>NW_027671683.1:0-376000 GCF_964165515.1 Mesoplodon bidens | reverse complement strand
ATCTAGAACACGACTTCCATTGAGGCTCTGTTGCCCTAGTAACCAGATTTGGTAAGGGATAACTGCTGCCACCTTGTGGCCGTTTCACACAACAGCAGCTTTAATCCCAGCGCTAATGGTCAGTTGATACTCAAAAGCATTGCAGGCCTGTAAATGACACCTGCCCTGAAAACAAATCCTGGGGTCACATATCGACCAAAAAATTCAAAGGACGTCCATATTTCAAAACGACCGTTTCAAAAGGCATATTTTATGCACATTAGTGTTCTGCTTCTTTGTCTTTCTTTCTTTTTTGGTTAAAAAGACGGGAATGGAAAAAGGCATCCCTCAGAATGGGCGAAAATAGTTGCAAACGAATCAATGGACAAAGGTTTAATCTCCAATATATATAAACAGCTCATGCACCTTAATGTTAAAAAAACAAAAAACCCAATACAAAAATGGGCAGAAGATCTAAAGAGACGTTTCTTCAAAGAAGACACAGAGAGGGCCAAGACGCACATGAAAAGCTGCTCAAGAGCACTAATTATTAGAGAAATGCAAATCAAAACTACAATGAGGTATCCCCTCACACCTGTTAGAATCGGCATCATCAGAAAATCTACAAACAACAAATTCTGGGGAGGGTGTGGACAAAAGGAACCCTCTTCCACTATTGGTGGGAATGTAAATTGATACAGTCACTATGGAGAACAGTATGGAGTTTCCTTAAAAAAACTAGAAATAGAATTACCATCTGATCCAGCAATCCCACTTCTGGGCATATACCCAGAGAAAACCATAAATCAAAAAGGCACATTCACCACAATGTTCATTGCAGCACTATTTACAATAGCCAGGTAATGGAAGCAACCTAAATGCCCACAGACAGATGAATGGATAAAGATGGGGTACATATATAAAATGGAATATTACTCGGCCATAAAAAGGAATGAAACTGGGTCAATTTTAGAGACATCGATGGATCTCTAGACTGTCATACAGAATGAAGTAAGTCAGAAAGAGGAAAACAAATATTGTATATTAATGCATATATGTGGAACCTAAAAAAATGATACAGATGAACTGGTTTGCAGGGAAGAAAGAGAGACGCAGAGGTAGAGAACAAACGTATGGACACCAAGTGTGGGAAGCCATGGGGTGGTGGTGGTGGGATGAGTTGGGAGATTGGGATTGACCTGTATACATGTATATGCATAAAATACATAAGTGATAATAACCTGCTGTATAAAAAAGTAAATAAAATTAAATTTAAAATTTAAAAAAATAAAACTTAAAAATAAAACAGAAAAAAGTTCTTCCCTCACACAGATGTATTTATAGAAATGAATTATTTCCATGCTTATATCTATAAATACATAAAAGAGGAATAAAATCTAAGTTGAACCATAAACGAAAAAATACCTGAACCCACCAGTTATACAGAGGAAAACCCTATCAGGGCACTTGCTCCAGCGGTAAACAATTCTGAAATTGGTCAGAGGTGTGGAATCATCACCCATCCAGCCAGCAACCCACCCCCCACGCAAGGAGCGTCCTCATTGCAAAGCTGAGAGACCGTGCCGAGGCATCTCTGAATAAAGGTGAGCTGAGCCCCAGTCCAGCTGCTGCTGAACTGTTCGCACCCTTCCCAGGTAAAACACCTGAATAGGTACAAGGGTTTGAAAGCCTAGAGGAAGGGCCGCGGAGCCACACCAGCGACAGCACGCAGGCCAACATGGTGACTGCAGGTCAGCCAAGGTTGTCCTGGCCCCGTGCGCTCTTCCGGAAGCTTTCCATTATCCTGCCTGAGATACCCCTCCTGTCCCGGTCCCCACTGCTTTTTTCCTTCCTCACCTCTGTCCGGAGAGAAATTCCAGCGGAAGGTATGGGTGACACATCCTCTTCTTTACAGGTGGCAGCCTGGCAACTCCTGCAGAAAGGCCAGCAGAACCCCACTCACACCAGGCCACCAACAAAGCTGTGGCCCCTATTTCCCTCCCACCAGCTCAGCCCCGAGACTGCTGACGGGGCAGAGAATACGGAGTCAGGCACAGCTTCAGGGGCTATTGCTGCCTGGAGCGCTGTTTATATTGACCTCAACCAGGCACACCTTGGGAGGGCCGGCCGGCAGGGTAAGGCTGCCCAGGTCAGCTAATCCACAACCCTCAAGGAATCACATTGTTGAAAATGGACCTCGCTAAGGCAGAATAGAAGCCAAGGAAAATAAGGACACAATGCCATTTGCAGGACCGTAGATGAGTCTAGAGGTAATCACGTGACTTGTAGTAAGTCAGAAAGTGAAAGACACATATCATATCATATCACTTATAGGTGTTGCCTAAAAGAGATAGCAGGGCAGTTATTTCCACTGAGAAGTGCAATCACAGGTTCATTAAACTAGCTTATGGTTCACCAATGGAAAGGTGTGAGGATTGGTTTCATTACGATATCGGGGTTAACAGACATATACAAACAGAGGTGACATATGTAATCACCAAAGACCTATGGAATACCAAGAGAAGACTACTCAACATTCTGTCATAACGTACATGGGTAAAGGATCCCTGGAAGAACAGACATCTGTATATGTGTAAAAGAACCACATCTTCGACACCTACAATAAGCCAAACATTGTAATCATACTTGCTGTAATAAAAAATAAAAAATTAAATTAAAAATACGAACAAGAAGTAGGGAGACAAACTTGAGGGGCTTTCTCCTGGCACATTCCATTCTAAATTCCAATCTAGAACACGACTTCCATTGAGGCTCTGTTGCCCTAGTAACCAGATTTGGTAAGGGATAACTGCTGCCACCTTGTGGCCGTTTCACACAACAGCAGCTTTAATCCAGCGCTAATGGTCAGTTGATACTCAAAATCATTGCAGGCCTGTAAATGACACCTGCCCTGAAAACAAATCCTGGGGTCACATATCGACCAAAAATTTCAAAGGATGTCCATATTTCAAAACGACCATTTCAAAAGGTATATTTTATGCACATTAGTGTTCTGCTTCTTTGTCTTTCTTTCTTTTTTGGTTAAAAAGACGGGAATGGAAAAAGGCATCCCTCAGAATGGGCGAAAATAGTTGCAAACGAATCAATGGACAAAGGTTTAATCTCCAATATATATAAACAGCTCATGCACCTTAATGTTAAAAAAACAAAAAACCCAATACAAAAATAGGCAGAAGATCTAGAGAGACGTTTCTTCAAAGAAGACACAGAGAGGGCCAAGACGCACATGAAAAGCTGCTCAAGAGCACTAATTATTAGAGAAATGCAAATCAAAACTACAATGAGGTATCCCCTCACACCTGTTAGAATCGGCATCATCAGAAAATCTACAAACAACAAATTCTGGGGAGGGTGTGGACAAAAGGAACCCTCTTCCACTACTGGTGGGAATGTAAATTGATACAGTCACTATGGAGAACAGTATGGAGTTTCCTTAAAAAAACTAGAAATAGAATTACCATCTGATCCAGCAATCCCACTTCTGGGCATATACCCAGAGAAAACCATAAATCAAAAAGGCACATTCACCACAATGTTCATTGCAGCACTATTTACAATAGCCAGGTAATGGAAGCAACCTAAATGCCCACAGACAGATGAATGGATAAAGATGGGGTACATATATAAAATGGAATATTACTCGGCCATAAAACGGAATGAAACTGGGTCATTTGTAGAGACATCGATGGATCTAGAGACTGTCATACAGAATGAAGTAAGTCAGAAAGCGGAAAACAAATATTGTATATTAATGCATATATGTGGAACCTAAAAAAATGATACAGATGAACTGGTTTGCAGGGAAGAAATAGAGACGCAGAGGTAGAGAACAAACGTATGGACACCAAGTGTGGGAAGCCATGGGGTGGTGGTCGTGGGATGAGTTGGGAGACTGGGATTGACCTGTATACATGTATATGCATAAAATACATAAGTGATAATAACCTGCTGTATAAAAAAGTAAATAAAATTAAATTTAAAAATTTAAAAAAATAAAACTTAAAAATAAAACAGAAAAAAGTTCTTCCCTTCACACAGATGTATTTATAGAAATGAATTATTTCCATGCTTATATCTATAAATACATAAAAGAGGAATAAAATCTAAGTTGAACCATAAACGAAAAAATACCTGAACCCACCAGTTATACAGAGGAAAACCCTATCAGGGCACTTGCTCCAGCGGTAAAGAATTCTGAAATTGGTCAGAGGTGTGGAATCATCACCCATCCAGCCAACAACCCACCCCCCACGCAAGGAGCGTCCTCATTGCAAAGCTGGGAGACCGTGCCGAGGCATCTCTGAATAAAGGTGAGCTGAGCCCCAGTCCAGCTGCTGCTGAACTGTTCGCACCCTTCCCAGGTAAAACACCTGAATAGGTACAAGGGTTTGAAATCCTAGAGGAAGGGCCGCAGAGCCACACCAGCGACAGCACGCAGGCCAACATGGTGACTGCAGGTCAGCCAAGGTTGTCCTGGCCCCGTGCGCTCTTCCGGAAGCTTTCCATTATCCTGCCTGAGATACCCCACCTGTCCCGGTACCCACTGCTTTTTTCCTTCCTCACCTCTGTCCGGAGAGAAATTCCAGCGGAAGGTATGGGTGACACATCCTCTTCTTTACAGGTGGCAGCCTGGCAACTCCTGCAGAAAGGCCAGCAGAACCCCATTCACACCAGGCCACCAACAAAGCTGTGGCCCCTATTTCCCTCCCACCAGCTCAGCCCCGAGACTGCTGACGGGGCAGAGAATATGGAGTCAGGCACAGCTTCAGGGGCTATTGCTGCCTGGAGTGCTGTTTATATTGACCTCAACCAGGCACACCTGGGGAGGGCCGGCCGGCAGGGTAAGGCTGCCCAGGTCAGCTAATCCACAGCCCTCAGGGAATCACATTGTTGAAAATGGACCTCGCTAAGGCAGAATAGAAGCCAAGGAAAATAAGGACACAATGCCATTTGCAGCACCGTAGATGAGTCTAGAGGTAATCACGTGACTTGTAGTAAGTCAGAAAGTGAAAGACACATATCATATCATATCACTTATAGGTGTTGCCTAAAAGAGATAGCAGGGCAGTTATTTCCACTGAGAAGTGCAATCACAGGTTCATTAAACAAGCTTATGGTTCACCAATGGAAAGGTGTGAGGATTGGTTTCATTACGATATCGGGGTTAACAGACATATACAAACAGAGGTGACATATATAATCACCAAAGACCTATGGAATACCAAGAGAAGACTACTCAACATTCTGTCATAACGTACATGGGTAAAGGATCCCAGGAAGAACAGACATCTGTATATGTGTAAAAGAACCACATCTTCGACACCTACAATAAGCCAAACATTGTAATCATACTTGCTGTAATAAAAAATAAAAAATTAAATTAAAAACACGAACAAGAAGTAGGGAGACAAACTTGAGGGGCTTTCTCCTGGCACATTCCATTCTAAATTCCAATCTAGAACACGACTTCCATTGAGGCTCTGTTGCCCTAGTAACCAGATTTGGTAAGGGATAACTGCTGCCACCTTGTGGCCGTTTCACACAACAGCAGCTTTAATCCCAGCGCTAATGGTCAGTTGATACTCAAAAGCATTGCAGGCCTGTAAATGACACCTGCCCTGAAAACAAATCCTGGGGTCACATATCGACCAAAAAATTCAAAGGACGTCCATATTTCAAAACGACCGTTTCAAAAGGCATATTTTATGCACATTAGTGTTCTGCTTCTTTGTCTTTCTTTCTTTTTTGGTTAAAAAGACGGGAATGGAAAAAGGCATCCCTCAGAATGGGCGAAAATAGTTGCAAACGAATCAATGGACAAAGGTTTAATCTCCAATATATATAAACAGCTCATGCACCTTAATGTTAAAAAAACAAAAAACCCAATACAAAAATGGGCAGAAGATCTAAAGAGACGTTTCTTCAAAGAAGACACAGAGAGGGCCAAGACGCACATGAAAAGCTGCTCAAGAGCACTAATTATTAGAGAAATGCAAATCAAAACTACAATGAGGTATCCCCTCACACCTGTTAGAATCGGCATCATCAGAAAATCTACAAACAACAAATTCTGGGGAGGGTGTGGACAAAAGGAACCCTCTTCCACTATTGGTGGGAATGTAAATTGATACAGTCACTATGGAGAACAGTATGGAGTTTCCTTAAAAAAACTAGAAATAGAATTACCATCTGATCCAGCAATCCCACTTCTGGGCATATACCCAGAGAAAACCATAAATCAAAAAGGCACATTCACCACAATGTTCATTGCAGCACTATTTACAATAGCCAGGTAATGGAAGCAACCTAAATGCCCACAGACAGATGAATGGATAAAGATGGGGTACATATATAAAATGGAATATTACTCGGCCATAAAAAGGAATGAAACTGGGTCAATTTTAGAGACATCGATGGATCTCTAGACTGTCATACAGAATGAAGTAAGTCAGAAAGAGGAAAACAAATATTGTATATTAATGCATATATGTGGAACCTAAAAAAATGATACAGATGAACTGGTTTGCAGGGAAGAAAGAGAGACGCAGAGGTAGAGAACAAACGTATGGACACCAAGTGTGGGAAGCCATGGGGTGGTGGTGGTGGGATGAGTTGGGAGATTGGGATTGACCTGTATACATGTATATGCATAAAATACATAAGTGATAATAACCTGCTGTATAAAAAAGTAAATAAAATTAAATTTAAAATTTAAAAAAATAAAACTTAAAAATAAAACAGAAAAAAGTTCTTCCCTCACACAGATGTATTTATAGAAATGAATTATTTCCATGCTTATATCTATAAATACATAAAAGAGGAATAAAATCTAAGTTGAACCATAAACGAAAAAATACCTGAACCCACCAGTTATACAGAGGAAAACCCTATCAGGGCACTTGCTCCAGCGGTAAACAATTCTGAAATTGGTCAGAGGTGTGGAATCATCACCCATCCAGCCAGCAACCCACCCCCCACGCAAGGAGCGTCCTCATTGCAAAGCTGGGAGACCGTGCCGAGGCATCTCTGAATAAAGGTGAGCTGAGCCCCAGTCCAGCTGCTGCTGAACTGTTCGCACCCTTCCCAGGTAAAACACCTGAATAGGTACAAGGGTTTGAAAGCCTAGAGGAAGGGCCGCGGAGCCACACCAGCGACAGCACGCAGGCCAACATGGTGACTGCAGGTCAGCCAAGGTTGTCCTGGCCCCGTGCGCTCTTCCGGAAGCTTTCCATTATCCTGCCTGAGATACCCCTCCTGTCCCGGTACCCACTGCTTTTTTCCTTCCTCACCTCTGTCCGGAGAGAAATTCCAGCGGAAGGTATGGGTGACACATCCTCTTCTTTACAGGTGGCAGCCTGGCAACTCCTGCAGAAAGGCCAGCAGAACCCCACTCACACCAGGCCACCAACAAAGCTGTGGCCCCTATTTCCCTCCCACCAGCTCAGCCCCGAGACTGCTGACGGGGCAGAGAATACGGAGTCAGGCACAGCTTCAGGGGCTATTGCTGCCTGGAGCGCTGTTTATATTGACCTCAACCAGGCACACCTTGGGAGGGCCGGCCGGCAGGGTAAGGCTGCCCAGGTCAGCTAATCCACAACCCTCAAGGAATCACATTGTTGAAAATGGACCTCGCTAAGGCAGAATAGAAGCCAAGGAAAATAAGGACACAATGCCATTTGCAGGACCGTAGATGAGTCTAGAGGTAATCACGTGACTTGTAGTAAGTCAGAAAGTGAAAGACACATATCATATCATATCACTTATAGGTGTTGCCTAAAAGAGATAGCAGGGCAGTTATTTCCACTGAGAAGTGCAATCACAGGTTCATTAAACTAGCTTATGGTTCACCAATGGAAAGGTGTGAGGATTGGTTTCATTACGATATCGGGGTTAACAGACATATACAAACAGAGGTGACATATGTAATCACCAAAGACCTATGGAATACCAAGAGAAGACTACTCAACATTCTGTCATAACGTACATGGGTAAAGGATCCCTGGAAGAACAGACATCTGTATATGTGTAAAAGAACCACATCTTCGACACCTACAATAAGCCAAACATTGTAATCATACTTGCTGTAATAAAAAATAAAAAATTAAATTAAAAATACGAACAAGAAGTAGGGAGACAAACTTGAGGGGCTTTCTCCTGGCACATTCCATTCTAAATTCCAATCTAGAACACGACTTCCATTGAGGCTCTGTTGCCCTAGTAACCAGATTTGGTAAGGGATAACTGCTGCCACCTTGTGGCCGTTTCACACAACAGCAGCTTTAATCCAGCGCTAATGGTCAGTTGATACTCAAAATCATTGCAGGCCTGTAAATGACACCTGCCCTGAAAACAAATCCTGGGGTCACATATCGACCAAAAATTTCAAAGGACGTCCATATTTCAAAACGACCATTTCAAAAGGCATATTTTATGCACATTAGTGTTCTGCTTCTTTGTCTTTCTTTCTTTTTTGGTTAAAAAGACGGGAATGGAAAAAGGCATCCCTCAGAATGGGCGAAAATAGTTGCAAACGAATCAATGGACAAAGGTTTAATCTCCAATATATATAAACAGCTCATGCACCTTAATGTTAAAAAAACAAAAAACCCAATACAAAAATAGGCAGAAGATCTAGAGAGACGTTTCTTCAAAGAAGACACAGAGAGGGCCAAGACGCACATGAAAAGCTGCTCAAGAGCACTAATTATTAGAGAAATGCAAATCAAAACTACAATGAGGTATCCCCTCACACCTGTTAGAATCGGCATCATCAGAAAATCTACAAACAACAAATTCTGGGGAGGGTGTGGACAAAAGGAACCCTCTTCCACTACTGGTGGGAATGTAAATTGATACAGTCACTATGGAGAACAGTATGGAGTTTCCTTAAAAAAACTAGAAATAGAATTACCATCTGATCCAGCAATCCCACTTCTGGGCATATACCCAGAGAAAACCATAAATCAAAAAGGCACATTCACCACAATGTTCATTGCAGCACTATTTACAATAGCCAGGTAATGGAAGCAACCTAAATGCCCACAGACAGATGAATGGATAAAGATGGGGTACATATATAAAATGGAATATTACTCGGCCATAAAACGGAATGAAACTGGGTCATTTGTAGAGACATCGATGGATCTAGAGACTGTCATACAGAATGAAGTAAGTCAGAAAGCGGAAAACAAATATTGTATATTAATGCATATATGTGGAACCTAAAAAAATGATACAGATGAACTGGTTTGCAGGGAAGAAATAGAGACGCAGAGGTAGAGAACAAACGTATGGACACCAAGTGTGGGAAGCCATGGGGTGGTGGTCGTGGGATGAGTTGGGAGACTGGGATTGACCTGTATACATGTATATGCATAAAATACATAAGTGATAATAACCTGCTGTATAAAAAAGTAAATAAAATTAAATTTAAAAATTTAAAAAAATAAAACTTAAAAATAAAACAGAAAAAAGTTCTTCCCTTCACACAGATGTATTTATAGAAATGAATTATTTCCATGCTTATATCTATAAATACATAAAAGAGGAATAAAATCTAAGTTGAACCATAAACGAAAAAATACCTGAACCCACCAGTTATACAGAGGAAAACCCTATCAGGGCACTTGCTCCAGCGGTAAACAATTCTGAAATTGGTCAGAGGTGTGGAATCATCACCCATCCAGCCAGCAACCCACCCCCCACGCAAGGAGCGTCCTCATTGCAAAGCTGGGAGACCGTGCCGAGGCATCTCTGAATAAAGGTGAGCTGAGCCCCAGTCCAGCTGCTGCTGAACTGTTCGCACCCTTCCCAGGTAAAACACCTGAATAGGTACAAGGGTTTGAAATCCTAGAGGAAGGGCCGCAGAGCCACACCAGCGACAGCACGCAGGCCAACATGGTGACTGCAGGTCAGCCAAGGTTGTCCTGGCCCCGTGCGCTCTTCCGGAAGCTTTCCATTATCCTGCCTGAGATACCCCTCCTGTCCCGGTACCCACTGCTTTTTTCCTTCCTCACCTCTGTCCGGAGAGAAATTCCAGCGGAAGGTATGGGTGACACATCCTCTTCTTTACAGGTGGCAGCCTGGCAACTCCTGCAGAAAGGCCAGCAGAACCCCATTCACACCAGGCCACCAACAAAGCTGTGGCCCCTATTTCCCTCCCACCAGCTCAGCCCCGAGACTGCTGACGGGGCAGAGAATATGGAGTCAGGCACAGCTTCAGGGGCTATTGCTGCCTGGAGTGCTGTTTATATTGACCTCAACCAGGCACACCTGGGGAGGGCCGGCCGGCAGGGTAAGGCTGCCCAGGTCAGCTAATCCACAGCCCTCAGGGAATCACATTGTAGAAAATGGACCTCGCTAAGGCAGAATAGAAGCCATGGAAAATAAGGACACAATGCCATTTGCAGCACCGTAGATGAGTCTAGAGGTAATCACGTGACTGGTAGTAAGTCAGAAAGTGAAAGACACATATCATATCATATCACTTATAGGTGTTGCCTAAAATAGATAGCAGGGCAGTTATTTCCACTGAGAAGTGCAATCACAGGTTCATTAAACAAGCTTATGGTTCACCAATGGAAAGGTGTGAGGATTGGTTTCATTACGATATCGGGGTGAACAGACATATACAAACAGAGGTGACATATATAATCACCAAAGACCTATGGAATACCAAGAGAAGACTACTCAACATTCTGTCATAACGTACATGGGTAAAGGATCCCAGGAAGAACAGACATCTGTATATGTGTAAAAGAACCACATCTTCGACACCTACAATAACCCAAACATTGTAATCATACTTGCTGTAATAAAAAATAAAAAATTAAATTAAAAATACGAACAAGAAGTAGGGAGACAAACTTGAGGGGCTTTCTCCTGGCACATTCCATTCTAAATTCCAATCTAGAACACGACTTCCATTGAGGCTCTGTTGCCCTAGTAACCAGATTTGGTAAGGGATAACTGCTGCCACATTGTGGCCGTTTCACACAACAGCAGCTTTAATCCAGCGCTAATGGTCAGTTGATACTCAAAAGCATTGCAGGCCTGTAAATGACACCTGCCCTGAAAACAAATCCTGGGGTCACATATCGACCAAAAAATTCAAAGGACGTCCATATTTCAAAACGACCGTTTCAAAAGGCATATTTTATGCACATTAGTGTTCTGCTTCTTTGTCTTTCTTTCTTTTTTGGTTAAAAAGACGGGAATGGAAAAAGGCATCCCTCAGAATGGGCGAAAATAGTTGCAAACGAATCAATGGACAAAGGTTTAATCTCCAATATATATAAACAGCTCATGCACCTTAATGTTAAAAAAACAAAAAACCCAATACAAAAATGGGCAGAAGATCTAAAGAGACGTTTCTTCAAAGAAGACACAGAGAGGGCCAAGACGCACATGAAAAGCTGCTCAAGAGCACTAATTATTAGAGAAATGCAAATCAAAACTACAATGAGGTATCCCCTCACACCTGTTAGAATCGGCATCATCAGAAAATCTACAAACAACAAATTCTGGGGAGGGTGTGGACAAAAGGAACCCTCTTCCACTATTGGTGGGAATGTAAATTGATACAGTCACTATGGAGAACAGTATGGAGTTTCCTTAAAAAAACTAGAAATAGAATTACCATCTGATCCAGCAATCCCACTTCTGGGCATATACCCAGAGAAAACCATAAATCAAAAAGGCACATTCACCACAATGTTCATTGCAGCACTATTTACAATAGCCAGGTAATGGAAGCAACCTAAATGCCCACAGACAGATGAATGGATAAAGATGGGGTACATATATAAAATGGAATATTACTCGGCCATAAAAAGGAATGAAACTGGGTCATTTGTAGAGACATCGATGGATCTAGAGACTGTCATACAGAATGAAGTAAGTCAGAAAGCGGAAAACAAATATTGTATATTAATGCATATATGTGGAACCTAAAAAAATGATACAGATGAACTGGTTTGCAGGGAAGAAATAGAGACGCAGAGGTAGAGAACAAACGTATGGACACCAAGTGTGGGAAGCCATGGGGTGGTGGTGGTGGGATGAGTTGGGAGATTGGGATTGACCTGTATACGTGTATATGCATAAAATACATAAGTGATAATAACCTGCTGTATAAAAAAGTAAATAAAATTAAACTTAAAATTTAAAAAAATAAAACTTAAAAATAAAACAGAAAAAAGTTCTTCCCTTCACACAGATGTATTTATAGAAATGAATTATTTCCATGCTTATATCTATAAATACATAAAAGAGGAATAAAATCTAAGTTGAACCATAAACGAAAAAATACCTGAACCCACCAGTTATACAGAGGAAAACCCTATCAGGGCACTTGCTCCAGCGGTAAACAATTCTGAAATTGGTCAGAGGTGTGGAATCATCACCCATCCAGCCAGCAACCCACCCCCCACGCAAGGAGCGTCCTCATTGCAAAGCTGGGAGACCGTGCCGAGGCATCTCTGAATAAAGGTGAGCTGAGCCCCAGTCCAGCTGCTGCTGAACTGTTCCCACCCTTCCCAGGTAAAACACCTGAATATGTACAAGGGCTTGAAAGCCTAGAGGTAGGGCCGCGGAGCCACACCAGCGACAGCACGCAGGCCAACATGGTGACTGCAGGTCAGCCAAGGTTGTCCTGGCCCCGTGCGCTCTTCCGGAAGCTTTCCATTATCCTGCCTGAGATACCCCTCCTGTCCCGGTACCCACTGATTTTTTCCTTCCTCACCTCTGTCCGGAGAGATATTCCAGCGGAAGGTATGGGTGACACATCCTCTTCTTTACAGGTGGCAGCCTGGCAACTCCTGCAGAAAGGCCAGCAGAACCCCACTCACACCAGGCCACCAACAAAGCTGTGGCCCCTATTTCCCTCCCACCAGCTCAGCCCCGAGACTGCTGACGGGGCAGAGAATACGGAGTCAGGCACAGCTTCAGGGGCTATTGCTGCCTGGAGCGCTGTTTATATTGACCTCAACCAGGCACACCTGGGGAGGGCCGGCCGGCAGGGTAAGGCTGCCCAGGTCAGCTAATCCACAACCCTCAGGGAATCACATTGTTGAAAATGGACCTCGCTAAGGCAGAATAGAAGCCAAGGAAAATAAGGACACAATGCCATTTGCAGCACCGTAGATGAGTCTAGAGGTAATCACGTGACTTGTAGTAAGTCAGAAAGTGAAAGACACATATCATATCATATCACTTATAGGTGTTGCCTAAAAGAGATAGCAGGGCAGTTATTTCCACTGAGAAGTGCAATCACAGGTTCATTAAACAAGCTTATGGTTCACCAATGGAAAGGTGTGAGGATTGGTTTCATTACGATATCGGGGTTAACAGACATATACAAACAGAGGTGACATATATAATCACCAAAGACCTATGGAATACCAAGAGAAGACTACTCAACATTCTGTCATAACGTACATGGGTAAAGGATCCCAGGAAGAACAGACATCTGTATATGTGTAAAAGAACCACATCTTCGACACCTACAATAAGCCAAACATTGTAATCATACTTGCTGTAATAAAAAATAAAAAATTAAATTAAAAACACGAACAAGAAGTAGGGAGACAAACTTGAGGGGCTTTCTCCTGGCACATTCCATTCTAAATTCCAATCTAGAACACGACTTCCATTGAGGCTCTGTTGCCCTAGTAACCAGATTTGGTAAGGGATAACTGCTGCCACCTTGTGGCCGTTTCACACAACAGCAGCTTTAATCCCAGCGCTAATGGTCAGTTGATACTCAAAAGCATTGCAGGCCTGTAAATGACACCTGCCCTGAAAACAAATCCTGGGGTCACATATCGACCAAAAAATTCAAAGGACGTCCATATTTCAAAACGACCGTTTCAAAAGGCATATTTTATGCACATTAGTGTTCTGCTTCTTTGTCTTTCTTTCTTTTTTGGTTAAAAAGACGGGAATGGAAAAAGGCATCCCTCAGAATGGGCGAAAATAGTTGCAAACGAATCAATGGACAAAGGTTTAATCTCCAATATATATAAACAGCTCATGCACCTTAATGTTAAAAAAACAAAAAACCCAATACAAAAATGGGCAGAAGATCTAAAGAGACGTTTCTTCAAAGAAGACACAGAGAGGGCCAAGACGCACATGAAAAGCTGCTCAAGAGCACTAATTATTAGAGAAATGCAAATCAAAACTACAATGAGGTATCCCCTCACACCTGTTAGAATCGGCATCATCAGAAAATCTACAAACAACAAATTCTGGGGAGGGTGTGGACAAAAGGAACCCTCTTCCACTATTGGTGGGAATGTAAATTGATACAGTCACTATGGAGAACAGTATGGAGTTTCCTTAAAAAAACTAGAAATAGAATTACCATCTGATCCAGCAATCCCACTTCTGGGCATATACCCAGAGAAAACCATAAATCAAAAAGGCACATTCACCACAATGTTCATTGCAGCACTATTTACAATAGCCAGGTAATGGAAGCAACCTAAATGCCCACAGACAGATGAATGGATAAAGATGGGGTACATATATAAAATGGAATATTACTCGGCCATAAAAAGGAATGAAACTGGGTCAATTTTAGAGACATCGATGGATCTCTAGACTGTCATACAGAATGAAGTAAGTCAGAAAGAGGAAAACAAATATTGTATATTAATGCATATATGTGGAACCTAAAAAAATGATACAGATGAACTGGTTTGCAGGGAAGAAAGAGAGACGCAGAGGTAGAGAACAAACGTATGGACACCAAGTGTGGGAAGCCATGGGGTGGTGGTGGTGGGATGAGTTGGGAGATTGGGATTGACCTGTATACATGTATATGCATAAAATACATAAGTGATAATAACCTGCTGTATAAAAAAGTAAATAAAATTAAATTTAAAAATTTAAAAAAATAAAACTTAAAAATAAAACAGAAAAAAGTTCTTCCCTCACACAGATGTATTTATAGAAATGAATTATTTCCATGCTTATATCTATAAATACATAAAAGAGGAATAAAATCTAAGTTGAACCATAAACGAAAAAATACCTGAACCCACCAGTTATACAGAGGAAAACCCTATCAGGGCACTTGCTCCAGCGGTAAACAATTCTGAAATTGGTCAGAGGTGTGGAATCATCACCCATCCAGCCAGCAACCCACCCCCCACGCAAGGAGCGTCCTCATTGCAAAGCTGGGAGACCGTGCCGAGGCATCTCTGAATAAAGGTGAGCTGAGCCCCAGTCCAGCTGCTGCTGAACTGTTCCCACCCTTCCCAGGTAAAACACCTGAATATGTACAAGGGTTTGAAAGCCTAGAGGAAGGGCCGCGGAGCCACACCAGCGACAGCACGCAGGCCAACATGGTGACTGCAGGTCAGCCAAGGATGTCCTGGCCCCGTGCGCTCTTCCGGAAGCTTTCCATTATCCTGCCTGAGATACCCCTCCTGTCCCGGTCCCCACTGCTTTTTTCCTTCCTCACCTCTGTCCGGAGAGAAATTCCAGCGGAAGGTATGGGTGACACATCCTCTTCTTTACAGGTGGCAGCCTGGCAACTCCTGCAGAAAGGCCAGCAGTACCCCACTCACACCAGGCCACCAACAAAGCTGTGGCCCCTATTTCCCTCCCACCAGCTCAGCCCCGAGACTGCTGACGGGGCAGAGAATACGGAGTCAGGCACAGCTTCAGGGGCTATTGCTGCCTGGAGCGCTGTTTATATTGACCTCAACCAGGCACACCTTGGGAGGGCCGGCCGGCAGGGTAAGGCTGCCCAGGTCAGCTAATCCACAACCCTCAGGGAATCACATTGTTGAAAATGGACCTCGCTAAGGCAGAATAGAAGCCAAGGAAAATAAGGACACAATGCCATTTGCAGGACCGTAGATGAGTCTAGAGGTAATCACGTGACTTGTAGTAAGTCAGAAAGTGAAAGACACATATCATATCATATCACTTATAGGTGTTGCCTAAAAGAGATAGCAGGGCAGTTATTTCCACTGAGAAGTGCAATCACAGGTTCATTAAACTAGCTTATGGTTCACCAATGGAAAGGTGTGAGGATTGGTTTCATTACGATATCGGGGTTAACAGACATATACAAACAGAGGTGACATATATAATCACCAAAGACCTATGGAATACCAAGAGAAGACTACTCAACATTCTGTCATAACGTACATGGGTAAAGGATCCCAGGAAGAACAGACATCTGTATATGTGTAAAAGAACCACATCTTCGACACCTACAATAAGCCAAACATTGTAATCATACTTGCTGTAATAAAAAATAAAAAATTAAATTAAAAACACGAACAAGAAGTAGGGAGACAAACTTGAGGGGCTTTCTCCTGGCACATTCCATTCTAAATTCCAATCTAGAACACGACTTCCATTGAGGCTCTGTTGCCCTAGTAACCAGATTTGGTAAGGGATAACTGCTGCCACCTTGTGGCCGTTTCACACAACAGCAGCTTTAATCCCAGCGCTAATGGTCAGTTGATACTCAAAAGCATTGCAGGCCTGTAAATGACACCTGCCCTGAAAACAAATCCTGGGGTCACATATCGACCAAAAAATTCAAAGGACGTCCATATTTCAAAACGACCGTTTCAAAAGGCATATTTTATGCACATTAGTGTTCTGCTTCTTTGTCTTTCTTTCTTTTTTGGTTAAAAAGACGGGAATGGAAAAAGGCATCCCTCAGAATGGGCGAAAATAGTTGCAAACGAATCAATGGACAAAGGTTTAATCTCCAATATATATAAACAGCTCATGCACCTTAATGTTAAAAAAACAAAAAACCCAATACAAAAATGGGCAGAAGATCTAAAGAGACGTTTCTTCAAAGAAGACACAGAGAGGGCCAAGACGCACATGAAAAGCTGCTCAAGAGCACTAATTATTAGAGAAATGCAAATCAAAACTACAATGAGGTATCCCCTCACACCTGTTAGAATCGGCATCATCAGAAAATCTACAAACAACAAATTCTGGGGAGGGTGTGGACAAAAGGAACCCTCTTCCACTATTGGTGGGAATGTAAATTGATACAGTCACTATGGAGAACAGTATGGAGTTTCCTTAAAAAAACTAGAAATAGAATTACCATCTGATCCAGCAATCCCACTTCTGGGCATATACCCAGAGAAAACCATAAATCAAAAAGGCACATTCACCACAATGTTCATTGCAGCACTATTTACAATAGCCAGGTAATGGAAGCAACCTAAATGCCCACAGACAGATGAATGGATAAAGATGGGGTACATATATAAAATGGAATATTACTCGGCCATAAAAAGGAATGAAACTGGGTCAATTTTAGAGACATCGATGGATCTCTAGACTGTCATACAGAATGAAGTAAGTCAGAAAGAGGAAAACAAATATTGTATATTAATGCATATATGTGGAACCTAAAAAAATGATACAGATGAACTGGTTTGCAGGGAAGAAAGAGAGACGCAGAGGTAGAGAACAAACGTATGGACACCAAGTGTGGGAAGCCATGGGGTGGTGGTGGTGGGATGAGTTGGGAGATTGGGATTGACCTGTATACATGTATATGCATAAAATACATAAGTGATAATAACCTGCTGTATAAAAAAGTAAATAAAATTAAATTTAAAAATTTAAAAAAATAAAACTTAAAAATAAAACAGAAAAAAGTTCTTCCCTCACACAGATGTATTTATAGAAATGAATTATTTCCATGCTTATATCTATAAATACATAAAAGAGGAATAAAATCTAAGTTGAACCATAAACGAAAAAATACCTGAACCCACCAGTTATACAGAGGAAAACCCTATCAGGGCACTTGCTCCAGCGGTAAACAATTCTGAAATTGGTCAGAGGTGTGGAATCATCACCCATCCAGCCAGCAACCCACCCCCCACGCAAGGAGCGTCCTCATTGCAAAGCTGGGAGACCGTGCCGAGGCATCTCTGAATAAAGGTGAGCTGAGCCCCAGTCCAGCTGCTGCTGAACTGTTCCCACCCTTCCCAGGTAAAACACCTGAATATGTACAAGGGTTTGAAAGCCTAGAGGAAGGGCCGCGGAGCCACACCAGCGACAGCACGCAGGCCAACATGGTGACTGCAGGTCAGCCAAGGATGTCCTGGCCCCGTGCGCTCTTCCGGAAGCTTTCCATTATCCTGCCTGAGATACCCCTCCTGTCCCGGTCCCCACTGCTTTTTTCCTTCCTCACCTCTGTCCGGAGAGAAATTCCAGCGGAAGGTATGGGTGACACATCCTCTTCTTTACAGGTGGCAGCCTGGCAACTCCTGCAGAAAGGCCAGCAGTACCCCACTCACACCAGGCCACCAACAAAGCTGTGGCCCCTATTTCCCTCCCACCAGCTCAGCCCCGAGACTGCTGACGGGGCAGAGAATACGGAGTCAGGCACAGCTTCAGGGGCTATTGCTGCCTGGAGCGCTGTTTATATTGACCTCAACCAGGCACACCTTGGGAGGGCCGGCCGGCAGGGTAAGGCTGCCCAGGTCAGCTAATCCACAACCCTCAGGGAATCACATTGTTGAAAATGGACCTCGCTAAGGCAGAATAGAAGCCAAGGAAAATAAGGACACAATGCCATTTGCAGGACCGTAGATGAGTCTAGAGGTAATCACGTGACTTGTAGTAAGTCAGAAAGTGAAAGACACATATCATATCATATCACTTATAGGTGTTGCCTAAAAGAGATAGCAGGGCAGTTATTTCCACTGAGAAGTGCAATCACAGGTTCATTAAACTAGCTTATGGTTCACCAATGGAAAGGTGTGAGGATTGGTTTCATTACGATATCGGGGTTAACAGACATATACAAACAGAGGTGACATATATAATCACCAAAGACCTATGGAATACCAAGAGAAGACTACTCAACATTCTGTCATAACGTACATGGGTACAGGATCCCTGGAAGAACAGACATCTGTATATGTGTAAAAGAACCACATCTTCGACACCTACAATAAGCCAAACATTGTAATCATACTTGCTGTAATAAAAAATAAAAAATTAAATTAAAAATACGAACAAGAAGTAGGGAGACAAACTTGAGGGGCTTTCTCCTGGCACATTCCATTCTAAATTCCAATCTAGAACACGACTTCCATTGAGGCTCTGTTGCCCTAGTAACCAGATTTGGTAAGGGATAACTGCTGCCACCTTGTGGCCGTTTCACACAACAGCAGCTTTAATCCAGCGCTAATGGTCAGTTGATACTCAAAATCATTGCAGGCCTGTAAATGACACCTGCCCTGAAAACAAATCCTGGGGTCACATATCGACCAAAAATTTCAAAGGACGTCCATATTTCAAAACGACCATTTCAAAAGGCATATTTTATGCACATTAGTGTTCTGCTTCTTTGTCTTTCTTTCTTTTTTGGTTAAAAAGACGGGAATGGAAAAAGGCATCCCTCAGAATGGGCGAAAATAGTTGCAAACGAATCAATGGACAAAGGTTTAATCTCCAATATATATAAACAGCTCATGCACCTTAATGTTAAAAAAACAAAAAACCCAATACAAAAATGGGCAGAAGATCTAGAGAGACGTTTCTTCAAAGAAGACACAGAGAGGGCCAAGACGCACATGAAAAGCTGCTCAAGAGCACTAATTATTAGAGAAATGCAAATCAAAACTACAATGAGGTATCCCCTCACACCTGTTAGAATCGGCATCATCAGAAAATCTACAAACAACAAATTCTGGGGAGGGTGTGGACAAAAGGAACCCTCTTCCACTATTGGTGGGAATGTAAATTGATACAGTCACTATGGAGAACAGTATGGAGTTTCCTTAAAAAAACTAGAAATAGAATTACCATCTGATCCAGCAATCCCACTTCTGGGCATATACCCAGAGAAAACCATAAATCAAAAAGGCACATTCACCACAATGTTCATTGCAGCACTATTTACAATAGCCAGGTAATGGAAGCAACCTAAATGCCCACAGACAGATGAATGGATAAAGATGGGGTACATATATAAAATGGAATATTACTCGGCCATAAAATGGAATGAAACTGGGTCATTTGTAGAGACATCGATGGATCTCTAGACTGTCATACAGAATGAAGTAAGTCAGAAAGCGGAAAACAAATATTGTATATTAATGCATATATGTGGAACCTAAAAATATGATACAGATGAACTGGTTTGCAGGGAAGAAATAGAGACGCAGAGGTAGAGAACAAACGTATGGACACCAAGTGTGGGAAGCCATGGGGTGGTGGTGGTGGGATGAGTTGGGAGATTGGGATTGACCTGTATACATGTATATGCATAAAATACATAAGTGATAATAACCTGCTGTATAAAAAAGTAAATAAAATTAAATTAAAAAATTTAAAAAATAAAAATTAAAAATAAATCAGAAAAAAGTTCCTCTCTTCACACAGATGTATTTATAGAAATGAATTATTTCCATGCTTATATCTATAAATACATAAAAGAGGAATAAAATCTAAGTTGAACCATAAACGAAAAAATACCTGAACCCACCAGTTATACAGAGGAAAACCCTATCAGGGCACTTGCTCCAGCGGTAAACAATTCTGAAATTGGTCAGAGGTGTGGAATCATCACCCATCCAGCCAGCAACCCACCCACCACGCAAGGAGCGTCCTCATTGCAAAGCTGGGAGACCGTGCCGAGGCATCTCTGAATAAAGGTGAGCTGAGCCCCAGTCCAGCTGCTGCTGAACTGTTCCCACCCTTCCCAGGTAAAACACCTGAATATGTACAAGGGTTTGAAAGCCTAGAGGAAGGGCCGCGGAGCCACACCAGCGACAGCACGCAGGCCAACATGGTGACTGCAGGTCAGCCAAGGATGTCCTGGCCCCGTGCGCTCTTCCGGAAGCTTTCCATTATCCTGCCTGAGATACCCCTCCTGTCCCGGTCCCCACTGCTTTTTTCCTTCCTCACCTCTGTCCGGAGAGAAATTCCAGCGGAAGGTATGGGTGACACATCCTCTTCTTTACAGGTGGCAGCCTGGCAACTCCTGCAGAAAGGCCAGCAGTACCCCACTCACACCAGGCCACCAACAAAGCTGTGGCCCCTATTTCCCTCCCACCAGCTCAGCCCCGAGACTGCTGACGGGGCAGAGAATATGGAGTCAGGCACAGCTTCAGGGGCTATTGCTGCCTGGAGCGCTGCTTATATTGACCTCAACCAGGCACACCTGGGGAGGGCCGGCCGGCAGGGTAAGGCTGCCCAGGTCAGCTAATCCACAGCCCTCAGGGAATCACATTGTTGAAAATGGACCTCGCTAAGGCAGAATAGAAGCCAAGGAAAATAAGGACACAATGCCATTTGCAGCACCGTAGATGAGTCTAGAGGTAATCACGTGACTTGTAGTAAGTCAGAAAGTGAAAGACACATATCATATCATATCACTTATAGGTGTTGCCTAAAAGAGATAGCAGGGCAGTTATTTCCACTGAGAAGTGCAATCACAGGTTCATTAAACAAGCTTATGGTTCACCAATGGAAAGGTGTGAGGATTGGTTTCATTACGATATCGGGGTTAACAGACATATACAAACAGAGGTGACATATATAATCACCAAAGACCTATGGAATACTAAGAGAAGACTACTCAACATTCTGTCATAACGTACATGGGAAAAGGATCCCAGGAAGAACAGACATATGTATATGTGTAAAAGAACCACCTCTTGCACACCTACAACAAGCTAAACGTTGTACTCAAACTTGCTGAAATAAAAAATTAAAAAATTAAATTAAAAACACGAACAAGAAGTAGTGAGACAAACTTGAGGGGCTTTCTCCTGGCACATTCCGTTCTACATTCCAATCTAGAACGCGACTTCCATTGAGGCTCTGCTGCCCTAGTAACCAGATTTGGTAAGGGAGAACTGCTGCCACCTTGTGGCCGTTTCACACAACAGCAGCTTTAATCCCAGCGCTAATGGTCAGTGGATATTCCAAATCACTACAGGCCTGTAAATGACACCTGCCCTGAAAACAAATCCTGGGGTCATATATCGACCAAAAAATTCAAAAGACGTCCATATTTCAAAACGACAGTTTCAAGAGGCATATTTCACGCACATTAGTGTTCTGCTTCTTTTGCTTTCTTTCTTTCTTTGTTAAAAAAACGGGAATGGAAAAAGGCAACCCTCAGAATGGGCGAAAACGTTCACAAACGAATCAATGGACAAAGGTTTAATCTCCAATATATATAAACAGCTCATGCAGCTTAATATTAATAAAACAAACAACCCAATAAAAAAATGGGCAGAAGATCTAAATAGACGTTTCTTAAAAGAAGACACAGAGATGGCCAAGACGCACATGAAAAGCTGCTCAACATCACAAATTATTAGAGAAATGCAAATCAAAACTACAATGAGGTAAGACCTCACACCTGTGAGAATCGGCATCATCAGATAATCTACAAACAACAAATTCTGGGGAGGGTGTGGACAAAAGGAACCCTCTTCCGCTATTGGTGGGAATGTAAATTGATACAGTCACTATGGAGAACAGTATGGAGGTTCCTTTAAAAAACTAAAAAGAGAATTACCATAGGATCCAGCAATCCCACTTCTGGGCATATACCCAGAGAAAACCATAAATCACAAAGACACATTCACCACAATGTTCATTGCAGAACTATTTACAATAGCCAGGTAATGGAAGCAACCTAAATGCCCACAGACAGACGAATGGATAAAGATGTGGTACATATATAAAATGGAATATTACTTAGCCATAAAAAGGAATGAAACTGGGTCATTTGTAGAGAACTTGATGGATCTACAGACTGTCGTACAGAGTGAAGTCAGTCAGAAAGAGAAAAACAAATATTGTATATTAAAGCCTATATTTTGAACCTAGAAAAATGGTACAGATGAGCTGGTTTGCAGGGCAGAAATAGAGACACAGAGGTAGAGAACAAATGTATGGACACAAAGTGGGGGAAGCCATGGGGTCGTGGTGGTGGGATAAGTTGGGCAATTGGGATTGACCTGTATACATGTATATGCATAAAATAGATAACTAATAATAACCTACTGTATAAAAAAATAAATAAAATTAAATTTCAAAATTTTTAAAAATAAAATGTAAAAATAAAACAGAAAAAAAGTTCTTCCAATCACACTGATGTATTTATAAGAATGAATTATTTCCATGCTTATATCTATAAATACATAAAAGAGGAATAAAATCTAACTTGAACCAAAAAAGAAAAAAAAAACTGAACCTAACAGTTATACAGAGGAAAACACTACCAAGGCACTTGCTCCAGTGGTAAACAATTCTGAAATTGGTCAGAGGTGGGGAATCTTCTCCCATAGAGCCAGCAGACCCGCCCGCCCACGCAAGGAGCGTCCTTATTGCAAATCTGGGGGACACTGCCGAGGTCTCTGTGAGTAAACGTGAGCTGAGCCCCAGGCCAGCTGCTGCTGAACTGTTCCCACCCTTCCCAGGTTAAACACCTGAATATGTACAAGGGCTTCAAAGCCTAGAGGAAGGGCCGTGGAGCCACACCAGCGACAGCACGCAGGCCAACTTGGCGCCTGCGGGTCAGCCAGGATGGTCCTGGCCACGGGCGCTCTTTTGGAAGCTTTCCATTGCCCTGAATGAGATACCCCTCCTGTCCCGGCCCCACTCCTTTTTTTCCTCCTCACTTCAGCCCGGAGAGATATTCCAGTGGAAGTTATGGGTGACACATCCTCTTCTTTACATGTGGCAGCCTGGCAACTCCTGCCGAAAGTCCAGCAGGGCCCCACTCACACGGTGCCACCCACAAAGCCGTGGACCCTCAAACCCTCCCACCAGCACCGCCCTGAGACTGCTGACGAGGCAGAGAATATGGAGTCAGGCACAGCTGCAGGGGCTATTGTTGCCTGGAGTGCTGTTTATATTGACCTCAACCCAGGCACACCTGGGGAGGGCTTGCCGGCAGGGTCAGGCTGCCCAGGTTAGCTAATCCTCAGCCCTCAGGGAATCACATTGCAGAAAATGGACCTCGCTAAGACAGAATATTCGCCAAGGAAAAAAAGGACACAATGCCATTTGCAGCACCGTAGATGAGTCTAGAGGTAATCACGTGACTTGGAGTAAGTCAGAAAGTGAAAGACACATATCATATCATATCACTTATAGGTGTTACCTATAAATTGATACCAGGGCAGATATTTCCACGGAGAAGGGCAATCACAGATTCATTAAACAAACTTATGGTTCACCAAAGGAAAGGTGTGAGGAGTGAATTCTTTTCGATATTGGGGTTAACAGACATATACAAACACAGTAGACGTATATAATCACCAAAGACCTACGGAGTACCAAGAGAAGACTACTCAACATTCTGTCATAACGTACATGGGAAAAGGATCCCAGGAAGAGCAGACATATGTATATGTGTAAAAGAACCACCTCTTGCACACCTACAACAAGCTAAACGTTGTACTCAAACGTGCTGTAATTAAAAATAAAAAAATTAAATTAAAAACACGAACAAGAAGTAGTGAGACAAACTTGAGGGGCTTTCTCCTGGCACATTCCGTTCTACATTACAATCTATAAAGCGACTTCCATTGAGGCTCTGCTGCCCTAGTAACCAGATTTGGTAAGGGAGAACTGCTGCCACCTTGTGGCCGTCTCACACAACAGCAGCTTTAATCGCAGCGCTAATGGTCAGTGGATATTCCAAATCATTACAGGCCTGTAAATGACACCTGCCCTGAAAACAAATCCTGGGGTCATATATCGACCAAAAAATTCAAAAGACGTCCATATTTCAAAACGACAGTTTCAAGAGGCATATTTCACGCACATTAGTGTTCTGCTTCTTTTGCTTGCTTTCTTTCTTTGTTAAAAAAACGGGAATGGAAAAAGGCAACCCTCAGAATGGGCGAAAACGTTCACAAACGAATCAATGGACAATGGTTTAACCTCCAATATATATAAACAGCTCATGCAGCTTAATATAAATAAAACAAACAACCCAATACAGAAATGGGCAGAAGATCTAAATAGACGTTTCTTCAAAGAAGACACAGAGATGGCCAAGACGCACATGAAAAGCTGCTCAACATCACTAATTATTAGAGAAATGCAAATCAAAACTACAATGAGGTAAGACCTCACACCTGTTAGAATCGGCATCATCAGATAATCTACAAACAACAAATTCTGGGGAGGGTGTGGACAAAAGGAACCCTCTTCCGCTATTGGTGGGAATGTAAATTGATACAGTCACTATGGAGAACAGTATGGAGGTTCCTTTAAAAAACTAAAAAGAGAATTACCATAGGATCCAGCAATCCCACTTCTGGGCATTTACCCAGAGAAAACCATAAATCACAGAGACACATTCACCACAATGTTCATTGCAGCACTATTTACAATAGCCAGGTAAGGGAAGCAACCTAAATGCCCACAGACAGACGAATGGATAAAGATGTGGTACATATATAAAATGGAATATTACTCAGCCATAAAAGGAATGAAACTGGTTCATTTGTAGAGAAGTTGATGGATCTAGAGACTGTCATACAGAGTGAAGTAAGTCAGAAAGAGAAAAACAAATATTGTATATTAATGCCTATATGTGGAACCTAGAAAAATGGTACAGATGAACTGGTTAGCAGGGCAGCGATAGAGACACAGAGGCAGAGAACAAACGTATGGACACAAAGTGGGGGAAGCAATGGGGTGGTGGTGGTGGGATGAGTTGGGAGATTGGGATTGACCTGTATACATGTCTATGCATAAAATAGATAACTAATAATAACCTACTGTATAAAAAAATAAATAAAATTAAATTTCAATATTTCTAAAAATAAAATGTAAAAATAAAACAGAAAAAAAGTTCTTCCATTCACACTGATGTATTTATAAGAATGAATTATTTCCATGCTTATATACATAAATACATAAAAGAGGAATAAAATCTAACTTGAACCAAAAAAGAAAAAAAAAAAGCTGAACCTATCAGTTATACAGAGGGAAACACAACCAAGGCACTTGCTCCAGTGGTAAATAATTCTGAAATTGGTCAGAGGTGGGGAATCATCCACCATACAGCCAGCAGCCCCGCCCGCCCACGCAAGGAGCGTCCTTATTGCAAAGCTGTGGGACCGTGCCGAGGCCTCTGTGAGTAAACGTGAGCAGAGCCCCAGACCAGCTGCTGCTGAACTGTTCCCACCCTTCCCAGGTGAAACACCTGAATATGTACAAGGGCTTGAAAGCCTAGAGGAAGGGCCGTGGAGCCACACCAGCGACAGCACGCAGGTCAACTTGGTGCCTGCAGGTCAGCCAGGATGGTCCTGGACACGGGCACTCTTCTGGAAGTTTTCCATTGCCCTGCCTGAGATACCCCTCCTGTCCCGGCCCCCACTCCCTTTTTTCCTTCCTCACCTCAGCCCGGAGAGATATTCCAGTGGAAGTTATGGGTGACACATCCTCTTCTTTACAGGTGGCAGCCTGGCAACTCCTGCCGAAAGTCCAGCAGAGCCCCACTCACACCGGGCCCCCCACAAAGCCGTGGACCCTCACACCCTCCCACCAGCACAGCCCCGAGACTGCTGACGGGGCAGAGAATATGGAGTCAGGCACAGCTGCAGGGGCTATTGCTGCATGGAGTGCTATTTCTATTCACCTCAACGCAGGCACACCTGGGGAGGGCTTGCCGGCAGCGTCAGGCTGCCCATGTCAGCTAATCCTCAGCCCTCAGGGAATCACATTGCAGAAAATGGACCTCGCTAAGACAGAATATTCACCAAGGAAAAAAGGGACACAATGCCATTTGCAGCACCGTAGATGAGTCTAGAGGTAATCACGTGACTTGGAGTAAGTCAGAAAGTGAAAGACACATATCATATCATATCACTTATAGGTGTTACGTATAAATTGATACCAGGGCAGATATTTCCACGGAGAAGGGCAATCACAGATTCATTAAACAAACTTATGGTTCACCAAAGGAAAGGTGTGAGCATTGAATTCATTACGATATTGGGGTTAACAGACATATACAAACACAGTAGACGTATATAATCGCCAAAGACCTACGGAGTACCAAGAGAAGACTACTCAACATTCTGTCATAACGTACATGGGAAAAGGATCCCAGGAAGAACAGACATATGTATATGTGTAAAAGAACCACCTCTTGCACACCTACAACAAGCTAAACGTTGTACTCAAACTTGCTGTAATAAAAAATAAAAAATTAAATTAAAAACACGAACAAGAAGTAGTGAGACAAACTTGAGGGGCTTTCTCGTGGCACATTCCGTTCTACATTCCAATCTAGAACGCGACTTCCATTGAGGCTCTGCTGCCCTAGTAACCAGATTTGGTAAGGGAGAACTGCTGCCACCTTGTGGCCGTTTCACACAACAGCAGCTTTAATCCCAGCGCTAATGGTCAGTGGATATTCCAAATCATTACAGGCCTGTAAGTGACACCTGCCCTGAAAACATATCCTGGGGTCATATATCGACCAAAAAATTCAAAAGACGTCCATATTTCAAAACGACAGTTTCAAGAGGCATATTTCACGCACATTAGTGTTCTGCTTCTTTGTCTTGCTTTCTTTCTTTGTTAAAATAACGGGAATGGAAAAAGGCAACCCTCAGAATGGGTGAAAACGTTCACAAACGAATCAATGGACAAAGGTTTAATCTCCAATATATATAAACAGCTCATGCAGCTTAATATTAATAAAACAAACAACCCAATACAAAAATGGGCCGAAGACCTAAAGAGACGTTTCTTCAAAGAAGACACAGAGATGGCCAAGACGCACATGAAAAGCTGCTCAACATCACTAATTATTAGAGAAATGCAAATCAAAACTACAATGAGGTAAGACCTCACACCTGTGAGAATCGGCATCATCAGATAATCTACAAACAACAAATTCTGGGGAGGGTGTGGACAAAAGGAACCCTCTTCCGCTATTGGTGGGAATGTAAATTGATACAGTCACTATGGAGAACAGTATGGAGGTTCCTTTAAAAAACTAAAAAGAGAATTACCATAGGATCCAGCAATCTCACTTCTGGGCATATACCCAGAGAAAACCATAAATCACAAAGACACATTCACCACAATGTTCATTGCAGCACTATTTACAATAGCCAGGTAATGGAAGCAACCTAAATGCCCACAGACAGACGAATGGATAAAGATGTGGTACATATATAAAATGGAATATTACTCAGCCAAAAAAAGGAATGAAACTGAGTCATTTGTAGAGAAGTTGATGGATCTAGAGACTGTCATACAGAGTGAAGTAAGTCAGAAAGAGAGAAAAACAAATATTGTATATTAATGCCTATATGTGGAACCTAGAAAAATGGTACAGATGAACTGGTTTGCAGGGCAGAAATAGAGACACAGAGGTAGAGAACAAACGTATGGACATGGACACAAAGTGGGGGAAGCCATGGGGTGGTGGTGGTGGGATGAGTTGGGAGATTGTGATTGACCTGTATACATGTATATGCATAAAATAGATAACTAATAATAACCTACTGTATAAAAAAATAAATTAAATTAAATTTCAAAATTTTTAAAATAGAATGTAAAAATAAAACAGAAAAAAAGTTCTTCCATTCACACTGATGTATTTATAAGAATGAATTATTTCCATGCTTATATCCATAAATACATAAAAGAGGAATAAAATCTAACTTGAACCAAAAAAGAAAAAAAAAACTGAACCTAACATTTATACAGAGGAAAACACTACCAAGGCACTTGCTCCAGTGGTAAACAATTCCGAAATTGGTCAGAGGTGGGGAATCATCTCCCATACAGCCAGCAGCCCCGCCCGCCCACGCAAGGAGCGTCCTTATTGCAAAGCTGGGGGACCGTGCCGAGGCCTCTGTGAGTAAACGTGAGCTGAGCCCCAGGCCAGCTGCTGCTGAACTGTTCCCACCCTTCCCAGGTGAAACACCTGAATATGTACAAGGGCTTGAAAGCCTAGAGGAAGGGCCGTGGTGCCACACCAGCGACAGCACGCAGGCCAACTTGGTGCCTGCAGGTCAGCCAGGATGGTCCTGGCCACGGGCGCTCTTCTGGAAGCTTTCCATTGCCCTGCCTGAGATACCCCTCCTGTCCCGGCCCCCACTCCTTTTTTTCCTTCCTCACCTCAGCCCGCAGAGATATTCCAGTGGAAGTTATGGGTGACACATCCTCTTCTTTACAGGTGGCAGCCTGGCAACTCCTGTAGAAAGTCCAGCAGAGCCCCACTCACACCGGGCCACCCACAAAGCCGTGGACCCTCACACCCTCCCACCAGCACAGCCCCGAGACTGCTGACGGGGCAGAGAATATGGAGTCTGGCACAGCTGCAGGGGCTATTGCTGCCTGGAGTGCTGTTTATATTGACCTCAACCCAGGCACACCTGGGGAGGGCTTGCTGGCAGGGTCAGGCTGCCCAGGTCAGCTAATCCTCAGCCCTCGGGGAATCACATTGCAGAAAATGGACCTCGCTAAGACAGAATATTCGCCAAGGAAAAAAAGGACACAATGCCATTTGCAGCACCGTAGATGAGTCTCGAGGTAATCACGTGACTTGGAGTAAGTCAGAAAGTGAAAGACACATATCATATCATATCACTTATAGGTGTTACCTATAAATTGATACCAGGGCAGATATTTCCACGGAGAAGGGCAATCACAGATTCATTAAACAAACTTATGGTTCACCAAAGGAAAGGTGTGAGGATTGAATTCATTACGATATTGGGGTTAACAGACATATACAAACACAGTAGACGTATAGAATCACCAAAGACCTACGGAGTACCAAGAGAAGACTACTCAACATTCTGTCATAACGTACATGGGAAAAGGATCCCAGGAAGAACAGACATATGTATATGTGTAAAAGAACCACCTCTTGCACACCTACAACAAGCTAAACGTTGTACTCAAACTTGCTGTAATAAAAAATAAAAAATTAAATTAAAAACACGAACAAGAAGTAGTGAGACAAACTTGAGGGGCTTTCTCGTGGCACATTCCGTTCTACATTCCAATCTAGAACGCGACTTCCATTGAGGCTCTGCTGCCCTAGTAACCAGATTTGGTAAGGGAGAACTGCTGCCACCTTGTGGCCGTTTCACACAACAGCAGCTTTAATCCCAGCGCTAATGGTCAGTGGATATTCCAAATCATTACAGGCCTGTAAGTGACACCTGCCCTGAAAACATATCCTGGGGTCATATATCGACCAAAAAATTCAAAAGACGTCCATATTTCAAAACGACAGTTTCAAGAGGCATATTTCACGCACATTAGTGTTCTGCTTCTTTTGCTTGCTTTCTTTCTTTGTTAAAAAAACGGGAATGGAAAAAGGCAACCCTCAGAATGGGCGAAAACGTTCACAAACGAATCAATGGACAAAGGTTTAATCTCCAATATATATAAACAGCTCATGCAGTTTAATATTAATAAAATAAACAACCCAATACAAAAATGGGCAGAAGACCTAAGGAGACGTTTCTTCAAAGAAGACACAGAGATGGCCAAGACGCACATGAAAAGCTGCTCAACATCACTAATTATTAGAGAAATGCAAATCAAAACTACAATGAGGTAAGACCTCACACCTGTGAGAATCGGCCTCATCAGATAATCTACAAACAACAAATTCTGGGGAGGGTGTGGACAAAAGGAACCCTCTTCCGCTATTGGTGGGAATGTAAATTGATACAGTCACTATGGAGAACAGTATGGAGGTTCCTTTCAAAAACTAAAAAGAGAATTACCATAGGATCCAGCAATCCCACTTCTGGGCATATACCCAGAGAAAACCATAAATCACAAAGACACATTCACCACAATGTTCATTGCAGCACTATTTACAATAGCCAGGTAATGGAAACAACCTAAATGCCCACAGACAGACGAATGGATAAAGATGTGGTACATATATAAAATGGAATATTACTCAGCCAAAAAAAGGAATGAAACTGGGTCATTTGTAGAGAAGTTGATGGATCTAGAGACTGTCATACAGAGAGAAGTAAGTCAGAAAGAGAAAAACAAATATTGTATATTAATGCCTATATGTGGAACCTAGAAAAATGGTACAGATGAACTGGTTTGCAGGGCAGAAATAGAGACACAGAGGTAGAGAACAAACGTATGGACATGGACACAAAGTGGGGGAAGCCATGGGGTGGTGGTGGTGGGATGAGTTGGGAGATTGGGATTGACCTGTATACATGTATATGCATAAAATAGATAACTAATAATAACCTACTGTATAAAAAATTAATTAAATTAAATTTCAAAATTTTTAAAAATAAAATGTAAAAATAAAACAGAAAAAAAGTGCTTCCATTCACACTGATGTATTTATAAGAATGAATTATTTCCATGCTTATATCCATAAATACATAAAAGAGGAATAAAATCTAACTTGACCAAAAAAGAAAAAAAAAACTGAACCTAACATTTATACAGAGGAAAACACTACCAAGGCACTTGCTCCAGTGGTAAACAATTCTGAAATTGGTCAGAGGTGGGGAATCATCTCCCATACAGCCAGCAGCCCCGCCCGCCCACGCAAGGAGCGTCCTTATTGCAAAGCTGGGGGACCGTGCCGAGGCCTCTGTGAGTAAACGTGAGCTGAGCCCCAGGCCAGCTGCTGCTGAACTCTTCCCACCCTTCCCAGGTGAAACACCTGAATATGTACAAGGGCTTGAAAGCCTAGAGGAAGGGCCGTGGAGCCACACCAGCGACAGCACGCAGGCCAACTTGGTGCCTGCAGGTCAGCCAGGATGGTCCTGGCCACGGGCGCTCTTCTGGAAGCTTTCCATTGCCCTGCCTGAGATACCCCTCCTGTCCCGGCCCCCACTCCTTTTTTTCCTTCCTCACCTCAGCCCGGAGAGATATTCCAGTGGAAGTTATGGGTGACACATCCTCTTCTTTACAGGTGGCAGCCTGGCAACTCCTGCCGAAAGTCCAGCAGAGCCCCACTCACACCGGGCCCCCCACAAAGCCGTGGACCCTCACACCCTCCCACCAGCACAGCCCCGAGACTGCTGACGGGGCAGAGAATATGCAGTCAGGCACAGCTGCAGGGGCTATTGCTGCCTGGAGTGCTGTTTATATTGACCTCAACCCAGGCACACCTGGGGAGGGCTTGCTGGCAGGGTCAGGCTGCCCAGGTCAGCTAATCCTCAGCCCTCGGGGAATCACATTGCAGAAAATGGACCTCGCTAAGACAGAATATTCGCCAAGGAAAAAAAGGACACCATGCCATTTGCAGCACCGTAGATGAATCTCGAGGTATTCACGTGACTTGGAGTAAGTCAGAAAGTGAAAGACACATATCATATCATATTACTTATAGGTGTTACCTATAAATTGATACCAGGGCAGATATTTCCACGGAGAAGGGCAATCACAGATTCATTAAACAAACTTATGGTTCACCAAAGGAAAGGTGTGAGGATTGAATTCATTACGATATTGGGGTTAACAGACATATACAAACACAGTAGACGTATAGATTCACCAAAGACCTACGGAGTACCAAGAGAAGACTACTCAACATTCTGTCATAACGTACATGGGAAAAGGATCCCAGGAAGAACAGACATATGTATATGTGTAAAAGAACCACCTCTTGCACACCTACAACAAGCTAAACGTTGTACTCAAACTTGCTGTAACAAAAAATAAAAAATTAAATTAAAAACACGAACAAGAAGTAGTGAGACAAACTTGAGGGGCTTTCTCGTGGCACATTCCGTTCTACATTCCAATCTAGAACGCGACTTCCATTGAGGCTCTGCTGCCCTAGTAACCAGATTTGGTAAGGGAGAACTGCTGCCACCTTGTGGCCGTTTCACACAACAGCAGCTTTAATCCCAGCGCTAATGGTCAGTGGATATTCCAAATCATTACAGGCCTGTAAATGACACCTGCCCTGAAAACAAATCCTGGGGTCATATATCGACCAAAAAATTCAAAAGACGTCCATATTTCAAAACGACAGTTTCAAGAGGCATATTTCACGCACATTAGTGTTCTGCTTCTTTTGCTTGCTTTCTTTCTTTGTTAAAAAAACGGGAATAGGGGCCTCCCTGGTGGCGCAGTGGTTGAGAGTCCGCCTGCCGATGCAGGGGATACGGGTTCGTGCCCCGGTCTGGGAGGATCCCATATGCCGCGGAGCGGCTGGGCCCGTGAGCCATGGCCGCTGGGCCTGCGCATCCGGAGCCTGTGCTCCGCAACGGGAGAGGCCACAAGAGTGAGAGGCCCGCATACCGCAAAAAGAAAAAAAAAAAAAAAAAAAAAAAAAAACGGGAATGGAAAAAGGCAACCCTCAGAATGGGCGAAAACGTTCACAAACGAATCAATGGACAAAGGTTTAATCTCCAATATATATAAACAGCTCATGCAGCTTAATATTAATAAAACAAACAACCCAATACAAAAATGGGCAGAAGATCTAAAGAGACGTTTCTTCAAAGAAGACACAGAGATGGCCAAGACGCACATGAAAAGCTGCTCAACATCACTAATTATTAGAGAAATGCAAATCAAAACTACAATGAGGTAAGACCTCACACCTGTGAGAATCGGCCTCATCAGATAATCTACAAACAACAAATTCTGGGGAGGGTGTGGACAAAAGGAACCCTCTTCCGCTATTGGTGGGAATGTAAATTGATACAGTCACTATGGAGAACAGTATGGAGGTTCCTTTAAAAAACTAAAAAGAGAATTACCATAGGATCCAGCAATCCCACTTCTGGGCATACACCCAGAGAAAACCATAAATCACAAAGACACATTCACCACAATGTTCATTGCAGCACTATTTACAATAGCCAGGTAATGGAAGCAACCTAAATGGCCACAGACAGACGAATGGATAAAGATGTGGTACATATATAAAATGGAATATTACTCAGCCAAAAAAAGGAATGAAACTGGGTCATTTGTAGAGAAGTTGATGGATCTAGAGAGTGTCATACAGAGTGAAGTAAGTCAGAAAGAGAAAAACAAATATTGTATATTAATGCCTATATGTGGAACCTAGAAAAATGGTACAGATGAACTGGTTTGCAGGGCAGAAATAGAGACACAGAGGTAGAGAACAAACGTATGGACATGGACACAAAGTGGGGGAAGCCATGGGGTGGTGGTGGTGGGATGAGTTGGGAGATTGGGATTGAACTGTATACATGTTTATGCATAAAATAGATAACTAATAATAACCTACTGTATAAAAAAATAAATAAAATTAAATTTCAAAATTTTAAAAAATAAAATGTAAAAATAAAACAGAAAAAAAAGTTATTCCATTCACACTGATGTATTTATAAGAATGAATTATTTCCATGCTTATATCCATAAATACATAAAAGAGGAATAAAATCTAACTTGAACCAAAAAAGAAAAAAAAACCTGAACCTAACAGTTATACAGAGGAAAACACTACCAAGGCACTTGCTCCAGTGGTAAACAATTCTGAAATTGGTCAGAGGTGGTGAATCATCTCCATACAGCCAGCAGCCCCGCCCGCCCATGCAAGGAGCGTCCTTATTGCAAAGCTGTGGGACCGTGCCGAGGCCTCTGTGAGTAAACGTGAGCTGAGCCCCAGGCCAGCTGCTGCTGAACTGTTCCCACCCTTGCCATTTGAAACACCTGAATATGTACAAGGGCTTGAAAGCCTAGAGGAAGGGCCGTGGAGCCACACCAGCGACAGCACGCAGGCCAACTTGGTGCTTGCAGGTCAGCCAGGATGGTCCTGGCCACGGGGGCTCTTCTGGAAGCTTTCCATTGCCCTGCCTGAGATACGCCTCCTGTCCCGGCCCCCACTCCTTTTATTCCTTCCTCACCTCAGCCCGGAGAGATATTCCAGTGGAAGTTATGGGTGACACATCCTCTTCTTTACAGGTGGCAGCCTGGCAACTCCTGCAGAAAGTCCAGCAGAGCCCCACTCACACCGGGCCGCCCACAAAGCCGTGGACCCACACGCCCTCCCACCAGCACAGCCCCGAGACTGCTGACGGGGCAGAGAATATGGAGTCAGGCACAGCTGCAGGGGCTATTGCTGCCTGGAGTGCTGTTTATATTGATCTCAACCCTGGCACACCAGGGGAGGGCTTGCCGGCAGGGTCAGGCTGCCCAGGTCAGCTAATCCTCAGCCCTCAGGGAATCACATTGCAGAAAATGCACCTCGCTAAGACAGAATATTCGCCAAGGAAAAAAAGGACACAATGCCATTTGCAGCACCGTAGATGAATCTAGAGGTAATCACGTGACTTGGAGTAAGTCAGAAAGTGAAAGACACATATCATATCATATCACTTATAGGTGTTACCTATAAATTGATACCAGGGCAGATATTTCAACGGAGAGGGGCAATCACAGATTCATTAAACAAACTTATGGTTCACCAAAGGAAAGTTGTGAGCATTGAATTCATTACGATATTGGGGTTAACAGACATATACAAACACAGTAGACGTATATAATCACCAAAGACCTACGGAGCACCAAGAGAAGACTACTCAACATTCTGTCATACCGTACATGGGAAAAGGATCCTAGGAAGAACAGACACATGTATATGTGTAAAAGAACCACCTCTTGCACACCTACAACAAGCTAAACGTTGTACTCAAACTTGCTGTAATAAAAAATAAAAAATTAAATTAAAAACAGGAACAAGAAGTAGTGAGACAAACTTGAGGGGCTTTCTCCTGGCACATTCCGTTCTACATTCCAATCTAGAACGCGACTTCCATTGAGGCTCTGCTGCCCTAGTAACCAGATTTGGTAAGGGAGAACTGCTGCCACCTTGTGGCCGTTTCACACAACAGCAGCTTTAATCCCAGCGCTAATGGTCAGTGGATATTCCAAATCATTACAGGCCTGTAAATGACACCTGCCCTGAAAACAAATCCTGATGTCATATATCGACCAAAAAATTCAAAAGACGTCCATATTTCAAAACGACAGTTTCAAGAGGCATATTTCACGCACATTAGTGTTCTGCTTCTTTTGCTTTCTTTCTTTCTTTGTTAAAAAAACGGGAATGGAAAAAGGCAACCCTCAGAATGGGCGAAAACGTTCACAAACGAAGCAATGGACAAAGGTTTAATCTCCAATATATATAAACAGCTCATGCAGCTTAATATTAATAAAACAAACAACCCAATACAAACATGGGCAGAAGATCTAAATAGACGTTTCTTCAAAGAAGACACAGAGATGGCCAAGACGCACATTAAAAGCTGCTCAACATCACTAATTATTAGAGAAATGCAAATCAAAACTACAATGAGGTAAGACCTCACACCTGTTAGAATCGACATCATCAGATAATCTACAAACAACAAATTCTGGGGAGGGTGTGGACAAAAGGAACCCTCTTCCGCTATTGGTGGGAATGTAAATTGATACAGTCACTATGGAGAACAGTATGGAGGTTCCTTTAAAAAACTAAAAAGAGAATTACCATAGGATCCAGCAATCCCACTTCAGGGCATTTACCCAGAGAAAACCATAAATCACAGAGACACATTTACCACAATGTTCATTGCAGCACTATTTACAATAGCCAGGTAATGGAAGCAACCTAAATGCCCACAGACAGACGAATGGATAAAGATGTAGTACATATATAAAATGGAATATTACTCAGCCATAAAAAGGAATGAAACTGGGTCATTTGTAGAGAAGTTGATGGATCTAGAGACTGTCATACAGAGTGAAGTAAGTCAGAAAGAGAAAAACAAATATTGTATATTAATGCCTATATGTGGAACCTAGAAAAATGGTACAGATGAACTGGTTTGCAGGGCAGAAATAGAGACACAGAGGTAGAGAACAAACGTATGGACACAAAGTGGGGGAAGCCATGGGGTGGTGGTGGGGGGATGAGTTGGGAGATTGGGATTGACCTGTATACATGTCTATGCATAAAATAGATAACTAATAATAACCTACTGTATAAAAAAAATAAATAAAATTAAATTTCAAAATTTAAAAAAATAAAATGTAAAAATAAAACAGAAAAAAAGTTCTTCCATTCACACTGATGTATTTATAAGAATGAATTATTTCCATGCTTATATCCATAAATACATAAAAGAGGAATAAAATCTAACTTGAACCAAAAAAGAAAAAAAAAGCTGAACCTAACAGTTATACAGAGGGAAACACAACCAAGGCACTTGCTCCAGTGGTAAACAATTCTGAAATTGGTCAAAGGTGGGGAATCATCCCCCATACAGCCAGCAGCCCCGCCCGCCCATGCAAGGAGCGTCCTTATTGCAAAGCTGTGGGACCGTGCCGAGGCCTCTGTGAGTAAACGTGAGCTGAGCCCCAGGCCAGCTGCTGCTGAACTGTTCCCACCCTTCCCAGGTGAAACACCTGAATATGTACAAGGGCTTGAAAGCGTAGAGGAAGGGCCGTGGAGCCACACCAGCGACAGCACGCAGGCCAACTTGGTGCCTGCAGGTCAGCCAGGATGGTACTGGCCATGGGCGCTCTTCTGGAAGCTTTCCATTGCCCTGCCTGAGATACCCCTCCTGTCACGGCCCCCACTCCTTTTTTTCCTTACTCACCTAGCCCGCAGAGATATCCAGTGGAAGTTATGGGTGACACATCCTCTTCTATACATGTGGCAGCCTGGCAACTCCTGCCGAATGTCCAGCAGAGCCCCACTCACAGCGGGCCACCCACAAATCCGTGGACCCTCACACCCTCCCACCAGCACAGCCCCGAGACTGCTGACGGGGCAGAGAATATGGAGTCAGGCACAGCTGCAGGGGCTACTGCTGCCTGGAGTGCTGTTTATATTGACCTCAACCCAGGCACACCTCGGGAAGGCTTGCCGGCAGGGTCAGGCTGCCCAGGTCTGCTAATCCTCAGCCCTCAGGGAATCACATTGCAGAAAATGGACCTCGCTAAGACAGAATATTCGCCAAGGAATAAAAGGACACAATGCCATTTGCAGCACCGTAGATGAGTCTAGAGGTAATCACGTGACTTGGAGTAAGTCAGAAAGTGAAAGACACATATCATATCATATCACTTATAGGTGTTACCTATACATTGATACCAGGGCAGATATTTCCACGGAGAAGGGCAATCACAGATTCATTAAACAAACTTATGGTTCACCAAAGGAAAGGTGTGAGCATTGAATTCATTACGATATTGGGGTTAACAGACATATACAAACACAGTAGACGTATATAATCACCAAAGACCTACGGAGTACCAAGAGAAGACTACTCAACATTCTGTCATAACGTTCATGGGAAAAGGATCCCAGGAAGAGCAGACATATGTATATGTGTAAAAGAACCACCTCTTGCACACCTACAACATGCTAAACGTTGTACTCAAACTTGCTGTAATAAAAAATAAATAAATTAAATTAAAAACACGAACAAGAAGTAGTGAGACAAACTTGAGGGGCTTTCTCCTGGCACATTCCGTTCTACATTCCAATCTAGAACACGACTTCCATTGAGGCTCTGCTGCCCTAGTAACCAGGTTTGGTAAGGGAGAACTGCTGCCACCTTGTGGCCGTTTCACACAACAGCAGCTTTTATCCCAGCGCTAATGGTCAGTGGATATTCCAAATCATTACAGGCCTGTAAATGACACCTTCCCTGAAAACAAATCCTGGGGTCATATATCGAACAAAAATTTCAAAACACGTCCATATATCAAAACGACAGTTTCAAGAGTCATATTTCACGCACATTAGTGTTCTGCTTCTTTTGCTTTCTTTCTTTCTTTGTTAAAAAAACGGGAATGGAAAAAGGCAACCCTTAGAATGGGCGAAAACGTTCACAAATGAATCAATGGACAAAGGTTTAATCTCCAATATATATAAACAGCTCATGCAGCTTAATATTAATAAAACAAACAACCCAATACACAAATGGGCAGAAGATCTAAATAGACGTTTCTTCAAAGAAGACACAGAGGATGGCCAAGACGCACATGAAAAGCTGCTCAATATCACTAATTATTAGAGAAATGCAAATCAAAACTACAATGAGGTAAGACCTCACACCTGTTAGAATCGACATCATCAGATAATCTACAAACAACAAATTCTGGGGAGGGTGTGGACAAAAGGAACCCTCTTCCGCTATTGTTGGGATTGTAAATTGATACAGTCACTATGGAGAACAGTATGGAGGTTCCTTTAAAAAATTAGAAAGAGAATTACCATAGGATCCAGCAATCCCACTTGTGGACATTTACCCAGAGAAAACCATAAATCACAGAGACACATTCACCACAATGTTCATTGCAGCACTATTTACAATAGCCAGGTAATGGAAGCAACCTAAATGCCCACAGACAAACGAATGGATAAAGATGTGGTACATATATAAAATGGAATATTACTCAGCCATAAAAAGGAATGAAACTGGGTCATTTGTAGAGAAGTTGACGGATCTAGAGACTGTCATACAGAGTGAAGTAAGTCAGAAAGAGAAAAACAAATATTGTATATTAATGCCTATATGTGGAACCTAGAAAAAATGGTACAGATGAACTGGTTTGCAGGGCAGAAATAGACACACAGAGGCAGAGAACAAACGTATGGACACAAAGTGGGGGAAGCCATGGGGTGGTGGTGGTGGGATGAATTGGGAGATTGGGATTGACCTGTATACATCTCTATGCGTAAAATAGATAACTAATAATAACTTACTGTATAAAAAAATAAATAAAATTAAATTTCAAAATTTTTAAAAATAAAATTTAAAAATAAAACAAAAAAAGTTCTTCCATTCACACTGATGTATTTATAACAATGAATTATTTCCATGCTTATTTCCATAAATACATAAAAGAGGAATAAAATCTAACTTGAACCAAAAAAGAAAAAAAAAAGCTGAACCTAACAGTTATACAGAGGGAAACACAACCAAGGCACTTGCTCCAGTGGTAAACAATTCTGAAATTGGTCAGAAGTGGGGAATCATCCCCCATACAGCCAGCAGCCCCGCCCGCCACGCAAGGAGCATCCTTATTGCAAAGCTGTGGGACCGTGCCGAGGCCTCTGTGAGTAAACGTGAGCTGAGCCCCAGGCCAGCTGCTGCTGAACTGTTCCCACCCTTCCCAGGTGAAACACCTGAATATGTACAAGGGCTTGAAAGCCTAGAGGAAGGGCCGTGGAGCCACACCAGCGACAGCACGCAGGCCAACTTGGTGCCTGCAGGTCAGCCAGGATGGTCCTGGCCACGGGCGCTCTTCTGAAAGCTTTCCATTGCCCTGCCTGATATACCCCTCCTCTCCCGGCCCCCACTCCTTTTTTTCCTTCCTCACCTCAGCCCGGAGAGATATTCCAGTGGAAGTTATGGGTGACACATCCTCTTCTTTACAGGTGGCAGCCTGGCAACTCCTGCAGAAAGTCCAGCAGACCCCACTCACCCCGGGCCACCCACAAAGCCGTGGACCCTCACACCCTCCCACCAGCACAGCCCCGAGATTGCTGACGGGGCAGAGAATATGGAGTCAGGCACAGCTGCAGGGGCTATTGCTGCCTGGAGTGCTGTTTATATTGAACTCAACCCAGGCACACCTGGGGAGGGCTTGCCGGCAGGGTCAGGATGCCCAGGTCAGCTAATCCTCAGCCCTCAGGGAATCACATGCAGAAAATGGACCTCGCTAAGACAGAATATTCGCCAAGGAAAAAAAGGACACAATGCCATTTGTAGCACCGTAGATGAGTCTAGAGGTAATCACGTGACTTGGAGTAAGTCAGAAAGTGAAAGACACATATCATATCACATCACTTATAGGTGTTACCTATAAATTGATACCAGGGCAGATATTTCCACGGAGAAGGGCAATCACAGATTCATTAAACAAACTTATGGTTCACCAAAGGAAAGTTGTGAGCATTGAATTCATTACGATATTGGGGTTAACAGACATATACAAACACAGTAGACATATATAATCACCAAAGACCTACGGAGTACCAAGAGAAGACGACTCAACATTCTGTCATAACGTACATGGGAACAGGATCCCAGGAAGAACAGACATATGTATATGTGTAAAAGAACCACCTCTTGCACACCTACAACAAGCTAAACGTTGTACTCAAACTTGCTGTAATAAAAAATAAAAAATTAAATTAAAAACACGAACAAGAAGTAGTGAGACAACTTGAGGGGCTTTCTCCTGGCACATTCCGTTCTACATTACAAACTAGAACGCGACTTCCTTTGAGGCTCTGCTGCCCTAGTAACCAGATTTGGTAAGGGAGAACTGCTGCCACCTTGTGGCCGTTTCACACAACAGCAGCTTTAATCCCAGCGCTAATGGTCAGTGGATATTCCAAATCATTACAGGCCTGTAAATGACACCTGCCCTGAAAACAAATCCTGGGGTCATATATCGACCAAAAAATTCAAAAGACGTCCATATTTCAAAACGACAGTTTCAAGAGGCATATTTCACGCACATTAGAGTTCTGCTTCTTTTGCTTGCTTGCTTTCTTTGTTAAAAAAACGGGAATGGAAAAAGGCAACCCTCAGATTGGGCGAAAACGTTCACAAACGAATCAATGGACAAAGGTTTAATCTCCAATATATATAAACAGCTCATGCAGCTAAATATTAATAAAACAAACAACCCAATACAAAAATGGGCAGAAGATCTAAATAGACGTTTCTTCAAAGAAGACACAGAGATGGCCATGACGCACATGAAAAGCTGCTCAACATCACTAATTATTAGAGAAATGCAAATCAAAACTACAATGAGGTAAGACCTCACACCTGTTAGAATTGGCATCATCAGATAATCTACAAACAACTAATTCTGGGGAGGGTGTGGACAAAAGGAACCCTCATCCGATATTGGTGGGAATGTAAATTGATACAGTTACTATGGAGAACAGTATGGAGGTTCATTTAAAAAACTAAAAACAGAATTACCATAGGATCCAGCAATCCGACTTCTAGGCATATACGCAGAGAAAACCATAAATCACAGAGACACATTCACCACAATGTTCATTGCAGCACTATTTACAATAGCCAGGTAATGGAAACAAACTAAATGGCCACAGACAGACGAATGGATAAAGATGTGGTACATATATAAAATGGAATATTACTCAGCCAGAAAAAGGAATGAAACTGGGTCATTTGTAGAGAAGTTGATGGATCTAGAGACTGTCATACAGAGTGAAGTAAGTCAGAAAGAGAAAAACAAATATTGTATATTAATGCCTATATGTGGAACCTAGAAAAAATGGTACAGATGAACTGGTTTGCAGGGCAGAAATAGACACACAGAGGCAGAGAACAAACGTATGGACACAAAGTGGGGGAAGCCATGGGGTGGTGGTGGTGGGATGAATTGGGAGATTGGGATTGACCTGTATACATCTCTATGCGTAAAATAGATAACTAATAATAACTTACTGTATAAAAAAATAAATAAAATTAAATTTCAAAATTTTTAAAAATAAAATTTAAAAATAAAACAAAAAAAGTTCTTCCATTCACACTGATGTATTTATAACAATGAATTATTTCCATGCTTATTTCCATAAATACATAAAAGAGGAATAAAATCTAACTTGAACCAAAAAAGAAAAAAAAAAGCTGAACCTAACAGTTATACAGAGGGAAACACAACCAAGGCACTTGCTCCAGTGGTAAACAATTCTGAAATTGGTCAGAAGTGGGGAATCATCCCCCATACAGCCAGCAGCCCCGCCCGCCACGCAAGGAGCATCCTTATTGCAAAGCTGTGGGACCGTGCCGAGGCCTCTGTGAGTAAACGTGAGCTGAGCCCCAGGCCAGCTGCTGCTGAACTGTTCCCACCCTTCCCAGGTGAAACACCTGAATATGTACAAGGGCTTGAAAGCCTAGAGGAAGGGCCGTGGAGCCACACCAGCGACAGCACGCAGGCCAACTTGGTGCCTGCAGGTCAGCCAGGATGGTCCTGGCCACGGGCGCTCTTCTGAAAGCTTTCCATTGCCCTGCCTGATATACCCCTCCTCTCCCGGCCCCCACTCCTTTTTTTCCTTCCTCACCTCAGCCCGGAGAGATATTCCAGTGGAAGTTATGGGTGACACATCCTCTTCTTTACAGGTGGCAGCCTGGCAACTCCTGCAGAAAGTCCAGCAGACCCCACTCACCCCGGGCCACCCACAAAGCCGTGGACCCTCACACCCTCCCACCAGCACAGCCCCGAGATTGCTGACGGGGCAGAGAATATGGAGTCAGGCACAGCTGCAGGGGCTATTGCTGCCTGGAGTGCTGTTTATATTGAACTCAACCCAGGCACACCTGGGGAGGGCTTGCCGGCAGGGTCAGGATGCCCAGGTCAGCTAATCCTCAGCCCTCAGGGAATCACATGCAGAAAATGGACCTCGCTAAGACAGAATATTCGCCAAGGAAAAAAAGGACACAATGCCATTTGTAGCACCGTAGATGAGTCTAGAGGTAATCACGTGACTTGGAGTAAGTCAGAAAGTGAAAGACACATATCATATCACATCACTTATAGGTGTTACCTATAAATTGATACCAGGGCAGATATTTCCACGGAGAAGGGCAATCACAGATTCATTAAACAAACTTATGGTTCACCAAAGGAAAGTTGTGAGCATTGAATTCATTACGATATTGGGGTTAACAGACATATACAAACACAGTAGACATATATAATCACCAAAGACCTACGGAGTACCAAGAGAAGACGACTCAACATTCTGTCATAACGTACATGGGAACAGGATCCCAGGAAGAACAGACATATGTATATGTGTAAAAGAACCACCTCTTGCACACCTACAACAAGCTAAACGTTGTACTCAAACTTGCTGTAATAAAAAATAAAAAATTAAATTAAAAACACGAACAAGAAGTAGTGAGACAACTTGAGGGGCTTTCTCCTGGCACATTCCGTTCTACATTACAAACTAGAACGCGACTTCCTTTGAGGCTCTGCTGCCCTAGTAACCAGATTTGGTAAGGGAGAACTGCTGCCACCTTGTGGCCGTTTCACACAACAGCAGCTTTAATCCCAGCGCTAATGGTCAGTGGATATTCCAAATCATTACAGGCCTGTAAATGACACCTGCCCTGAAAACAAATCCTGGGGTCATATATCGACCAAAAAATTCAAAAGACGTCCATATTTCAAAACGACAGTTTCAAGAGGCATATTTCACGCACATTAGAGTTCTGCTTCTTTTGCTTGCTTGCTTTCTTTGTTAAAAAAACGGGAATGGAAAAAGGCAACCCTCAGATTGGGCGAAAACGTTCACAAACGAATCAATGGACAAAGGTTTAATCTCCAATATATATAAACAGCTCATGCAGCTAAATATTAATAAAACAAACAACCCAATACAAAAATGGGCAGAAGATCTAAATAGACGTTTCTTCAAAGAAGACACAGAGATGGCCATGACGCACATGAAAAGCTGCTCAACATCACTAATTATTAGAGAAATGCAAATCAAAACTACAATGAGGTAAGACCTCACACCTGTTAGAATTGGCATCATCAGATAATCTACAAACAACTAATTCTGGGGAGGGTGTGGACAAAAGGAACCCTCATCCGATATTGGTGGGAATGTAAATTGATACAGTTACTATGGAGAACAGTATGGAGGTTCATTTAAAAAACTAAAAACAGAATTACCATAGGATCCAGCAATCCGACTTCTAGGCATATACGCAGAGAAAACCATAAATCACAGAGACACATTCACCACAATGTTCATTGCAGCACTATTTACAATAGCCAGGTAATGGAAACAAACTAAATGGCCACAGACAGACGAATGGATAAAGATGTGGTACATATATAAAATGGAATATTACTCAGCCAGAAAAAGGAATGAAACTGGGTCATTTGTAGAGAAGTTGATGGATCTAGAGACTGTCATACAGAGTGAAGTAAGTCAGAAAGAGAAAAACAAATATTGTATATTAATGCCTATATGTGGAACCTAGAAAAATGGTACAGATGAACTGGTTTGCAGGGCAGAACTAGAGACACAGAGGTAGAGAACAAACGTATGGACACAAAGTGGGGTAAGCCATGGGTTGGTGTTGGTGGGATGAGTTGGGAGATTGGGATTGACCTGTATACATGTCTATGCATAAAATAGATAACTAATAATAACCTACTGTATAAAAAAAATAAATAAAATTAAATTTCAAAATTTTTAAAAATAAAATGTAAAAATAAAACAGAAAAAAATTTCTTCCATTCACACAGATGTATTTATAACAATGAATTATTTCCATGCTTATATCCATAAATACATAAAAGAGGAATTAAATCTAACTTGAACCAAAAGAGAAAAAAAAAAGCTGAACCTAACAGTTATACAGAGGGAAACACAACCAAGGCACTTGCTCCAGTGGTAAACAATTCTGAAATTGGTCAGAGGTGGGGAATCATCCCCCATACAGCCAGCAGCCCCACCCGCCCACGCAAGGAGCGTCCTTATTGCAAAGCTGTGGGACCGTGCCGAGGCCTCTGTGAGTAAACGTGAGCTGAGCCCCAGGCCAGCTGCTGCTGAACTGTTCCCACCCTTCCCAGGTGAAACACCTGAATATGTACAAGGGCTTGAAAGCCTAGAGGAAGGGCCGTGGAGCCACACCAGCGACAGCACGCAGGCCAACTTGGTGCCTGCAGGTCAGCCAGGATGGTCCTGGCCACGGGCGCTCTTCTGGAAGCTTTCCATTGCCCTGCCAGAGATAACCCTCCTCTCCCGGCCCCCACTCCTTTTTTTCCTTCCTCACCTCAGCCCTGAGAGATATTCCAGTGGAAGTTATGGGCGACACATCCTCTTCTTTACAGGTGGCAGCCTGGCAACTCCTGCCGAAAGTCCAGCAGACCCCACTCACACCGGGCCACCCACAAAGCCGTGGACCCTCACACCCTCCCACCAGCACAGCCCCGAGACTGCTGACGGGGCAGAGAATATGGAGTCAGGCACAGCTGCAGGGGCTATTGCTGCCTGGAGTGCTGTTTATATTGACCTCAACCAAGGCACACCTGGGGAGGGCTTGCCGGTAGGGTCAGGCTGCCCAGGTCAGCTAATCCTCAGCCCTCAGGGAATCACATGCAGAAAATGGACCTCGCTAAGACAGAATATTCGCCAAGGAAAAAAAGGACACAATGCCATTTGCAGCACCGTAGATGAGTCTAGAGGTAATCACGTGACTTGGAGTAAGTCAGAAAGTGAAAGACACATATCATATCATATCACTTATAGGTGTTACCTTTAAATTGATACCAGGGCAGATATTTCCACGGAGAAGGGCAATCACAGATTCATTAAACAAACTTATGGTTCACCAAAGGAAAGGTGTGAGGATTGAATTCTTTACGATATTGGGGTTAACAGACATATACAAACACAGTAGACGTATATAATCACCAAAGACCTACGGAGTACCAAGGGAAGACTACTCAACATTCTGTCATAACGTATATGGGAAAAGGATCCAGGAAGAACAGACATATGTATATGTGTAAAAGAACCACCTCTTGCACACCTACAACAAGCTAAAGGTTGTACTCAAACTTGCTGTAATAAAAAATAAAAAATTAAATTAAAAACACGAAAAAGAAGTAGTGAGACAAACTTGAGGGGCTTTCTCCTGGCACATTCCGTCCTATATTCCAATCTAGAACGCGACTTCCATTGAGGCTCTGCTGCCCTAGTATCCAGATTTGGTAAGGGAGAACTGCTGCCACCTTGTGGCCGTTTCACACAACAGCAGCTTTAATCCCAGCGCTAATGGTCAGGGGATATTCCAAATCATTAGAGGCCTGTAAATGACACCTGCCCTGAAAACAAATCCTGGGGTCATATATCAACGAAAAAATTCAAAAGACGTCCATATTTCAAAACGACAGTTTCAAGAGGCATATTTCACGCACATTAGTGTTCTGCTTCTTTTGCTTTCTTTCTTTCTTTGTTAAAAAAACGGGAATGGAAAAAGGCAACCCTCAGAATGGGCGAAAACGTTCACAAACGAATCAATGGACAAAGGTTTAATCTCCAATATATATAAACAGCTCATGCAGTTTAATATTAATAAAACATACAACCCAATACAAAAATAGGCAGAAGATCTAAATAGACGTTTCTTCAAAGAAGACACAAAGATGGCCAAGACGCACATGAAAAGCTGCTCAACATCACTAATTATTAGTGAAATGCAAATCAAAACTACAATGAGATAAGACCTCACACCTGTTAGAATCGACATCATCAGATAATCTACAAACAACAAATTCTGGGGAGGGTGTGGACAAAAGGAACCCTCTTCCGCTATTGGTGGGAATGTAAATTGATACAGTCACTATGGAGAACAGTATGGAGGTTCCGTTAAAAAACTAAAAGGAGAATTACCATAGGATCCAGCAATCCCACTTCTGGGCATTTACCCAGGGAAAACCATAAATCACAGAGACACATTCACCACAATGTTCATTGCAGCACTATTTACAATAGCCAGGTAATGGAAGCAACCTAAAAGCCCACAGACAGACGAAAGGATAAAGATGTGGTACATATATAAAATGGAATATTCCTCAGCCATAAAAAGGAATGAAACTGGGTCATTTGTAGAGAAATTGATGGATCTAGACTGTCATACAGAGTGAAGTAAGTCAGAAAGAGAAAAACAAATATTGTATATTAATGCCTACATGTGGAACCTAGAAAAATGGTACAGATGAACTGGTTTGCAGGGCAGAAATAGGGACACAGAGGCAGAGAACAAACGTATGGACACAAAGTGGGGGAAGCCATGGGGTGGTGGTGGTGGGATGAGTTGGGAGATTGGGATTGACCTGTATACCTGTCTATGCATAAAATAGATAACTAATAATAACCTACTGTATAAAAAATAAATAAAATTAAATTTCAAAATTTTTAAAAATAAAATGTAAAAATAAAACAGAAAAAAAGTTCTTCCATTCACACTGATGTATTTATAAGAATCAATTATTTCCATGCTTATATCCATAAATACATAAAAGAGGAATAAAATCTAACTTGAACCAAAAAAGAAAAAAAAAAGCTGAACCTAACAGTTATACAGAGGGAAACACAACCAAGGCACTTGCTCCAGTGGTAAACAATTCTGAAATTGGTCAGAAGTGGGGAATCATCCCCCATACAGCCAGCAGCCCCACCCGCCCACGCAAGGAGCGTCCTTATTGCAAAGCTCTGGGACCGTCGCGAGGCCTCTGTGAGTAAACGTGAGCTGAGCCCCAGGCCAGCTGCTGCTGAACTGTTCCCACCCTTCCCAGGTGACACACCTGAATATGTACAAGGGCTTGAAAGCCTAGAGGAAGGGCCGTGGAGCCACACCAGCGACAGCATGCAGGCCAACTTGGTGCCTGCAGGTCAGCCAGGATGGTCCTGGCCACGGGCGCTCTTCGGGAAGCTTTCCATTGCCCTGCCTGAGATACCCCTCCTGTCCCGGCCCCCACTCCTTTTTTTCCTTCCTCACCTCAGCCTGGAGAGATATCCAGTGTTAGTTATGGGTGACACATCCTCTTCTTTACATGTGGCAGCCTGGCAACTCCTGCCGAAAGTACAGCAGAGCCCCACTCACACCGGGCCACCCACAAAGCCGTGGACCCTCACACCCTCCCACCAGCACAGCCCAGAGACTGCTGACGAGGCAGAGAATATGGAGTCAGGCACAGCTGCAGGGCCTATTGATGCCTGGAGTGATGTTTATATTGACCTCAACCCAGGCACACCTGGGGAGGGCTTGCCGGCAGGGTCAGGCTGCCCAGCTCAGCTAATCCTCAGCCCTCAGAGAATCACATTGCAGGAAATGGACCTCGCTAAGACAGAATATTCGCCAAGGCAAAAAAGGACACAATGCCATTTTCAGCACCGTAGATGAGTCTCGAGGTAATCACGTGACTTGTAGTAAGTCAGAATGTGAAAGACACATATCATATCATATGACTTATAGGTGTTACCTATAAATTGATACCAGGGCAGATATTTCCACGGAGAAGGGCAATCACAGATTCATTAAACAAACTTATGGTTCACAAAAGGAAAAGTGTGAGGATTGAGTTCATTACGATATTGGGGTTAACAGACATATACAAACACAGTAGACGTATATAATCACCAAAGACCTACGGAGTACCAAGAGAAGACTACTCAACATTCTATCATAACGTACATGGGAAAAGGATCCCAGGAAAAACAGACATATGTATATGTGTAAAAGAACCACCTCTTGGACACCTACAACAGGCGAAACGTTGTACTCAAACTTGCTGTAATAAAAAATAAAAAATTAAATTAAAAACACGAACAAGAAGTAGTGAGACAAACTTGAGGGGCTTTCTCCTGGCACATTCCGTTCTACATTCCAATCTAGAACGCGACTTCCATTGAGGCTCTGCTGCCCTAGTAACCAGATTTGGTAAGGGAGAACTGCTGCCACCTTGTGGCCGTTTCACACAACTGCAGCTTTAATCCCAGCGCTAATGGTCAGTGGATATTCAAAATCATTACAGGCCTGTAAATGACACCTGCCCTGAAAACAAATCCTGGGGTCATATATCGACCAAAAAATTCAAAAGACGTCCATATTTCAAAACGACAGTTTCAAGAGGCATATTTCACGCACATTAGTGTTCTGATTCTTTTGCTTTCTTTCTTTCTTTGTTAAAAAAACGGGAATAGAAAAAGTCAACCCTCAGAATGGGCGAAAACGTTCAAAAACGAATCAATGGACAAAGGTTTAATCTCCAATATATATAAACAGCTCATGCAGCTTAATATTAATACAACAAACAACCCAATACAAAAATGGGCAGAAGATCTAAAGAGACGTTTCTTCAAAGAAGACACAGAGATGGCCAAGACGCACATGAAAAGCTGCTCAACATCACTAATTATTAGAGAAATGCAAATCAAAACTACAATGAGGTAAGACCTCACACCTGTTAGAATCGGCATCATCAGATAATCTACAAACAACAAATTCTGGGGAGGGTGTGGACAAAAGGAACCCTCTTCCGCTATTGGTGGGAATGTAAATTGATACAGTCACTATGGAGAACAGTATGGAGGTTCCTTTAAAAAACTAAAAAGAGAATTACCATAGGATCCAGCAATCCCACTTCTGGGCATATACCCAGAGAAAACCATAAATCACAAAGACACATTCACCACAATGTTCATTGCAGCACTATTTACAATAGCCAGGTAATGGAAGCAACCTAAATGCCGACAGACAGACGAATGGATAAAGATGTGGTACATATATAAAATGGAATATTACTCAGCCATAAAAAGGAATGAAACTGGGTCATTTGTAGAGAAGTTGATGGATCTAGAGACTGTCATACAGAGTGAAGTAAGTCAGAAAGAGAAAAACAAATATTGTATATTAATGCCTATATGTGGAACCTAGAAAAATGCTACAGATGAACTGGTTTGCAGGCCAGAAATAGAGACAAGGAAGTAGAGAAGAAACGTATGGACACAAAGTGGCGGAAGCCATGGGGTGGTGGTGGTGGGATGAGTTGGGAGATTGGGATTGACCTGTATACATGTCTATGCAAAAAATAGATAACTAATAATAACCTACTGTATAAAAAATAAATAAATAAAATTAAATTTCAAAAATTTTACAAATAAAATGTAAAAATAAAACAGAAAAAATGTTCTTCCATTCACACTGATGTATTTATAAGAATGAATTATTTCCATGCTTATATCCATAAATACATAAAAGAGGAATAAAATCTAACTTGAAACAACAACAAAAAAAAAACTGAACCTAACAGTTATACAGAGGAAAACCCTACCAAGGCACTTGCTCCAGTGGTAAACAATTCTGAAATTGGTCAGAGGTGGGGAATCATCTCCCATACAGCCAGCAGCCCCACCCGCCCACGCAAGGAGCGTCCTTATTGCAAAGCTGGGGGACCGTGCCGAGGCCTCTGTGAGTAAACGTGAGCTGAGCCCCAGGCCAGCTGCTGCTGAACTGTTCCCACCCTTCCCAGGTGAAACACCTGAATATGTACAAGGGCTTGAAAGCCTAGAGGAAGGGCCGTGGAGCCACACCAGCGAAAGCACGCAGGCCAACTTTGTGCCTGCAGGTCAGCCAGGATGGTCCTGGCCACGGGCGCTCTTCTGGAAGCTTTCCATTGCCCTGCCTGAGATACCCCTCCTGTCCCGGCCCCCACTCCTTTTTTTCCTTCCTCACCTCAGCCCGGAGAGATATTCCAGTGGAAGTTATGGGTGACACATCCTCTTCTTTACAGGTGGCAGCCTGGCAACTCCTGCAGAAAGTCCAGCAGAGCCCCACTCACTCCGGGCCACCCACAAAGCCGTGGACCCTCACACCCTCCCACCAGCACAGCCCCGAGACTGCTGACGGGGCAGAGAATATGGAGTCAGGCACAGCTGCAGGGGCTATTGCTGCCTGGAGTGCTGTTTATATTGACCTCAACCCAGGCACACCTGGGGAGGGCTTGCCGGCAGGGTCAGGCTGCCCAGGTCAGCTAATGCTCAGCCCTCAGGGAATCACATTGCAGAAAATGGACCTCGCTAAGACAGAATATTCGCCAAGGAAAAGAAGCACACAATGCCATTTGCAGCACCGTAGATGAGTCTAGAGGTAATCATGTGACTTGGAGTAAGTCAGAAAGTGAAAGACACATATCATATCATATCACTTATAGGTGTTACCTATAAATTGATACCAGGGCACATATTTCCACGGAGAAGGGCAATCACAGATTCATTAAACAAACTTATGGTTCACCAAAGGAAAGGTGTGAGGATTGAATTCATTACGATATTGGGGTTAACAGACATATACAAACACAGTAGACGTATATAATCACCAAAGACCTACAGAGTACCAAGAGAAGACTACTCAACATTCTGTCATAACGAACATGGGAAAAGGATCCCAGGAAGAACAGACATATGTATATGTGTAAAAGAACCACCTCTTGCACACCTACAACAAGCTAAACGTTGTACTCAAATTTACTGTAATAAAAAATAAAAAATTAAATTAAAAACACGAACAAGAATTAGTGAGGAAAACTTGAGGGGCTTTCTCCTGGTACATTCCGTTCTACATTCCAATCTAGAACGCGACTTCCATTGAGGCTCTGCTGCCCTAGTAACCAGATTTGGAAAGGGAGCACTGCTGCCACCTTGTGGCCGTTTCACACAACAGCAGCTTTAATCCCAGCGCTAATGGTCAGTGGATATTCCAAATCATTACAGGCCTGTAAATGACACCTGCCCTGAAAACAAATCCCGGGGTCATATATCGACCAAAAAATTCAAAAGACGTCCATATTTCAAAACGACAGTTTCAAGAGGCATATTTCACGCACATTAGTGTTCTGATTCTTTTGCTTTCTTTCTTTCTTTGTTAAAAAAACGGGAATGGAAAAAGTTAACCCTAAGAATGGGCGCAAACTTTCACAAACGTATCAGTGGACAAAGGTTTAATCTCCAATATATATAAACAGCTCATGCAGCTTAATATTAATAAAACAAACAACCCAATACAAAAATGGGCAGAAGATCTAAATAGACATTTCTTCAAAGAAGACACAGAGATGGCCAAGACGCACATGAAAAGCTGCTCAACATCTCTAATTATTAGAGAAATGCAAATCAAAACTACAATGAGGTAAGACCTCACACCTGTTAGAATCGGCATCATCAGATAATCTACAAACAACAAATTCTGGGGAGGGTGTGGACAAAAGGAACCCTCTTCCGCTATTGGTGGGAATGTCAATTGATACAGTCACTATGGAGAACAGTATGGAGTTTCCTTTAAAAAACTAAAAAGAGAATTACAATAGGATCCAGCAATCCCACTTCTGGGCATATAACCAGAGAAAACCATAAATCACAGAGACACATTCACCACAATGTTCATTGCAGCACTATTTACAATAGCCAGGTAATGGAAGCAACCTAAATGCCCACAGACAGACGAATGGATAAAGATGTGGTACATATATAAAATGGAATATTACTCAGCCATAAAAAGGAATGAAACTGGGTCATTTGTAGAGAAGTTGATGGATCTAGAGACTGTCATACAGAGTGAAGTAAATCAGAAAGAGAAAAACAAATATTGTATATTAATGCCTATATGTGGAACCTAGAAAAATGCTACAGATGAACTGGTTTGCAGGGCAGAAATAGAGACACAGAGGTAGAGAACAAACGTATGGACACAAAGTGGGGGAAGCCATGGGGTGGTGGTGGTGGGATGAGTTGGGAGATTGCGATTGACCTGTATACATGTCTATGCATAAAATATATAACTAATAATAACCTACTGTATAAAAAATAAATAAATAAAATTAAATTTCAAAAATTTTAAAAATAAAATGTAAAAATAAAACAGAAAAAATGTTCTTCCATTCACACTGATGTATTTATAAGAATGAATTATTTCCATGCTTATATCCATAAATACATAAAAGAGGAATAAAATCTAACTTGAACCAAAAAAAAAAAAAAACTGAACCTAACAGTTATACAGAGGAAAATACTACCAAGGCACTTGCTCCAGTGGTAAACAATTCTGAAATTGGTCAGATGTGGGGAATCATCTCCCATAGAGCAAGCAGCCCCGCCCGCCCACGCAATTAGCGTCCTTATTGCAAAGCTCGGGGACCGTGCCGAGCCCTCTGTGAGTAAACGTGAGCTGAGCCCCAGGCCAGCTGCGGCTGAACTGTTCCCACCCTTCCCAGGTGAAACACCTGAATATGTACAAGGGCTTGAAAGCCTAGAGGAAGGGCCGTGGAGCCACACCAGCGAAAGCACGCAGGCCACCTTGGTGCCTGCAGGTCAGCCAGGATGGTCCTGGCCACGGGCGCTCTTCTGGAAGCTTTCCATTGCCCTGCCTGAGATACCCCTCCTGTCCCGGCCCCCACTCCTTTCTTTACTTCCTCACCTCAGCCCGGAGAATTATTCCAGTGGAAGTTATGGGTGACACATCCTCTTCTTTACAGGTGGCAGCCTGGCAACTCCTGCAGAAAGTCCAGCAGAGCCCCACTCACAGCGGGCCACCCACAAAGCCGTGGACCCTCACACCCTCCCACCAGCACAGCCCCGAGACTGCTGACGGGGCAGAGAATATGGAGTCAGGCACAGCTGCAGGGGCTATTGCTGCCTGGAGTGCTGTTTATATTGACCTCAACCCAGGCACACCTGGGGAGGGCTTGCCGGCAGGGTCAGGCTGCCCAGGTCAGCTAATCCTCAGCCCTCAGGGAATCACATTGCAGAAAATGGACCTCGCTAAGACAGAATATTCGCCAAGGAAAAGAAGCACACAATGCCATTTGCAGCACCGTAGATGAGTCTAGAGGTAATCACGTGACTTGGAGTAAGTCAGAAAGTGAAAGACACATATCATATCATATCACTTAGAGGTGTTACCTATAAATTGATACCAGGGCAGATATTTCCATGGAGAAGGGCAATCACAGATTCATTAAACAAACTTATGGTTCACCAAAGGAAAGGTGTGAGGATTAATTCATTACGATATTGGGGTTAACAGACATATACAAACACAGTAGACATATATAATCACCAAAGACCTACGGAGTACCAAGAGAAGACTACTCAACATTCTGTCATAACGTACATGGGAAAAGGATCCCAGGAAGAACAGACATATGTATATGTGTAAAAGAACCACCTCTTGCACACCTACAACAAGCTAAACGTTGTACTCAAATTGCTGTAATAAAAAATAAAAAATTAAATTAAAAACACGAACAAGAAGTAGTGGGAAAAACATGAGGGGCTTTCTCCTGGCACATTCAGTTCTACATTCCAATCTAGAACGCGACTTCCATTGAGGCTCTGCTGCCCTAGTAACCAGATTTGGTAAGGGAGAACTGCTGCCACCTTGTGGCCGTTTCACACAACTGCAGCTTTAATCCCTGGGCTAATGGTCAGTTGATAAACCAAAACATTACAGGCCTGTAAATGACACCTGACTGAAAACAAATCCTGGGGTCATATATCTACCAAAAAATTCAAAAGACGTCCATATTTCAAAACGACAGTTTCAAGAGGCATATTTCACGCACATTAGTGTTCTGATTCTTTTGCTTTCTTTCTTTCTTTGTTAAAAAAACGGGAATGGAAAAAGGTAACACTCAGAAGGGGCGAAAACGTTCACAAACGAATCAATGGACAAAGGTTTAATCTCCAATATATATATACAGCTCATGCAGCTTAATATTAATACAACAAACATCCCAATACAAAAATGGGCAGAAGATCTAAATAGACGTTTATTCAAAGAAGACACAGAGATGGCCAAGACGCACATGAAAACCTGCTCAACATCACTAATTATTAGAGAAATGCAAATCAAAAGTACAATGAGGTAAGACCTCACACCTGTTAGAATCGGCATCATCAGATAATCTACAAACAACAAATTCTGGGGAGGTTGTGGACAAAAGGAACCCTCTTCCGCTATTGGTGGGAATGTAAATTGATACAGTCACTATGGAGAACAGTATGGAGGTTCCTTTAAAAAACTAAAAAGAGAATTACCATAGGATCTAGCAATCCCACTTCTGGGCATATACCCAGAGAAAACCATAAATCACAGAGACACATTCACCACAATGTTCATTGCAGCACTATTTACAATAGCCAGGTAATGGAAGCAACCTAAATGGCCACAGACAGACGAATGGATAAAGATGTGGTACATATATAAAATGGAATATTACTCAGCCATAAAAAGGAATGAAACTGAGTCATTTGTAGAGAAGTTGATGGATCTAGAGACTGTCATACAGAGTGAAGTAAGTCAGAAAGAGAAAAACAAATATTGTATATTAATGCCTATATGTGGAACCTAGAAAAATGCTACAGATGAACTGGTTTGCAGGGCAGAAATAGAGACACAGAGGTAGAGAACAAACGTATCGACACAAAGTGGGGGAAGCCATGGGGTGGTGGTGGTGGGATGAGTTGGGAGATTGGGATTGACCTGTATACATGTATATGCATAAAATAGATAACTAATAATAACCTAGTGTATAAAAAAATAAATAAAATTAAATTTCAACATTTTTAAAAATAAAATGTAAAAATAAAACAGAAAAAAAGTTCTTCCATTCACACTGATGTATTTATAAGAATGAATTATTTCCATGCTTCTATCTATAAATACATAAAAGAGGAATAAAATCTAACTTGAACCAAAAAAGAAAAAAAAAAAACTGAACCTAACAGTTATACAGAGGAAAACACTACCAAGGCACTTGCTCCAGTGGTAAACAATTCTGAAATTGGTCAGAGGTGGGGAATAATCTCCCATACAGCCAGCAGCCCCACCCGCCCACGCAAGGAGCGTCCTTATTGCAAAGCTGGTGGACCGTGCCGAGGCCTCTGTGAGTAAACGTGAGCTGAGCCCCAGGCCAGCTGCTGCTGAACTGTTCCCACCCTTCCCAGGTGAAACACCTGAATATGTACAAGGGCTTGAAAGCCTAGAGGAAGGGCTGTGGAGCCACACCAGCGAAAGCACGCAGGCCAACTTGGTGTCTGCAGGTCAGCCAGGATGGTCCTGGCCACGGGCGCTCTTCTGGAAGCTTTCCATAGCCCTGCCTGAGATACCCCTCCTGTCCCGGCCCCCAGTCCTTTTTTTCCTTCCTCACCTCAGCCCGGAGAGATACTCCAGTGGAAGTTATGGGTGACACATCCTCTTCTTTACAGGTGGCAGCCTGGCAACTCCTGAAGAAAGTCCAGCAGAGCCCCACTCACACCGGGCCACCCACAAAGCCGTGGACCCTCACACCCTCCCACCAGCAGAGCCCCGAGACTGCTGACGGGGCACAGAATATGGAGTCAGGCACAGCTGCAGGGGCTATTGCTGCCTGGAGTGCTGTTTATATTGACCTCAACCCAGGCACACCTGGGGAGGGCTTGCCGGCAGGGTCAGGCTGCCCAGGTCAGCTAATCCTCAGCCCTCAGGGAATCACATTGCAGAAAATGGACCTCGCTAAGACAGAATATTCGCCATGGAAAAGAAGCACACAATGCCATTTGCAGCACCGTAGATGAGTCTAGAGGTAATCATGTGACTTGGAGTAAGTCAGAAAGTGAAAGACACATATCATATCATATCACTTAGAGGTGTTACCTATAAATTGATACCAGGGCAGATATTTCCACGGAGAAGGGCAATCACAGATTCATTAAACAAACTTATGGTTCACCAAAGGAAAGGTGTGAGGATTGAATTCATTACGATATTGGGGTTAACAGACATATACAAACACAGTAGACGTATATAATCACCAAAGACCTACAGAGTACCAAGAGAAGACTACTCAACATTCTGTCATAACGAACATGGGAAAAGGATCCCAGGAAGAACAGACATATGTATATGTGTAAAAGAACCACCTCTTGCACACCTACAACAAGCTAAACGTTGTACTCAAACTTGCTGTAATAAAAAATTAAAAATTAAATTAAAAACACGAACAAGAAGTAGTGAGAAAAACTTGAGGGGCTTTCTCCTGGTACATTCCGTTCTACATTCCAATCTAGAACGCGACTTCCATTGAGGCTCTGCTGCCCTAGTAACCAGATTTGGTAAGGGAGAACTGCTGCCACCTTGTGGCCGTTTCACACAACAGCAGATTTAATCCCAGCGCTAATGGTCAGTGGATATTCCAAATCATTACAGGCCTGTAAATGACACCTGCCCTGAAAACAAATCCTGGGGTCATATATCGACCAAAAAATTCAAAAGACGTCCATATTTCAAAACGACAGTTTCAAGAGGCATATTTCACGCACATTAGTGTTCTGCTTCTTTTGCTTTCTTTCTTTCTTTGTTAAAAAAACGGGAATGGAAAAAGGCAATCCTCAGAATGGGCGAAAACGTTCACAAACGAATCAATGGACAAAGGTTTAAACTCCAATATATATAAACAGCTCATGCAGCTTAATATTAATAAAACAAACAACCCAATACAAAAATGGGCAGAAGATCTAAATAGACGTTTCTTCAAAGAAGACACAGAGATGGCCAAGACGCACATGAAAAGCTGCTCAACATCAATAATTATTAGAGAAATGCAAATCAAAATACAATGAGGTAAGACCTCACACCTGTTAGAATCGGCATCATCAGATAATCTACAAACAACAAATTCTGGGGAGGGTGTGGACAAAAGGAACCCTCTTCCGCTATTGGTGGGAATGTAAATTGATACAGTCACTATGGAGAACAGTATGGAGGTTCCTTTAAAAAACTAAAAAGAGAATTACCATAGGATCCAGCAATCCCACTTCTGGGCATTTACCCAGAGAAAACCATAAATCACAGAGACACATTCACCAGAATGTTCATTGCAGCACTATTTACAATAGCCAGGTAATGGAAGCAACCTAAATGGCCACAGACAGACGAATGGATAAAGATGTGGTACATATATAAAATGGAATATTACTCAGCCATAAAAAGGAATGAAACTGGGTCATTTGTGGAGAAGTTGATGGATCTAGAGACTGTCATACAGAGTGAAGTAAGTCAGAAAGAGAAAAACAAATATTGTATATTAATGCCTATATGTGGAACCTAGAAAAATGCTACAGATGAACTGGTTTGCAGGGCAGAAATAGAGACACAGAGGTAGAGAACAAACGTATGGACACAAAGTGGGGGAAGCCATGGGGTGGTGGTGGTGGGATGAGTTGGGAGATTGGGATTGACCTGTATACATGTCTATGCATAAAATAGATAACTAATAATAACGTACTGTATAAAAAAAATAAATAAAATTAAATTTCAAAATTTTTAAAAATAAAATGTAAAAATAAAACAGAAAAAAAGTTCTTCCATTCACACTGATGTATTTATAAGATTGAATTATTTCCATGCTTATATCCATAAATACATAAAAGAGGAATAAAATCTAACTTGCACCAAAAAAGAAAATAAAAAGCTGAACCTAACAGTTATACAGAGGGAAACACAACCAAGGCACTTGCTCCAGTGGTAAACAATTCTGAAATTGGTCAGATGTGGGGAATCATCTCCCATAGAGCAAGCAGCCCCGCCCGCCCACGCAATTAGCGTCCTTATTGCAAAGCTCGGGGACCGTGCCGAGCCCTCTGTGAGTAAACGTGAGCTGAGCCCCAGGCCAGCTGCGGCTGAACTGTTCCCACCCTTCCCAGGTGAAACACCTGAATATGTACAAGGGCTTGAAAGCCTAGAGGAAGGGCCGTGGAGCCACACCAGCGACAGCACGCAGGCCACCTTGGTGCCTGCAGGTCAGCCAGGATGGTCCTGGCCACGGGCGCTCTTCTGGAAGCTTTCCATTGCCCTGCCTGAGATACCCCTCCTGTCCCGGCCCCCACTCCTTTCTTTCCTTCCTCCCCTCAGCCCGGAGAATTATTCCAGTGGAAGTTATGGGTGACACATCCTCTTCTTTACAGGTGGCAGCCTGGCAACTCCTGCAGAAAGTCCAGCAGAGCCCCACTCACAGCGGGCCACCCACAAAGCCGTGGACCCTCACACCCTCCCACCAGCACAGCCCCGAGACTGCTGACGGGGCAGAGAATATGGAGTCAGGCACAGCTGCAGGGGCTATTGCTGCCTGGAGTGCTGTTTATATTGACCTCAACCCAGGCACACCTGGGGAGGGCTTGCCGGCAGGGTCAGGCTGCCCAGGTCAGCTAATCCTGAGCCCTCAGGGAATCACATTGCAGAAAATGGACCTCGCTAAGACAGAATATTCGCCGAGGAAAAGAAGCACACAATGCCATTTGCAGCACCGTAGATGAGTCTCGAGGTAATCACGTGACTTGGAGTAAGTCAGAAAGTGAAAGACACATATCATATCATATCACTTAGAGGTGTTACCTATAAATTGATACCAGGGCAGATATTTCCATGGAGAAGGGCAATCACAGATTCATTAAACAAACTTATGGTTCACCAAAGGAAAGGTGTGAGGATTAATTCATTACGATATTGGGGTTAACAGACATATACAAACACAGTAGACATATATAATCACCAAAGACCTACGGAGTACCAAGAGAAGACTACTCAACATTCTGTCATAACGTACATGGGAAAAGGATCCCAGGAAGAACAGACATATGTATATGAGTAAAAGAACCACCTCTTGCACACCTACAACAAGCTAAACGTTGTACTCAAACTTGCTGTAATAAAAAATAAAAAATTAATTTAAAAACACGAACAAGAAGTAGTGGGAAAAACTTGAGGGGCTTTCTCCTGGCACATTCAGTTCTACATTCCAATCTAGAACGCGACTTCCATTGAGGCTCTGCTGCCCTAGTAACCAGATTTGGTAAGGGAGAACTGCTGCCCCCTTGTGGCCGTTTCACACAACTGCAGGTTTAATCCCTGCGCTAATGGTCAGTGGATAAACCAAAACATTACAGGCCTGTAAATGACACCTGACTGAAAACAAATCCTGGGGTCATATATCGACCAAAAAATTCAAAAGACGTCCATATTTCAAAACGACAGTTTCAAGAGGCATATTTCACGCACATTAGTGTTCTGATTCTTTTGCTTTCTTTCTTTCTTTGTTAAAAAAACGGGAATGGAAAAAGGTAACCCTCAGAAGGGGCGAAAAAGTTCACAAACGAATCAATGGACAAAGGTTTAATCTCCAATATATATATACAGCTCATGCAGCTTAATATTAATACAACAAAAATCCCAATACAAAAATGGGCAGAAGATCTAAATAGACGTTTCTTCAAAGAAGACACAGAGATGGCCAAGACGCACATGAAAACCTGCTCAACATCACTAATTATTAGAGAAATGCAAATCAAAAGTACAATGAGGTAAGACCTCACACCTGTTAGAATCGGCATCATCAGATAATCTACAAACAACAAATTCTGGGGAGGTTGTGGACAAAAGGAACCCTCTTCCGCTATTGGTGGGAATGTAAATTGATACAGTCACTATGGAGAACAGTATGGAGGTTCCTTTAAAAAACTAAAAAGAGAATTACCATAGGATCCAGCAATCCCACTTCTGGGCATATACCCAGAGAAAACCATAAATCACAGAGACACATTCACCACAATGTTCATTGCAGCACTATTTACAATAGCCAGGTAATGGAAGCAACCTAAATGGCCACAGACAGACGAATGGATAAAGATGTGGTACATATATAAAATGGAATATTACTCAGCCATAAAAAGGAATGAAACTGAGTCATTTGTAGAGAAGTTGATGGATCTAGAGACTGTCATACAGAGTGAAGTAAGTCAGAAAGAGAAAAACAAATATTGTATATTAATGCCTATATGTGGAACCTAGAAAAATGCTACAGATGAACTGGTTTGCAGGGCAGAAATAGAGACACAGAGGTAGAGAACAAACGTATTGACACAAAGTTGGGGAAGCCATGGGGTGGTGGTGGTGGGATGAGTTGGGAGATTGGGATTGACCTGTATACATGTATATGCATAAAATAGATAACTAATAATAACCTAGTGTATAAAAAAATAAATAAAATTAAATTTCAACATTTTTAAAAATAAAATGTAAAAATAAAACAGAAAAAAAGTTCTTCCATTCACACTGATGTATTTATAAGAATGAATTATTTCCATGCTTCTATCTATAAATACATAAAAGAGGAATAAAATCTAACTTGAACCAAAAAAGAAAAAAAAAAACTGAACCTAACAGTTATACAGAGGAAAACACTACCAAGGCACTTGCTCCAGTGGTAAACAATTCTGAAATTGGTCAGAGGTGGGGAATAATCTCCCATACAGCCAGCAGCCCCACCCCCCACGCAAGGAGCGTCCTTATTGCAAAGCTGGTGGACCGTGCCGAGGCCTCTGTGAGTAAACGTGAGCTGAGCCCCAGGCCAGCTGCTGCTGAACTGTTCCCACCCTTCCCAGGTGAAACACCTGAATATGTACAAGGGCTTGAAAGCCTAGAGGAAGGGCTGTGGAGCCACACCAGCGAAAGCACGCAGGCCAACTTGGTGCCTGCAGGTCAGCCAGGATGGTCCTGGCCACGGGCGCTCTTCTGGAAGCTTTCCATTGCCCTGCCTGAGATACCCCTCCTGTCCCGGCCCCCAGTCCTTTTTTTCCTTCCTCACCTCAGCCCGGAGAGATACTCCAGTGGAAGTTATGGGTGACACATCCTCTTCTTTACAGGTGGCAGCCTGGCAACTCCTGAAGAAAGTCCAGCAGAGCCCCACTCACACCGGGCCACCCACAAAGCCGTGGACCCTCCCACCCTCCCACCAGCAGAGCCCCGAGACTGCTGACGGGGCAGAGAATATGGAGTCAGGCACAGCTGCAGGGGCTATTGCTGCCTGGAGTGCTGTTTATATTGACCTCAACCCAGGCACACCTGGGGAGGACTTGCCGGCAGGGTCAGGCTGCCCAGGTCAGCTAATCCTCAGCCCTCAGGGAATCACATTGCAGAAAATGGACCTCGCTAAGACAGAATATTCGCCAAGGAAAAGAAGCACACAATGCCATTTGCAGCACCGTGGATGAGTCTAGAGGTAATCATGTGACTTGGAGTAAGTCAGAAAGTGAAAGACACATATCATATCATATCACTTATAGGTGTTACCTATAAATTGATACCAGGGCAGATATTTCCACGGAGAAGGGCAATCACAGATTCATTAAACAAACTTATGGTTCACCAAAGGAAAGGTGTGTGGATTGAATTCATTACGATATTGGGGTTAACAGACATATACAAACACAGTAGACGTATATAATCACCAAAGACCTACAGAGTACCAAGAGAAGACTACTCAACATTCTGTCATAACGAACATGGGAAAAGGATCCCAGGAAGAACAGACATATGTATATGTGTAAAAGAACCACCTCTTGCACACCTACAACAAGCTAAACGTTGTACTCAAACTTGCTGTAATAAAAAATAAAAAATTAAATTAAAAACACGAACAAGAAGTAGTGAGAAAAACTTGAGGGGCTTTCTCCTGGTACATTCCGTTCTACATTCCAATCTAGAACGCGACTTCCATTGAGGCTCTGCTGCCCTAGTAACCAGATTTGGTAAGGGAGAACTGCTGCCACCTTGTGGCCGTTTCACACAACAGCAGATTTAATCCCAGCGCTAATGGTCAGTGGATATTCCAAATCATTAGAGGCCTGTAAATGACACCTGCCCTGAAAACAAATCCTGGGGTCATATATCGACCAAAAAATTCAAAGGACGTCCATATTTCAAAACGACAGTTTCAAGAGGCATATTTCACGCACATTAGTGTTCTGCTTCTTTTGCTTTCTTTCTTTCTTTGTTAAAAAAACGGGAATGGAAAAAGGCAATCCTCAGAATGGGCGAAAACGTTCACAAACGAATCAATGGACAAAGGTTTAAACTCCAATATATATAAACAGCTCATGCAGCTTAATATTAATAAAACAAACAACCCAATACAAAAATGGGCAGAAGATCTAAATAGACGTTTCTTCAAAGAAGACACAGAGATGGCCAAGACGCACATGAAAAGCTGCTCAACATCACTAATTATTAGAGAAATGCAAATCTAAAGTACAATGAGGTAAGACCTCACACCTGTTAGAATCGGCATCATCAGATAATCTACAAACAACAAATTCTGGGGAGGGTGTGGACAAAAGGAACCCTCTTCCGCTATTGGTGGGAATGTAAATTGATACAGTCACTATGGAGAACAGTATGGAGGTTCCTTTAAAAAACTAAAAAGAGAATTACCATAGGATCCAGCAATCCCACTTCTGGGCATTTACCCAGAGAAAACCATAAATCACAGAGACACATTCACCACAATGTTCATTGCAGCACTATTTACAATAGCCAGGTAATGGAAGCAACCTAAATGGCCACAGACAGACGAATGGATAAAGATGTGGTACATATATAAAATGGAATATTACTCAGCCATAAAAAGGAATGAAACTGGGTCATTTGTAGAGAAGTTGATGGATCTAGAGACTGTCATACAGAGTGAAGTAAGTCAGAAAGAGAAAAACAAATATTGTATATTAATGCCTATATGTGGAACCTAGAAAAATGCTACAGATGAACTGGTTTGCAGGGCAGAAATAGAGACACAGAGGTAGAGAACAAACGTATGGACACAAAGTGGGGGAAGCCATGGGGTGGTGGTGGTGGGATGAGTTGGGAGATTGGGATTGACCTGTATACATGTCTATGCATAAAATAGATAACTAATAATAACGTACTGTATAAAAAAAATAAATAAAATTAAATTTCAAAATTTTTAAAAATAAAATGTAAAAATAAAACAGAAAAAAAGTTCTTCCATTCACACTGATGTATTTATAAGATTGAATTATTTCCATGCTTATATCCATAAATACATAAAAGAGGAATAAAATCTAACTTGCACCAAAAAAGAAAATAAAAAGCTGAACCTAACAGTTATACAGAGGGAAACACAACCAAGGCACTTGCTCCAGTGGTAAACAATTCTGAAATTGGTCAGAGGTGGGGAATCATCCCCCATACAGCCAGCAGCCCCGCCCGCCCACGCAAGGAGCGTCCTTATTGCAAAGCTTTGGACCGTGCCGAGGCCTCTGTGAGTAAACATGAGCTGAGCCCCAGGCCAGCTGCTGCTGAACTGTTCCCACCCTTCCCAGGTGAAACACCTGAATATGTACAAGGGCTTGAAAGCCTAGAGGAAGGGCCGTGGAGCCACACCAGCGACAGCACGCAGGCCAACTTGGTGCCTGCAGGTCAGCCAGGATGGTCCTGGCCACGGCCGCTCTTCTGGAAGCTTTCCATTGCCCTGCCTGAGATACCCCTCCTGTCCCGGCCCCCACTCCTTTTTTTCTTTCCTCACCTCAGCCCGGAGAGATATTCCAGTGGAAGTTATGGGTGACACATCCTCTTCTTTACAGGTGGCAGCCTGGCAACTCCTGCAGAAATTCCAGCAGAGCCCCACTCACACCGGGCCGCCCACAAAGCCGTGGACCCTCACACCCTCCCACCAGCACAGCCCCGAGACTGCTGACGGGGCAGAGAATATGGAGTCAGGCACAGCTGCAGGGGCTATTGCTGCCTGGAGTGCTGTTTATATTGACCTCAACCCAGGCACACCTGGGGAGGGCTTGCCGGCAGGGTCAGGCTGCCCAGGTCAGCTAATCCTCAGCCCTCAGGGAATCACATTGCAGAAAATGGACCTCGCTAAGACAGAATATTCGCCAAGGGAAAAAAGGACACAATGCCATTTGCAGCACCGTAGATGAGTCTAGAGGTAATCACGTGACTTGGAGTAAGTCAGAAAGTGAAAGACACATATCATATCATATCACATATAGGTGTTACCTATAAATTGATACCAGGGCAGATATTTCCACGGAGAAGGGCAATCACAGATTCATTAAACAAACTTATGGTTCACCAGAGGAAAGGTGTGAGGATTGAATTCATTACGATATTGGGGTTAACAGACATATACAAACACAGTAGACGTACATAATCACCAAAGACCTACGGAGTACCAAGAGAAGACTACTCAACATTCTGTCATAACGTACATGGGAAAAGGATCCCAGGAAGAACAGACATATGTATATGTGTAAAAGAACCACCTCTTGCACACTTACAACAAGCTAAACGTTGTACTCAAACTTGCTGTAATAAAAAATAAAAAATTAAATTAAAAACACGAACAAGAAGTAGTGAGACAAACTTGAGGGGCTTTCTCCTGGCACATTCCGTTCTACATTCCAATCTAGAACGCGACTTCCATTGAGGCTCTGCTGCCCTTGTAACCAGATTTGGTAAGGGAGAACTGCTGCCAACTTGTGGCCGTTTCACACAACAGCAGATTTAATCCCAGCGCTAACGGTCAGTGGATATTCCAAATCATTACAGGCCTGTAAATGACACCTGCCCTGAAAACAAATCCTGGGGTCATATCGACCAAAAAATTCAAAAGACGTCCATATTTCAAAACGACAGTTTCAAGAGGCATATTTCACGCACATTAGTGTTCTGCTTCTTTTGCTTTCTTTCTTTCTTTGTTAAAAAAACGGGAATGGAAAAAGGCAATCCTCAGAATGGGCGAAAACGTTCACAAACGAATCAATGGACAAAGGTTTAAACTCCAATATATATAAACAGCTCATGCAGCTTAATATTAATAAAACAAACAACCCAATACAAAAATGGGCAGAAGATCTAAATAGACGTTTCTTCAAAGAAGACACAGAGATGGCCAAGACACACATGAAAAGCTGCTCAACATCACTAATTATTAGAGAAATGCAAATCAAAAGTACAATGAGGTAAGACCTCACACCTGTTAGAATCGGCCTCATCAGATAATCTACAAACAACAAATTCTGGGGAGGGTGTGGCCAAAAGGAACCCTCTTCCGCTATTGGTGGGAATGTAAATTGATACAGTCACTATGGAGAACAGTATGGAGGTTCCTTTAAAAAACTAAAAAGAGAATTACCATAGGATCCAGCAATCCCACTTCTGGGCATTTACCCAGAGAAAACCATAAATCACAGAGACACATTCACCAGAATGTTCATTGCAGCACTATTTACAATAGCCAGGTAATGGAAGCAACCTAAATGGCCACAGACAGACGAATGGATAAAGATGTGGTACATATATAAAATGGAATATTACTCAGCCATAAAAAGGAATGAAACTGGGTCATTTGTAGAGAAGTTGATGGATCTAGAGACTGTCATACAGAGTGAAGTAAGTCAGAAAGAGAAAAACAAATATTGTATATTAATGCCTATATGTGGAACCTAGAAAAATGGTACAGATGAACTGGTTTGCAGGGCAGAAATAGAGACACAGAGGTAGAGAACAAACGTATGGACACAAAGTGGGGGAAGCCATGGGGTGGTGGTGGTGGGATGAGTTGGGAGATTGGGATTGACCTGTATACATGTCTATGCATAAAATAGATAACTAATAATAACCTACTGTATAAAAAAAATAAATAAAATTAAATTTCAAAATTTTTAAAAATAAAATGTAAAAATAAAACAGAAAAAAAGTTCTTCCATTCACACTTATGTATTTATAAGATTGAATTATTTCCATGCTTATATCCATAAATACATAAAAGAGGAATAAAATCTAACTTGCACCAAAAAAGAAAATAAAAAGCTGAACCTAACAGTTATACAGAGGGAAACACAACCAAGGCACTTGCTCCAGTGGTAAACAATTCTGAAATTGGTCAGAGGTTGGGAATCATCCCCCATACAGCCAGCAGCCCCGCCCGCCCACGCAAGGAGCGTCCTTATTGCAAATCTGTGGGACCCTGCCGAGGCCTCTGTGAGTAAACGTGAGCTGAGCCCCAGGCCAGCTGATGCTGAACTGTTCCCACCCTTCACAGGTGAAACACCTGAATATGTACAAGGGCTTGAAAGCCTAGAGGAAGGGCCGTGGAGCCACACCAGCGACAGCACGCAGGCCAACTTGGTGCCTGCAGGTCAGCCAGGATGGTCCTGGCCACGGGCGCTCTTCTGGAAGCTTTCCATTGCCCTGCCTGAGATACCCCTCCTGTCCCGGCCCCCACTCCTTTTTTTCCTTCCTCACCTCAGCCCGGAGAGATATTCCAGTGGAAGTTATGGGTGACACATCCTCTTCTTTACAGGTGGCAGCCTGGCAACTCCTGCAGAAATACCAGCAGAGCCCCACTCACACCGGGCCGCCCACAAAGCCGTGGACCCTCACACCCTCCCACCAGCACAGCCCCGAGACTGCTGACGGGGCAGAGAATATGGAGTCAGGCACAGCTGCAGGGGCTATTGCTGCCTGGAGTGCTGTTTATATTGACCTCAACCCAGGCACACCTGGGGAGGGCTTGCCGGCAGGGTCAGGCTGCCCAGGTCAGCTAATCCTCAGCCCTCAGGGAATCACATTGCAGAAAATGGACCTCGCTAAGACAGAATATTCGCCAAGGGAAAAAAGGACACAATGCCATTTGCAGCACCGTAGATGAGTCTAGAGGTAATCACGTGAATTGGAGTAAGTCAGAAAGTGAAAGACACATATCATATCATATCACTTATAGGTGTTACGTATAAATTGATACCAGGGCAGATATTTCCACGGAGAAGGGCAATGACAGATTCATTAAACAAACTTATGGTTCACCAAAGGAAAGGTGTGAGGATTGAATTCATTACGATATTGGGGTTAACAGACATATACAAACACAGTAGACGTACATAATCACCAAAGACCTACGGAGTACCAAGAGAAGACTACTCAACATTCTGTCATAACGTACATGGGAAAAGGATCCCAGGAAGAACAGACATATGTATATGTGTAAAAGAACCACCTCTTGCACACCTACAACAAGCTAAACGTTGTACTCAAACTTGCTGTAATAAAAAATAAAAAATTAAATTAAAAACACGAACAAGAAGTAGTGAGACAAACTTGAGGGGCTTTCTCCTGGCACATTCGGTTCTACATTCCAATCTAGAACGCGACTTCCATTGAGGCTCTGCTGCCCTAGTAACCAGATTTGGTAAGGGAGAACTGCTGCCACCTTGTGGCCGTTTCACACAACAGCAGCTTTAATCCCAGCTCTATTGGTCAGTGGATATTCCAAATCATTAGAGGCCTGTAAATGACACCTGCCCTGAAAACAAATCCTGGGGTCATATATCGACCAAAAAATTCAAAAGACGTCCATATTTCAAAACGACAGTTTCAAGAGGCATATTTCACGCACATTAGTGTTCTGCTTCTTTTGCTTGCTTTCTTTCTTTGTTAAAAAAACGGGAATGGAAAAAGGCAGCCCTCAGAACGGGCGAAAACCTTCACAAACGAATCAATGGACAAAGGTTTAATCTCCAATATATATAAACAGCTCATGCAGCTTAATATTAATAAAACAAACAACCCAATACAAAAATGGGCAGAAGACATAATAGACGTTTCTTCAAAGAAGACACAGAGATGGCCAAGACGCACATGAAAAGCTGCTCAACATCACTAATTATTAGAGAAATGCAAATCAAAACTACAATGAGGTAAGACCTCACACCTGTTAGAATCGGCATCATCAGATAATCTACAAACAACAAATTCTGGGGAGGGTGTGGACTAAAGGAACCCTCTTCCGCTATTGGTGGGAATGTAAATTGATACAGTCACTATGGAGAACAGTATGGAGGTTCCTTTAAAAAAGTAAAAAGAGGGCTTACCTCGTGGCGCAGTGGTTGAGAGTCCGCCTGCCGATGCAGGGGACACGGGTTCGTGCCCCGATCCCGGAAGATCCCACATGCCGCGGAGTGGCTGGGCCCGCGAGCCATGGCCGCAGAGCCTGTGTGTCCGGAGCCTGTGCTCCGCAACGGGAGAGGCCACAGCAGTGAGAGGCCCGCGTACCGCAAAAAAAAAAAAAAAAAAAAACTAAAAAGAGAATTACCATAGGATCCAGCAATCCCACTTCTGGGCATTTACCCAGAGAAAACCATAAATCACAGAGACACATTCACCACAATGTTCATTGCAGCACTATTTACAATAGCCAGGTAATGGAAGCAAACTAAATGGCCACAGACTGACGAATGGATAAAGATGTGGTCCATATATAAAATGGAATATTACTCAGCCATAAAAAGGAATGAAACTGGGTCATTTGTAGAGAATTTGATGGATCTAGAGACTGTCATACAGAGTGAAGTAAGTCAGAAAGAGAAAAACAAATATTGTATATTAATGCCTATATGTGGAACCTAGAAAAATGGTACAGATGAACTGGTTTGCAGGGCAGAAATACAGACACAGAGGTAGAGAACAAACGTATGGACACAAAGTGGGGGAAGCCATGCGGTGGTGGTGGTGGGATGAGTTGGGAGATTGGGATTGACCTGTATACATGTCTATGCATAAAATAGATAACTGATAATAACCTACTGTATAAAAAAAATAAATAAAATTAAATTTCAAAATTTTTAAAAATAAAATGTAAAAATAAAACAGAAAAGTTCTTCCATTCACACTGATGTATTTATAAGAATGAATTATTTCCATGCTTATATCCATAAATACATAAAAGAGGAATAAAATCTAACTTGAACCAAAAAAGAAAAAAAAAACTGAACCTAACAGTTATACAGAGGAAAACACTACCAAGGCACTTGCTCCAGTGGTAAACAATTCTGAAATTGGTCAGAGGTGGGGAATAATCTCCCATACAGCCAGCAGCCCCACCCGCCCACGCAAGGAGCGTCCTTATTGCAAAGCTGGTGGACCGTGCCGAGGCCTCTGTGAGTAAACGTGAGCTGAGCCCCAGGCCAGCTGCTGCTGAACTGTACCCACCCTTCCCAAGTGAAACACCTGAATATGTACAAGGGCTTGAAAGCCTAGAGGAAGGGCTGTGGAGCCACACCAGCGAAAGCACGCAGGCCAACTTGGTGCCTGCAGGTCAGCCAGGATGGTCCTGGCCACGGGCGCTCTTCTGGAAGCTTTCCATTGCCCTGCCTGAGATACCCCTCCTGTCCCGGCCCCCAGTCCTTTTTTTCCTTCCTCACCTCAGCCCGGAGAGATACTCCAGTGGAAGTTATGGGTGACACATCCTCTTCTTTACAGGTGGCAGCCTGGCTACTCCTGCCGAAAGTCCAGCAGAGCCCCACTCACACCGGGCCACCCACAAAGCCGTGGACCCTCACACCCTCCCACCAGCAGAGCCCCGAGACTGCTGACGGGGCAGAGAATATGGAGTCAGGCACAGCTGCAGGGGCTATTGCTGCCTGGAGTGCTGTTTATATTGACCTCAACCCAGGCACACCTGGGGAGGGCTTGCCGGCAGGGTCAGGCTGCCCAGGTCAGCTAATCCTCAGCCCTCAGGGAATCACATTGCAGAAAATGGACCTCGCTAAGACAGAATATTCGCCAAGGAAAAGAAGCACACAATGCCATTTGCAGCACCGTAGATGAGTCTAGAGGTAATCATGTGACTTGGAGTAAGTCAGAAAGTGAAAGACACATATCATATCATATCACTTAGAGGTGTTACCTATAAATTGATACCAGGGCAGATATTTCCACGGAGAAGGGCAATCACAGATTCATTAAACAAACTTATGGTTCACCAAAGGAAAGCTGTGAGGATTGAATTCATTACGATATTGGGGTTAACAGACATATACAAACACAGTAGACGTTTATAATCACCAAAGACCTACAGAGTACCAAGAGAAGACTACTCAACATTCTGTCATAACGAACATGGGAAAAGGATCCCAGGAAGAACAGACATATGTATATGTGTAAAAGAACCACCTCTTGCACACCTACAACAAGCTAAACGTTGTACTCAAACTTGCTGTAATAAAAAATAAAAAATTAAATTAAAAACACGAACAAGAAGTAGTGAGACAAACTTGAGGGGCTTTCTCCTGGCACATTCCGTTCTAAATTCTAATCTAGAACGCGACTTCCATTGAGGCTCTGCTGCCCTAGTAACCAGATTTGGTAAGGGAGAACTGCTGCCACCTTGTGGCCGTTTCACACAACAGCAGATTTAATCCCAGCGCTAATGGTCAGTGGATATTCCAAATCATTACAGGCCTGTAAATGACACCTGCCCTGAAAACAAATCCTGGGGTCATATATCGACCAAAAAAATCAAAAGACGTCCATATTTCAAAACGACAGTTTCAAGAGGCATATTTCACGCACATTAGTGTTCTGCTTCTTTTGCTTTCTTTCTTTCTTTGTTAAAAAAACGGGAATGGAAAAAGGCAATCCTCAGAATGGGCGAAAACGTTCACAAACGAATCAATGGACAAAGGTTTAAACTCCAATATATATAAACAGCTCATGCAGCTTAATATTAATAAAACAAACAACCCAATACAAAAATGGGCAGAAGATCTAAATAGACGTTTCTTCAAAGAAGACACAGAGATGGCCAAGACGCACATGAAAAGCTGCTCAACATCACTAATTATTAGAGAAATGCAAATCTAAAGTACAATGAGGTAAGACCTCACACCTGTTAGAATCGGCATCATCAGATAATCTACAAACAACAAATTCTGGGGAGGGTGTGGACAAAAGGAACCCTCTTCCGCTATTGGTGGGAATGTAAATTGATACAGTCACTATGGAGAACAGTATGGAGGTTCCTTTAAAAAACTAAAAAGAGAATTACCATAGGATCCAGCAATCCCACTTCTGGGCATTTACCCAGAGAAAACCATAAATCACAGAGACACATTCACCACAATGTTCATTGCAGCACTATTTACAATAGCCAGGTAATGGAAGCAACCTAAATGGCCACAGACAGACGAATGGATAAAGATGTGGTACATATATAAAATGGAATATTACTCAGCCATAAAAAGGAATGAAACTGGGTCATTTGTAGAGAAGTTGATGGATCTAGAGACTGTCATACAGAGTGAAGTAAGTGAGAAAGAGAAAAACAAATATTGTATATTAATGCCTATATGTGGAACCTAGAAAAATGCTACAGATGAACTGGTTTGCAGGGCAGAAATAGAGACACAGAGGTAGAGAACAAACGTATGGACACAAAGTGGTGGAAGCCATGGGGTGGTGGTGGTGGGATGAGTTGGGAGATTGGGATTGACCTGTATACATGTCTATGCATAAAATAGATAACTAATAATAACGTACTGTATAAAAAAAATAAATAAAATTAAATTTCAAAATTTTTAAAAATAAAATGTAAAAATAAAACAGAAAAAAAGTTCTTCCTTTCACACTGATGTATTTATAAGATTGAATTATTTCCATGCTTATATCCATAAATACATAAAAGAGGAATAAAATCTAACTTGCACCAAAAAAGAAAATAAAAAGCTGAACCTAACAGTTATACAGAGGGAAACACAACCAAGGCACTTGCTCCAGTGGTAAACAATTCTGAAATTGGTCAGAGGTGGGGAATCATCCCCCATACAGCCAGCAGCCCCGCCCGCCCACGCAAGGAGCGTCCTTATTGCAAAGCTTTGGACCGTGCCGAGGCCTCTGTGAGTAAACATGAGCTGAGCCCCAGGCCAGCTGCTGCTGAACTGTTCCCACCCTTCCCAGGTGAAACACCTGAATATGTACAAGGGCTTGAAAGCCTAGAGGAAGGGCCGTGGAGCCACACCAGCGACAGCACGCATGCCAACTTGGTGCCTGCAGGTCAGCCAGGATGGTCCTGGCCACGGCCGCTCTTCTGGAAGCTTTCCATTGCCCTGCCTGAGATACCCCTCCTGTCCCGGCCCCCACTCCTTTTTTTCTTTCCTCACCTCAGCCCGGAGAGATATTCCAGTGGAAGTTATGGGTGACACATCCTCTTCTTTACAGGTGGCAGCCTGGCAACTCCTGCAGAAATTCCAGCAGAGCCCCACTCACACCGGGCCGCCCACAAAGCCGTGGACCCTCACACCCTCCCACCAGCACAGCCCCGAGACTGCTGACGGGGCAGAGAATATGGAGTCAGGCACAGCTGCAGGGGCTATTGCTGCCTGGAGTGCTGTTTATATTGACCTCAACCCAGGCACACCTGGGGAGGGCTTGCCGGCAGGGTCAGGCTGCCCAGGTCAGCTAATCCTCAGCCCTCAGGGAATCACATTGCAGAAAATGGACCTCGCTAAGACAGAATATTCGCCAAGGGAAAAAAGGACACAATGCCATTTGCAGCACCGTAGATGAGTCTAGAGGTAATCACGTGACTTGGAGTAAGTCAGAAAGTGAAAGACACATATCATATCATATCACTTATAGGTGTTACCTATAAATTGATACCAGGGCAGATATTTCCACGGAGAAGGGCAATCACAGATTCATTAAACAAACTTATGGTTCACCAGAGGAAAGGTGTGAGGATTGAATTCATTACGATATTGGGGTTAACAGACATATACAAACACAGTAGACGTACATAATCACCAAAGACCTACGGAGTACCAAGAGAAGACTACTCAACATTCTGTCATAACGTACATGGGAAAAGGATCCCAGGAAGAACAGACATATGTATATGTGTAAAAGAACCACCTCTTGCACACCTACAACAAGCTAAACGTTGTACTCAAACTTGCTGTAATAAAAAATAAAAAATTAAATTAAAAACACGAACAAGAAGTAGTGAGACAAACTTGAGGGGCTTTCTCCTGGCACATTCCGTTCTACATTCCAATCTAGAACGCGACTTCCATTGAGGCTCTGCTGCCCTAGTAACCAGATTTGGTAAGGGAGAACTGCTGCCACCTTGTGGCCGTTTCACACAACAGCAGATTTAATCCCAGCGCTAATGGTCAGTGGATATTCCAAATCATTACAGGCCTGTAAATGACACCTGCCCTGAAAACAAATCCTGGGGTCATATCGACTAAAAAATTCAAAAGACGTCCATATTTCAAAACGACAGTTTCAAGAGGCATATTTCACGCACATTAGTGTTCTGCTTCTTTTGCTTTCTTTCTTTCTTTGTTAAAAAAACGGGAATGGAAAAAGGCAATCCTCAGAATGGGCGAAAACGTTCACAAACGAATCAATGGACAAAGGTTTAAACTCCAATATATATAAACAGCTCATACAGCTTAATATTAATAAAACAAACAACCCAATACAAAAATGGGCAGAAGATCTAAATAGACGTTTCTTCAAAGAAGACACAGAGATGGCCAAGACACACATGAAAAGCTGCTCAACATCACTAATTATTAGAGAAATGCAAATCAAAAGTACAATGAGGTAAGACCTCACACCTGTTAGAATCGGCATCACCAGATAATCTACAAACAACAAATTCTGGGGAGGGTGTGGCCAAAAGGAACCCTCTTCCGCTATTGGTGGGAATGTAAATTGATACAGTCACTATGGAGAACAGTATGGAGGTTCCTTTAAAAAACTAAAAAGAGGGCTTACCTCGTGGCGCAGTGGTTGAGAGTCCGCCTGCCGATGCAGGGGACACGGGTTCGTGCCCCGATCCCGGAAGATCCCACATGCCGCGGAGTGGCTGGGCCCGCGAGCCATGGCCGCAGAGCCTGTGTGTCCGGAGCCTGTGCTCCGCAACGGGAGAGGCCACAGCAGTGAGAGGCCCGCGTACCGCAAAAAAAAAAAAAAAAAAAAAAAAAAACTAAAAAGAGAATTACCATAGGATCCAGCAATCCCACTTCTGGGCATTTACCCAGAGAAAACCATAAATCACAGAGACACATTCACCACAATGTTCATTGCAGCACTATTTACAATAGCCAGGTAATGGAAGCAAACTAAATGGCCACAGACTGACGAATGGATAAAGATGTGGTACATATATAAAATGGAATATTACTCAGCCATAAAAAGGAATGAAACTGGGTCATTTGTAGAGAAGTTGATGGATCTAGAGACTGTCATACAGAGTGAAGTAAGTCAGAAAGAGAAAAACAAATATTGTATATTAATGCCTATATGTGGAACCTAGAAAAATGGTACAGATGAACTGGTTTGCAGGGCAGAAATAGAGACACAGAGGTAGAGAACAAACGTATGGACACAAAGTGGGTGAAGCCATGCGGTGGTGGTGGTGGGATGAGTTGGGAGATTGGGATTGACCTGTATACATGTCTATGCATAAAATAGATAACTGATAATAACCTACTGTATAAAAAAAATAAATAAAATTATATTTCAAAATTTTTAAAAATAAAATGTAAATATAAAACAGAAAAGTTCTTCCATTCACACTGATGTATTTATAAGAATGAATTATTTCCATGCTTATATCCATAAATACATAAAAGAGGAATAAAATCTAACTTGAACCAAAAAAGAAAAAAAAAAGCTGAACCTAACAGATATACAGAGGGAAACACAACCAAGGCACTTGCTCCAGTGGTTAACAATTCTGAAATTGGTCAGAGGTGGGGAATCATCCCCCATAGAGCCAGCAGCCCCGCCCGCCCACGCAAGGAGCGTCCTTATTGCAAAGCTGTGGGACCGTGCCGAGGCCTCTGTGAGTAAACGTGAGCTGAGCCCCAGGCCAGCTGCTGCTGAACTGTTCCCACCCTTCCCAGGTGAAACACCTGAATATGTACAAGGGCTTGAAAGCCTAGAGGAAGGGCCGTGGAGCCACACCAGCGACAGCACGCAGGCCAACTTGGTGCCTGCAGGTCAGCCAGGATGGTCCTGGCCACGGGCGCTCTTCTGGAAGCTTTCCATTGCCCTGCCTGAGATACCCCTCCTGTCCTGGCCCCCACTCCTTTTTTTCCTTCCTCAGCTCAGCCCGGAGAGATATTCCAGTGGAAGTTATGGGTGACACATCCTCTTCTTTACAGGTGGCAGCCTGGCAACTCCTGCAGAAAGTCCAGCAGAGCCCGACTCACACCGGGCAACCCACAAAGCCGTGGACCCTCACACCCTCCCACCAGCACAGCCCCGAGACTGCTGACGGGGCAGAGAATATGGAGTCAGGCACAGCTGCAGGGGCTATTGCTGCCTGGAGTGCTGTTTATATTGACCTCAACCCAGGCACACCTGGGGAGGGCTTGCCGGCAGGGTCAGGCTGCCCAGGTCAGCTAATCCTCAGCCCTCAGGGAATCACATTGCAGAAAATGGACCTCGCTAAGACAGAATATTCGCCAAGGAAAAAAAGGTCACAATGCCATTTGCAGCACCGTAGATGAGTCTAGAGGTAATCACGTGACTTGGAGTAAGTCAGAAAGTGAAAGACACATATCATATCATATCACTTATAGGTGTTACCTATAAATTGATACCAGGGCAGATATTTCCACGGAGAAGGGCAATCACAGATTCATTAAACAAACTTATGGTTCACCAAAGGAAAGGTGTGAGCATTGAATTCATTACGATATTGGGGTTAACAGACATATACAAACACAGTAGACGTATATAATCACCAAAGACCTACGGAGTACCAAGAGAAGACTACTCAACATTCTGTCATAACGTACATGGGAAAAGGATCCCAGGAAGAACAGACATATGTATATGAGTAAAGAACCACCTCTTGCACACCTACAACAAGCTAAACGTTGTACTCAAACTTGCTGTAATAAAAAATAAAAAATTAAATTAAAAACACGAACAAGAAGTAGTGAGACAAACTTGAGGGGCTTTCTCCTGGCACATTCCGTTCTACATTCCAATCTAGAACGCGACTTCCATTGAGGCTCTGCTGCCCTAGTAACCAGATTTGGTAAGGGAGAACTGCTGCCACCTTGTGGCCGTTTCACACAACAGCAGCTTTAATCCCAGCGCTAATGGTCAGTGGATATTCCAAATCATTACAGGCCTGTAAATGACACCTGCCCTGAAAACAAATCCTGGGGTCATATATCGACCAAAAAATTCAAAAGACGTCCATATTTCAAAACGACAGTTTCAAGAGGCATATTTCACGCACATTAGTGTTCTGCTTCTTTTGCTTGCTTTCTTTCTTTGTTAAAAAAACGGGAATGGAAAAAGGCAACCCTCAGAATGGGCGAAAACGTTCACAAACGAATCAATGGACAAAGGTTTAATCTCCAATATATATAAACAGCTCATGCAGCTTAATATTAATAAAACAAACAACCCAATACAAAAATGGGCAGAAGATCTAAATAGACGTTTCTTCAAAGAAGACACAGAGATGGCCAAGACGCACATGAAAAGCTGCTCAACATCACTAATTATTAGAGAAATGCAAATCAAAACTACAATGAGGTAAGACCTCACACCTGTTAGAATCGACATCATCAGATAATCAACCAACAACAAATTCTGGGGAGGGTGTGGACAAAAGGAACCCTCTTCCGCTATTGGTGGGAATGTAAATTCATACAGTCACTATGGAGAACAGTATGGAGGTTCCTTTAAAAAACTAAAAAGAGAATTACCATAGGATCCAGCAATCCCACTTCTGGGCATTTACCCAGAGAAAACCATAAATCACAGAGACACATTCACCAGAATGTTCATTGCAGCACTATTTACAATAGCCAGGTAATGGAAGCAACCTAAATGCCCACAGACAGACGAATGGATAAAGATGTGGTACATATATAAAATGGAATATTACTCAGCCATAAAAAGGAATGAAACTGGGTCATTTGTAGAGAAGTTGACGGATCTAGAGACTGTCATACAGAGTGAAGTAAGTCAGAAAGAGAAAAACAAATATTGTATATTAATGCCTATATGTGGAACCTAGAAAAATGGTACAGATGAACTGGTTTGCAGGGCAGCAATAGAGACACAGAGGCAGAGAACAAACGTATGGACACAAAGTGGGGGAAGCCATGGGGTGGTGGTGGTGGGATGAGTTGGGAGATTGGGATTGACCTGTATACATGTCTATGCATAAAATAGATAACTAATAATAACCTACTGTATAAAAAATAAATAAAATTAAATTTCAAAATTTTTAAAAATAAAATGTAAAAATAAAACAGAAAAAAAGTTCTTCCATTCACACTGATGTATTTATAAGAATGAATTATTTCCATGCTTATATCCATAAATACATAAAAGGGGAATAAAATCTAACTTGAAACAAAAAAGAAAAAAAAATGCTGAACCTAACAGTTATACAGAGGGAAACACAACCAAGGCTCTTGCTCCAGTGGTAAACAATTCTGAAATTGGTCATAGGTGGGGAATCATCCCCCATAGTGCCAGCAGCCCCGCCCGCCCACGCAAGGAGCGTCCTTATTGCAAAGCTGTGGGACCGTGTCGAGTCCTCTGTGAGTAAACGTGAGCTGAGCCCCAGGCCAGCTGCTGCTGAACTGTTCCCACCCTTCCCAGGTGAAACACCTGAATATGTACAAGGGCTTGAAAGCCTAGAGGAAGGGCCGTGGAGCCACACCAGCGACAGCACGCAGGCCAACTTGGTGCCTGCAGGTCAGCCAGGATGGTCCTGGCCACGGGCGCTCTTCTGGAAGCTTTCCATTGCCCTGCCTGAGATACCCCTCCTGTCCCGGCCCCCACTCCTTTTTTTCCTTCCTCACCTCAGCCCGGAGAGATATTCCAGTGGAAGTTATGGGTGACACATCCTCTTCTTTACAGGTGGCAGCCTGGCAACTCCTGCAGAAAGTCCAGCATAGCCCCACTCACACCGGGCAACCCACAAAGCCGTGGACCCTCACACCCTCCCACCAGCACAGCCCCGACACTGCTGACGGGGCAGAGAATATGGAGTCAGGCACAGCTGCAGGAGCTATTGCTGCCTGGAGTGCTGTTTATATTGACCTCAACACAGGCACACATGGGGAGGGCTTCCCGGCAGGGTCAGGCTGCCCAGGTCAGCTAATAATCAGCCCTCAGGGAATCACATTGCAGAAAATGGACCTCGCTAAGACAGAATATTCGCCAAGGAAAAAAAGGACACAATGCCATTTGCAGCACCGTAGATGAGTCTAGAGGTAATCACGTGACTTGGAGTAAGTCAGAAAGTGAAAGACACATATCATATCATATCACGTATAGGTGTTACCTATAAATTGATACCAGGGCAGATATTTCCACGGAGAAGGGCAATCACAGATTCATTAAACAAACTTATGGTTCACCAAAGGAAAGTTGTGAGGATTGAATTCATTACGATATTGGGGTTAACAGACATATACAAACACAGTAGACGTATATAATCACCAAAGACCTACGGAGTACCAAGAGAAGACTACTCAACATTCTGTCATAACGTACATGGGAAAAGGATCCCAGGAAGAACAGACATATGTATATGAGTAAAGAACCACCTCTTGCACACCTACAACAAGCTAAACGTTGTACTCAAACTTGCTGTAATAATAAATAAAAAATTAAATTAAAAACACGAACAAGAAGTAGTGAGACAAACTTGAGGGGCTTTCTCCTGGCACATTCCGTTCTACATTCCAATCTAGAACGCCACTTCCATTGAGGCTCTGCTGCCCTAGTAACCAGATTTGGTAAGGGAGAACTGCTGCCACCTTGTGGCCGTTTCACACAACAGCAGCTTTAATCCCAGCGCTAATGGTCAGTGGATATTCCAAATCATTAAAGGCCTGTAAATGACACCTGCCCTGAAAACAAATCCTGGGGTCATATATCGACCAAAAAATTCAAAAGACGTCCATATTTCAAAACGACAGTTTCAAGAGGCATATTTCACGCACATTAGTGTTCTGCTTCTTTTGCTTGCTTTCTTTCTTTGTTAAAAAAACGGGAATGGAAAAAGGCAACCCTCAGAATGGGCGAAAAGGTTCACAAACGAATCAATGAACAAAGGTTTAATCTCCAATATATATAAACACCTCATGCAGCTTAATATTAATAAAACAAACAACCCAATACAAAAATGGGCAGAAGATCTAAAGAGACGTTTCTTCAAAGAAGACACAGAGATGGCCAAGACGCACATGAAAAGCTGCTCAACATCACTAATTATTAGAGAAATGCAAATCAAAACTACAATGAGGTAAGACCTCACACCTGTTAGAATCGGCATCATCAGATAATCTACAAACAACAAATTCTGGGGAGGGTGTGGACAAAAGGAACCCTCTTCCGCTATTGGTGGGAATGTAAATTGATACAGTCACTATGGAGAACAGTATGGAGGTTCCTTTAAAAAACTAAAAAGAGAATTACCATAGGATCCAGCAATCCCACTTCTGGGCATTTACCCAGGGAAAACCATAAATCACAGAGACACATTCACCACAATGTTCATTGCAGCACTCTTTACATTAGCCAGGTAATGGAAGCAACCTAAATGGCCACAGACAGACGAATGGATAAAGATGTGGTACATATATAAAATGGAATATTACTCAGCCATAAAAAGGAATGAAACTGGGTCATTTGTAGAGAAGTTGACGGATCTAGAGACTGTCATACAGAGTGAAGTAAGTCAGAAAGGGAAAAACAAATATTGTATATTAATGCCTATATGTGGTACCTAGAAAAATGGTTCAGATGAACTGGTTTGCAGGGCAGAAATAGAGACACAGAGGTAGAAAACAAACGTATGGACACAAAGTGGGGGAAGCCATGGGCTGGTGGTGGTGGGATGAGTTGGGAGATTGGGATTGACCTGTATACATGTCTATGCATAAAATAGATAACTGATAATAACCTACTGTATAAAAAAAATAAATAAAATTAAATTTCAAAATTTTTAAAAATAAAATGTTAAAATAAAACAGAAAAAAAGTTCTTCCATTCACACTGATGTATTTATAAGAATGAATTATTTCCATGCTTATATCCATAAATACATAAAAGGGGAATAAAATCTAACTTGAATCAAAAAAGAAAAAAAAATGCTGAACCTAACAGTTATACAGAGGGAAACACAACCAAGGCTCTTGCTCCAGTGGTAAACAATTCTGAAATTGGTCATAGGTGGGGAATCATCCCCCATAGTGCCAGCAGCCCCGCCCGCCCACGCAAGGAGCGTCCTTATTGCAAAGCTGGGGGACCGTGCCGAGGCCTCTGTGAGTAAACGTGAGCTGAGCCCCAGGCCAGCTGCTGCTGAACTGTTCCCACCCTTCCCAGGTGAAACACCTGAATATGTACAAGGGCTTGAAAGCCTAGAGGAAGGGCCGTGGAGCCACACCAGCGACAGCACGCAGGCCAACTTGGTGCCTGCAGGTCAGCCAGGATGGTCCTGGCCACGGGCGCTCTTCTGGAAGCTTTCCATTGCCCTGCCTGAGATACCCCTCCTGTCCCGGCCCCCACTCCTTTTTTTCCTTACTCACCTCAGACCGGAGAGATATTCCAGTGGAAGTTATGGGTGACACATCATCTTCTTTACAGGTGGCAGCCTGGCAACTCCTGCAGAAAGTCCAGCAGAGCCCCACTCACAGCGGGCAACCCACAAAGCCGTGGACCCTCACACCCTCCCACCAGCACAGCCCCGAGACTGCTGACGGGGCAGAGAATATGGAGTCAGGCACAGCTGCAGGAGCTATTGCTGCCTGGAGTGCTGTTTATATTGACCTCAACCCAGGCACACCTGGGGAGGGCTTCCCGGCAGGGTCAGGCTGCCCAGGTCAGCTAATAATCAGCCCTCAGGGAATCACATTGCAGAAAATGGACCTCGCTAAGACAGAATATTCGCCAAGGAAAAAAAGGACACAATGCCATTTGCAGCACCGTAGATGAGTCTAGAGGTAATCACGTGACTTGGAGTAAGTCAGAAAGTGAAAGACACATATCATATCATATCCCTTATAGGTGTTACCTATAAATTGATACCAGGGCAGATATTAACACGGAGAAGGGCAATCACAGATTCATTAAACAAACTTATGGTTCACCAAAGGAAAGGTGTGAGGATTGAATTCATTACGATATTGGGGTTAACAGACATATACAAACACAGTAGACGTATATAATCACCAAAGACCTACGGAGTACCAAGAGAAGACACCTCAACATTCTGTCATAACGTACATGGGAAAAGGATCCCAGGAAGAACAGACATATGTATATGTGTAAAGAACCACCTCTTGCACACCTACAACAAGCTAAACGTTGTACTCCAACTTGCTGTAATAAAAAATAAAATTTAAATTAAAAACACGAACAAGAAGTAGTGAGACAAACTTGAGGGGCTTTCTCCTGGCACATTCCGTTCTACATTCCAATCTAGAACGCGACTTCCATTGAGGCTCTGCTGCCCTAGTAACCAGATTTGGTAAGGGAGAACTGCTGCCACCTTGTGGCCGTTTCACACAACAGCAGCTTTAATCCCAGCGCTAATGGTCAGTGGATATTCCAAATCATTACAGGCCTGTAAATGACACCTGCCCTGAAAACAAATCCTGGGGTCATATATCGACCAAAAAATTCAAAAGACGTCCATATTTCAAAACGACAGTTTCAAGAGGCATATTTCACGCACATTAGTGTTCTGCTTCTTTTGCTTTCTTTCTTTCTTTGTTAAAAAAACGGGAATGGAAAAAGGCAACCCTCAGAATGGGCGAAAACGTTCACAAACGAATCAATGGACAAAGGTTTAATCTCCAATATATATAAACAGCTCATGCAGCTTAATATTAATAAAACAAACAACCCAATACAAAAATGGGCAGAAGATCTAAATAGACATTTCTTCAAAGAAGACACAAAGATGGCCAAGACGCACATGAAAAGCTGCTCAACATCACTAATTATTAGAGAAATGCAAATCAAAACTACAATGAGGTAAGACCTCACACCTGTTAGAATCGGCATCATCAGATAATCTACAAACAACAAATTCTGGGGAGGGTGTGGACAAAAGGAACCCTCTTCCGCTATTGGTGGGAATGTAAATTGATACAGTCACTATGGAGAACAGTATGGAGGTTCCTTTAAAAAACTAAAAAGAGAATTACCATAGGATCCAGCAATCCCACTTCTGGGCATTTACCCAGAGAAAACCATAAATCACAGAGACACATTCACCACAATGTTCATTGCAGCACTATTTACATTAGCCAGGTTATGGAAGCAACCTAAATCCCCACAGACAGACGAATGGATAAAGATGTGGTACATATATAAAATGGAATATTACTCAGCCATAAAAAGGAATGAAACTGGGTCATTTGTAGAGAAGTTGACGGATCTGGAGACTGTCATACAGAGTGAAGTAAGTCAGAAAGAGAAAAACAAATATTGTATATTAATGCCTATATGTGGAACCTAGAAAAAGGGTACAGATGAACTGGTTTGCAGGGCAGCAATAGAGACACAGAGGTAGAGAACAAACGTATGGACACAAAGTGGCGGAAGCCATGGGGTGGTTCTGGTGGGATGAGTTGGGAGATTGGGATTGACCTGTATACATGTCTATGCATAAAATAGATAACTAATAATAACCTACTGTATAAAAAAATAAATAAAATTAAATTTCAAAATTTTTAAAAATAAAATGTAAAAATATAACAGAAAAAAAGTTCTTCCATTCACACTGATGTATTTATAAGAATGAATTATTTCCATGCTTATATCCATAAATACATAAAAGGGGAATAAAATCTAACTTGAACCAAAAAAGAAACAAAAAAGCTGAACCTAACAGTTATACAGAGGGAAACACAACCAAGGCTCTTGCTCCAGTGGTAAACAATTCTGAAATTGGTCAGAGGTGGGGAATCATCCCCCATAGAGCCAGCAGCCCCGCCCGCCCACGCAAGGAGCGTCCTAATTGCAAAGCTGGGGGACCGTGCCGAGGCCTCTGTGAGTAAACGTGAGCTGAGCCTGAGGCCAGCTGCTGCTGAACTCTTCCCACCCTTCCCAGGTGAAACACCTGATTATATAGAAGGGCTTGAAAGCCTAGAGGAAGGGCCGTGGAGCCACACCAGCGACAGCACGCAGGCCAACTTGGCGCCGGCAGGTCAGCCAGGATGGTCAAGGCCACGGGCGCTCTTCTGAAAGCTTTCCATTGCCCTGCCTGAGATACCCCTCCTGTCCCTGTCCCCACTCCTTTTTTTCCTTCCTCACCTCAGCCCGGAGAGATATTCCTGTGGAAGTTATGGGTGACACATCCTCTTCTTTACAGGTGGCAGCCTGGCAACTGCTGCAGAAAGTCCAGCAGAGCCCCACTCACACCAGGCCACACACAAAGCCGTGGACCCACACACCCTCCCACCAGCACAGCCCCGAGACTGCTGACGGGGCAGAGAATATGGAGTCAGGCACAGCTGCAGGGGCTATTGCTGCCTGGAGTGCTGTTTATATTGACCTCAACCCAGGCACACCTTGGGAGGGCTTGCCTGCAGGCTCAGGCTGCCCAGGTCAGCTAATCCTCAGCCCTCAGGGAATCACATTGCAGAAAATGGACCTCGCTAACACAGAATATTCGCCAAGGAAAAAAAGGACACAATGCCATTTGCAGCACCGTAGATGAGTCTCGAGGTAATCACGTGACTTGGAGTAAGTCAGAAAGTGAAAGACATATATCATATCATATCACTTATAGGTGTTACCTATAAATTGATACCAGGGCAGATATTTCCACGGAGAAGGGCAATCAAAGATTCATTAAACAAACTTATGGTTCACCAAAGGAAAGGTGTGAGCATTGAATTCATTACGATATTGGGGTTAACAGACATATACAAACACAGTAGACGTATATAATCACCATAGACCTACGGAGTACCAAGAGAAGACTACTCAACATTCTGTCATAACGTACATGGGAAAAGGATCCCAGGAAGAACAGACATATGTATATGTGTAAAAGAACCACCTCTTGCACACCTACAACAAGCTAAACGTTGTACTCAAACTTGCTGTAATAAAAAATAAAAAATTAAATTAAAAACACGAACAAGAAGTAGTGAGACAAACTTGAGGGGCTTTCTCGTGGCACATTCCGTTCTACATTCCAATCTAGTACGCGACTTCCATTGAGGCTCTGCTGCCCTAGTAACCAGATTTGGTAAGGGAGAACTGCTGCCACCTTGTGGCCGTCTCACACAACAGCAGCTTTAATCCCAGCGCTAATGGTCAGTGGATATTCCAAATCATTACAGGCCTGTAAATGACACCTGCCCTGAAAACAAATCCTGGGGTCATATATCGACCAAAAAATTCAAAAGACGTCCATATTTCAAAACGACAGTTTCAAGAGGCATATTTCACGCACATTAGTGTTCTGCTTCTTTTGCTTGCTTTGTTTCTTTGTTAAAAAACGTGAATGGAAAAAGGCAACCCTCAGAATGGGCGAAAACGTTCACAAACGAATCAATGGACAAAGGTTTAATCTCCAATATATATAAACAGCTCATGCAGCTTAATATTAATAAAACAAACAACCCAATACAAAAATGGGCAGAAGACCTAAAGAGACGTTTCTTCAATGAAGACACAGAGATGGCCAAGACGCACATGAAAAGCTGCTCAACATCACTAATTATTAGAGAAATGCAAATCAAAACTACAATGAGGTAAGACCTCACACCTGTGAGAATCGGCCTCATCAGATAATCTACAAACAACAAATTCTGGGGAGGGTGTGGACAAAAGGAACCCTCTTCCGCTATTGGTGGGAATGTAAATTGATACAGTCACTATGGAGAACAGTATGGAGGTTCCTTTAAAAAACTAAAAAGAGAATTACCATAGGATCCAGCAATCCCACTTCTGGGCATATACCCAGAGAAAACCATAAATCACAAAGACACATTCACCACAATGTTCATTGCAGCACTATTTACAATAGCCAGGTAATGGAAGCAACCTAAATGCCCACAGACAGACGAATGGATAAAGATGTGGTACATATATAAAATGGAATATTACTCAGCCAAAAAAAGGAATGAAACTGGGTCATTTGTAGAGAAGTTGATGGATCTAGAGACTGTCATACAGAGAGAAGTAAGTCAGAAAGAGAAAAACAAATATTGTATATTAATGCCTATATGTGGAACCTAGAAAAATGGTACAGATGAACTGGTTTGCAGGGCAGAAATAGAGACACAGAGGTAGAGAACAAACGTATGGACATGGACACAAAGTGGGGGAAGCCATGGGGTGGTGGTGGTGGGATGAGTTGGGAGATTGGGATTGACCTGTATACATGTATATGCATAAAATAGATAACTAATAATAACCTACTGTATAAAAAATTAATTAAATTAAATTTCAAAATTTTTAAAAATAAAATGTAAAAATAAAACAGAAAAAAAGTTCTTCCATTCACACTGATGTATTTATAAGAATGAATTATTTCCATGCTTATATCCATAAATACATAAAAGAGGAATAAAATCTAACTTGAACCAAAAAAGAAAAAAAACTGAACCTAACATTTATACAGAGGAAAACACTACCAAGGCACTTGCTCCAGTGGTAAACAATTCTGAAATTGGTCAGAGGTGGGGAATCATCTCCCATACAGCCAGCAGCCCCGCCCGCCCACGCAAGGAGCGTCCTTATTGCAAAGCTGGGGGACCGTGCCGAGGCCTCTGTGCGTAAACGTGAGCTGAGCCCCAGGCCAGCTGCTGCTGAACTCTTCCCACCCTTCCCAGGTGAAACACCTGAATATGTACAAGGGCTTGAAAGCCTAGAGGAAGGGCCGTGGAGCCACACCAGCGACAGCATGCAGGCCACCTTGGTGCCTGCAGGTCAGCCAGGATGGTCCTGGCCACGGGCGCTCTTCTGGAAGCTTTCCATTGCCCTGCCTGAGATACCCCTCCTGTCCCGGCCCCCACTCCTTTTTTTCCTTCCTCACCTCAGCCCGGAGAGATATTCCAGTGGAAGTTATGGGTGACACATCCTCTTCTTTACAGGTGGCAGCCTGGCAACTCCTGCCGAAAGTCCAGCAGAGCCCCACTCACACCGGGCCCCCCACAAAGCCGTGGACCCTCACACCCTCCCACCAGCACAGCCCCGAGACTGCTGACGGGGCAGAGAATATGCAGTCAGGCACAGCTGCAGGGGCTATTGCTGCCTGGAGTGCTGTTTATATTGACCTCAACCCAGGCACACCTGGGGAGGGCTTGCTGGCAGGGTCAGGCTGCCCAGGTCAGCTAATCCTCAGCCCTCGGGGAATCACATTGCAGAAAATGGACCTCGCTAAGACAGAATATTCGCCAAGGAAAAAAAGGACACCATGCCATTTGCAGCACCGTAGATGAATCTCGAGGTATTCACGTGACTTGGAGTAAGTCAGAAAGTGAAAGACACATATCATATCATATCACTTATAGGTGTTACCTATAAATTGATACCAGGGCAGATATTTCCACGGAGAAGGGCAATCACAGATTCATTAAACAAACTTATGGTTCACCAAAGGAAAGGTGTGAGGATTGAATTCATTACGATATTGGGGTTAACAGACATATACAAACACAGTAGACGTATAGATTCACCAAAGACCTACGGAGTACCAAGAGAAGACTACTCAACATTCTGTCATAACGTACATGGGAAAAGGATCCCAGGAAGAACAGACATATGTATATGTGTAAAAGAACCACCTCTTGCACACCTACAACAAGCTAAACGTTGTACTCAAACTTGCTGTAATAAAAAATAAAAAATTAAATTAAAAACACGAACAAGAAGTAGTGAGACAAACTTGAGGGGCTTTCTCGTGGCACATTCCGTTCTACATTCCAATCTAGAACGCGACTTCCATTGAGGCTCTGCTGCCCTAGTAAGCAGATTTGGTAAGGGAGAACTGCTGCCACCTTGTGGCCGTTTCACACAACAGCAGCTTTAATCCCAGCGCTAATGGTCAGTGGATATTCCAAATCATTACAGGCCTGTAAATGACACCTGCCCTGAAAACAAATCCTGGGGTCATATATCGACCAAAAAATTCAAAAGACGTCCATATTTCAAAACGACAGTTTCAAGAGGCATATTTCACGCACATTAGTGTTCTGCTTCTTTTGCTTGCTTTCTTTCTTTGTTAAAAAAACGGGAATGGAAAAAGGCAACCCTCAGAATGGGCGAAAACGTTCACAAACGAATCAATGGACAAAGGTTTAATCTCCAATATATATAAACAGCTCATGCAGTTTAATATTAATAAAACAAACAACCCAATACAAAAATGGGCAGAAGACCTAAAGAGACGTTTCTTCAAAGAAGACACAGAGATGGCCAAGACGCACATGAAAAGCTGCTCAACATCACTAATTATTAGAGAAATGCAAATCAAAACTACAATGAGGTAAGACCTCACACCTGTTAGAATCGGCATCATCAGATAATCTACAAACAACAAATTCTGGGGAGGGTGTGGACAAAAGGAACCCTCTTCCGCTATTGGTGGGAATGTAAATTGATACAGTCACTATGGAGAACAGTATGGAGGTTCCTTTAAAAAACTAAAAAGAGAATTACCATAGGATCCAGCAATCCCACTTCTGGGCATATACCCAGAGAAAACCATAAATCACAAAGACACATTCACCACAATGTTCATTGCAGCACTATTTACAATAGCCAGGTAATGGAAGCAACCTAAATGCCCACAGACAGACGAATGGATAAAGATGTGGTACATATATAAAATGGAATATTACTCAGCCAAAAAAAGGAATGAAACTGAGTCATTTGTAGAGAAGTTGATGGATCTAGAGACTGTCATACAGAGTGAAGTAAGTCAGAAAGAGAAAAACAAATATTGTATATTAATGCCTATATGTGGAACCTAGAAAAATGGTACAGATGAACTGGTTTGCAGGGCAGAAATAGAGACACAGAGGTAGAGAACAAACGTATGGACATGGACACAAAGTGGGGGAAGCCATGGGGTGGTGGTGGTGGGATGAGTTGGGAGATTGGGATTGACCTGTATACATGTATATGCATAAAATAGATAACTAATAATAACCTACTGTCTAAAAAAATAAATTAAATTAAATTTCAAAATTTTTAAAAATAAAATGTAAAAATAAAACAGAAAAAAAGTTCTTCCATTCACACTGATGTATTTATAAGAATGAATTATTTCCATGCTTATATCCATAAATACATAAAAGAGGAATAAAATCTAACTTGAACCAAAAAAGAAAAAAAAAACTGAACCTAACATTTATACAGAGGAAAACACTACCAAGGCACTTGCTCCAGTGGTAAACAATTCTGAAATTGGTCAGAGGTGGGGAATCATCTCCCATACAGCCAGCAGCCCCGCCCGCCCACGCAAGGAGCGTCCTTATTGCAAAGCTGGGGGACCGTGCCGAGGCCTCTGTGAGTAAACGTGAGCTGAGCCCCAGGCCAGCTGCTGCTGAACTCTTCCCACCCTTCCCAGGTGAAACACCTGAATATGTACAAGGGCTTGAAAGCCTAGAGGAAGGGCCGTGGAGCCACACCAGCGACAGCACGCAGGCCAACTTGGTGCCTGCAGGTCAGCCAGGATGGTCCTGGCCACGGGCGCTCTTCTGGAAGCTTTCCATTGCCCTGCCTGAGATACCCCTCCTGTCCCGGCCCCCACTCCTTTTTTTCCTTCCTCACCTCAGCCCGGAGAGATATTCCAGTGGAAGTTATGGGTGACACATCCTCTTCTTTACAGGTGGCAGCCTGGCAACTCCTGCCGAAAGTCCAGCAGAGCCCCACTCACACCGGGCCCCCCACAAAGCCGTGGACCCTCACACCCTCCCACCAGCACAGCCCCGAGACTGCTGACGGGGCAGAGAATATGCAGTCAGGCACAGCTGCAGGGGCTATTGCTGCCTGGAGTGCTGTTTATATTGACCTCAACCCAGGCACACCTGGGGAGGGCTTGCCGGCAGGGTCAGGCTGCCCAGGTCAGCTAATCCTCAGCCCTCGGGGAATCACATTGCAGAAAATGGACCTCGCTAAGACAGAATATTCGCCAAGGAAAAAAAGGACACAATGCCATTTGCAGCACCGTAGATGAGTCTCGAGGTAATCACGTGACTTGGAGTAAGTCAGAAAGTGAAAGACACATATCATATCATATCACTTATAGGTGTTACCTATAAATTGATACCAGGGCAGATATTTCCACGGAGAAGGGCAATCACAGATTCATTAAACAAACTTATGGTTCACCAAAGGAAAGGTGTGAGGATTGAATTCATTACGATATTGGGGTTAACAGACATATACAAACACAGTAGACGTATAGATTCACCAAAGACCTACGGAGTACCAAGAGAAGACTACTCAACATTCTGTCATAACGTACATGGGAAAAGGATCCCAGGAAGAACAGACATATGTATATGTGTAAAAGAACCACCTCTTGCACACCTACAACAAGCTAAACGTTGTACTCAAACTTGCTGTAATAAAAAATAAAAAATTAAATTAAAAACACGAACAAGAAGTAGTGAGACAAACTTGAGGGGCTTTCTCGTGGCACATTCCGTTCTACATTCCAATCTAGAACGCGACTTCCATTGAGGCTCTGCTGCCCTAGTAAGCAGATTTGGTAAGGGAGAACTGCTGCCACCTTGTGGCCGTTTCACACAACAGCAGCTTTAATCCCAGCGCTAATGGTCAGTGGATATTCCAAATCATTACAGGCCTGTAAATGACACCTGCCCTGAAAACAAATCCTGGGGTCATATATCGACCAAAAAATTCAAAAGACGTCCATATTTCAAAACGACAGTTTCAAGAGGCATATTTCACGCACATTAGTGTTCTGCTTCTTTTGCTTGCTTTCTTTCTTTGTTAAAAAAACGGGAATGGAAAAAGGCAACCCTCAGAATGGGCGAAAACGTTCACAAACGAATCAATGGACAAAGGTTTAATCTCCAATATATATAAACAGCTCATGCAGCTTAATATTAATAAAACAAACAACCCAATACAAAAATGGGCAGAAGACCTAAAGAGACGTTTCTTCAAAGAAGACACAGAGATGGCCAAGACGCACATGAAAAGCTGCTCAACATCACTAATTATTAGAGAAATGCAAATCAAAACTACAATGAGGTAAGACCTCACACCTGTGAGAATCGGCCTCATCAGATAATCTACAAACAACAAATTCTGGGGAGGGTGTGGACAAAAGGAACCCTCTTCCGCTATTGGTGGGAATGTAAATTGATACAGTCACTATGGAGAACAGTATGGAGGTTCCTTTCAAAAACTAAAAAGAGAATTACCATAGGATCCAGCAATCCCACTTCTGGGCATATACCCAGAGAAAACCATAAATCACAAAGACACATTCACCACAATGTTCATTGCAGCACTATTTACAATAGCCAGGTAATGGAAGCAACCTAAATGCCCACAGACAGACGAATGGATAAAGATGTGGTACATATATAAAATGGAATATTACTCAGCCAAAAAAAGGAATGAAACTGAGTCATTTGTAGAGAAGTTGATGGATCTAGAGACTGTCATACAGAGTGAAGTAAGTCAGAAAGAGAAAAACAAATATTGTATATTAATGCCTATATGTGGAAGCTAGAAAAATGGTACAGATGAACTGGTTTGCAGGGCAGAAATAGAGACACAGAGGTAGAGAACAAACGTATGGACATGGACACAAAGTGGGGGAAGCCATGGGGTGGTGGTGGTGGGATGAGTTGGGAGATTGGGATTGACCTGTATACATGTATATGCATAAAATAGATAACTAATAATAACCTACTGTATAGAAAAATAAATTAAATTAAATTTCAAAATTTTTAAAAATAAAATGTAAAAATAAAACAGAAAAAAAGTTCTTCCATTCACACTGATGTATTTATAAGAATGAATTATTTCCATGCTTATATCCATAAATACATAAAAGAGGAATAAAATCTAACTTGAACCAAAAAAGAAAAAAAAAACTGAACCTAACATTTATACAGAGGAAAACACTACCAAGGCACTTGCTCCAGTGGTAAACAATTCTGAAATTGGTCAGAGGTGGGGAATCATCTCCCATACAGCCAGCAGCCCCGCCCGCCCACGCAAGGAGCGTCCTTATTGCAAAGCTGGGGGACCGTGCCGAGGCCTCTGTGAGTAAACGTGAGCTGAGCCCCAGGCCAGCTGCTGCTGAACTCTTCCCACCCTTCCCAGGTGAAACACCTGAATATGTACAAGGGCTTGAAAGCCTAGAGGAAGGGCCGTGGAGCCACACCAGCGACAGCACGCAGACCAACTTGGTGCCTGCAGGTCAGCCAGGATGGTCCTGGCCACGGGCGCTCTTCTGGAAGCTTTCCATTGCCCTGCCTGAGATACCCCTCCTGTCCCGGCCCCCACTCCTTTTTTTCCTTCCTCACCTCAGCCCGGAGAGATATTCCAGTGGAAGTTATGGGTGACACATCCTCTTCTTTACAGGTGGCAGCCTGGCAACTCCTGCCGAAAGTCCAGCAGAGCCCCACTCACACCGGGCCCCCCACAAAGCCGTGGACCCTCACACCCTCCCACCAGCACAGCCCCGAGACTGCTGACGGGGCAGAGAATATGCAGTCAGGCACAGCTGCAGGGGCTATTGCTGCCTGGAGTGCTGTTTATATTGACCTCAACCCAGGCACACCTGGGGAAGGCTTGCCGGCAGGGTCAGGCTGCCCAGGTCAGCTAATCCTCAGCCCTCGGGGAATCACATTGCAGAAAATGGACCTCGCTAAGACAGAATATTCGCCAAGGAAAAAAAGGACACAATGCCATTTGCAGCACCGTAGATGAGTCTCGAGGTAATCACGTGACTTGGAGTAAGTCAGAAAGTGAAAGACACATATCATATCATATCACTTATAGGTGTTACCTATAAATTGATACCAGGGCAGATATTTCCACGGAGAAGGGCAAACACAGATTCATTAAACAAACTTATGGTTCACCAAATGAAAGGTGTGAGGATTGAATTCATTACGATATTGGGGTTAACAGACATATACAAACACAGTAGACGTATAGATTCACCAAAGACCTACGGAGTACCAAGAGAAGACTACTCAACATTCTGTCATAACGTACATGGGAAAAGGATCCCAGGAAGAACAGACATATGTATATGTGTAAAAGAACCACCTCTTGCACACCTACAACAAGCTAAACGTTGTACTCAAAGTTGCTGTAATAAAAAATAAAAAATTAAATTAAAAACACGAACAAGAAGTAGTGAGACAAACTTGAGGGGCTTTCTCGTGGCACATTCCGTTCTACATTCCAATCTAGTACGCGACTTCCATTGAGGCTCTGCTGCCCTAGTAACCAGATTTGGTAAGGGAGAACTGCTGCCACCTTGTGGCCGTTTCACACAACAGCAGCTTTAATCCCAGCGCTAATGGTCAGTGGATATTCCAAATCATTACAGGCCTGTAAATGACACCTGCCCTGAAAACAAATCCTGGTGTCATATATCGACCAAAAAATTCAAAAGACGTCCATATTTCAAAACGACAGTTTCAAGAGGCATATTTCACGCACATTAGTGTTCTGCTTCTTTTGCTTGCTTTCTTTCTTTGTTAAAAAACGTGAATGGAAAAAGGCAACCATCAGAATGGGCGAAAACGTTCACAAACGAATCAATGGACAAAGGTTTAATCTCCAATATATATAAAGAGCTCATGCAGCTTAATATTAATAAAACAAACAACCCAATACAAAAATGGGCAGAAGACCTAAAGAGACGTTTCTTCAAAGAAGACACAGAGATGGCCAAGACGCACATGAAAAGCTGCTCAACATCACTAATTATTAGAGAAATGCAAATCAAAACTACAATGAGGTAAGACCTCACACCTGTGAGAATCGGCCTCATCAGATAATCTACAAACAACAAATTCTGGGGAGGGTGTGGACAAAAGGAACCCTCTTCCGCTATTGGTGGGAATGTAAATTGATACAGTCACTATGGAGAACAGTATGGAGGTTCCTTTAAAAAACTAAAAAGAGAATTACCATAGGATCCAGCAATCCCACTTCTGGGCATATACCCAGAGAAAACCATAAATCACAAAGACACATTCACCACAATGTTCATTGCAGCACTATTTACAATAGCCAGGTAATGGAAGCAACCTAAATGCCCACAGACAGACGAATGGATAAAGATGTGGTACATATATAAAATGGAATATTACTCAGCCAAAAAAAGGAATGAAACTGAGTCATTTGTAGAGAAGTTGATGGATCTAGAGACTGTCATACAGAGTGAAGTAAGTCAGAAAGAGAAAAACAAATATTGTATATTAATGCCTATATGTGGAAGCTAGAAAAATGGTACAGATGAACTGGTTTGCAGGGCAGAAATAGAGACACAGAGGTAGAGAACAAACGTATGGACATGGACACAAAGTGGGGGAAGCCATGGGGTGGTGGTGGTGGGATGAGTTGGGAGATTGGGATTGACCTGTATACATGTATATGCATAAAATAGATAACTAATAATAACCTACTGTATAGAAAAATAAATTAAATTAAATTTCAAAATTTTTAAAAATAAAATGTAAAAATAAAACAGAAAAAAAGTTCTTCCATTCACACTGATGTATTTATAAGAATGAATTATTTCCATGCTTATATCCATAAATACATAAAAGAGGAATAAAATCTAACTTGAACCAAAAAAGAAAAAAAAACTGAACCTAACATTTATACAGAGGAAAACACTACCAAGGCACTTGCTCCAGTGGTAAACAATTCTGAAATTGGTCAGAGGTGGGGAATCATCTCCCATACAGCCAGCAGCCCCGCCCGCCCACGCAAGGAGCGTCCTTATTGCAAAGCTGGGGGACCGTGCCGAGGCCTCTGTGAGTAAACGTGAGCTGAGCCCCAGGCCAGCTGCTGCTGAACTCTTCCCACCCTTCCCAGGTGAAACACCTGAATATGTAAAAGGGCTTGAAAGCCTAGAGGAAGGGCCGTGGAGCCACACCAGCGACAGCACGCAGGCCAACTTGGTGCCTGCAGGTCAGCCAGGATGGTCCTGGCCACGGGCGCTCTTCTGGAAGCTTTCCATTGCCCTGCCTGAGATACCCCTCCTGTCCCGGCCCCCACTCCTTTTTTTCCTTCCTCACCTCAGCCCGGAGAGATATTCCAGTGGAAGTTATGGGTGACACATCCTCTTCTTTACAGGTGGCAGCCTGGCAACTCCTGCCGAAAGTCCAGCAGAGCCCCACTCACACCGGGCCCCCCACAAAGCCGTGGACCCTCACACCCTCCCACCAGCACAGCCCCGAGACTGCTGACGGGGCAGAGAATATGCAGTCAGGCACAGCTGCAGGGGCTATTGCTGCCTGGAGTGCTGTTTATATTGACCTCAACCCAGGCACACCTGGGGAGGGCTTGCCGGCAGGGTCAGGCTGCCCAGGTCAGCTAATCCTCAGCCCTCGGGGAATCACATTGCAGAAAATGGACCTCGCTAAGACAGAATATTCGCCAAGGAAAAAAAGGACACAATGCCATTTGCAGCACCGTAGATGAGTCTCGAGGTAATCACGTGACTTGGAGTAAGTCAGAAAGTGAAAGACACATATCATATCATATCACTTATAGGTGTTACCTATAAATTGATACCAGGGCAGATATTTCCACGGAGAAGGGCAATCACAGATTCATTAAACAAACTTATGGTTCACCAAAGGAAAGGTGTGAGGATTGAATTCATTACGATATTGGGGTTAACAGACATATACAAACACAGTAGACGTATAGATTCACCAAAGACCTACGGAGTACCAAGAGAAGACTACTCAACATTCTGTCATAACGTACATGGGAAAAGGATCCCAGGAAGAACAGACATATGTATATGTGTAAAAGAACCACCTCTTGCACACCTACAACAAGCTAAACGTTGTACTCAAACTTGCTGTAATAAAAAATAAAAAATTAAATTAAAAACACGAACAAGAAGTAGTGAGACAAACTTGAGGGGCTTTCTCGTGGCACATTCCGTTCTACATTCCAATCTAGAACGCGACTTCCATTGAGGCTCTGCTGCCCTAGTAACCAGATTTGGTAAGGGAGAACTGCTGCCACCTTGTGGCCGTTTCACACAACAGCAGCTTTAATCCCAGCGCTAATGGTCAGTGGATATTCCAAATCATTACAGGCCTGTAAATGACACCTGCCCTGAAAACATATCCTGGGGTCATATATCGACCAAAAAATTCAAAAGACGTCCATATTTCAAAACGACAGTTTCAAGAGGCATATTTCACGCACATTAGTGTTCTGCTTCTTTTGCTTGCTTTCTTTCTTTGTTAAAAAAACGGGAATGGAAAAAGGCAACCCTCAGAATGGGAGAAAACGTTCACAATCGAATAAATGGACAAAGGTTTAATCTCCAATACATATAAACAGCTCATGCAGCTTAATATTAATAAAACAAACAACCCAATACAAAAATGGGCAGAAGATCTAAAGAGACGTTTCTTCAAAGAAGACACAGAGATGGCCAAGACGCACATGAAAAGCTGCTCAACATCACTAATTATTAGAGAAATGCAAATCAAAACTACAATGAGGTAAGACCTCACACCTGTGAGAATCGGCCTCATCAGATAATCTACAAACAACAAATTCTGGGGAGGGTGTGGACAAAAGGAACCCTCTTCCGCTATTGGTGGGAATGTAAATTGATACAGTCACTATGGAGAACAGTATGGAGGTTCCTTTCAAAAACTAAAAAGAGAATTACCATAGGATCCAGCAATCCCACTTCTGGGCATATACCCAGAGAAAACCATAAATCACAAAGACACATTCACCACAATGTTCATTGCAGCACTATTTACAATAGCCAGGTAATGGAAGCAACCTAAATGCCCACAGACAGACGAATGGATAAAGATGTGGTACATATATAAAATGGAATATTACTCAGCCAAAAAAAGGAATGAAACTGAGTCATTTGTAGAGAAGTTGATGGATCTAGAGACTGTCATACAGAGTGAAGTAAGTCAGAAAGAGAAAAACAAATATTGTATATTAATGCCTATATGTGGAACCTAGAAAAATGGTACAGATGAACTGGTTTGCAGGGCAGAAATAGAGACACAGAGGTAGAGAACAAACGTATGGACATGGACACAAAGTGGGGGAAGCCATGGGGTGGTGGTGGTGGGATGAGTTGGGAGATTGGGATTGACCTGTATACATGTATATGCATAAAATAGATAACTAATAATAACCTACTGTCTAAAAAAATAAATTAAATTAAATTTCAAAATTTTTAAAAATAAAATGTAAAAATAAAACAGAAAAAAAGTTCTTCCATTCACACTGATGTATTTATAAGAATGAATTATTTCCATGCTTATATCCATAAATACATAAAAGAGGAATAAAATCTAACTTGAACCAAAAAAGAAAAAAAAAACTGAACCTAACATTTATACAGAGGAAAACACTACCAAGGCACTTGCTCCAGTGGTAAACAATTCTGAAATTGGTCAGAGGTGGGGAATCATCTCCCATACAGCCAGCAGCCCCGCCCGCCCACGCAAGGAGCGTCCTTATTGCAAAGCTGGGGGACCGTGCCGAGGCCTCTGTGAGTAAACGTGAGCTGAGCCCCAGGCCAGCTGCTGCTGAACTCTTCCCACCCTTCCCAGGTGAAACACCTGAATATGTACAAGGGCTTGAAAGCCTAGAGGAAGGGCCGTGGAGCCACACCAGCGACAGCACGCAGGCCAACTTGGTGCCTGCAGGTCAGCCAGGATGGTCCTGGCCACGGGCGCTCTTCTGGAAGCTTTCCATTGCCCTGCCTGAGATACCCCTCCTGTCCCGGCCCCCACTCCTTTTTTTCCTTCCTCACCTCAGCCCGGAGAGATATTCCAGTGGAAGTTATGGGTGACACATCCTCTTCTTTACAGGTGGCAGCCTGGCAACTCCTGCCGAAAGTCCAGCAGAGCCCCACTCACACCGGGCCCCCCACAAAGGCGTGGACCCTCACACCCTCCCACCAGCACAGCCCCGAGACTGCTGACGGGGCAGAGAATATGCAGTCAGGCACAGCTGCAGGGGCTATTGCTGCCTGGAGTGCTGTTTATATTGACCTCAACCCAGGCACACCTGGGGAGGGCTTGCCGGCAGGGTCAGGCTGCCCAGGTCAGCTAATCCTCAGCCCTCGGGGAATCACATTGCAGAAAATGGACCTCGCTAAGACACAATATTCGCCACGGAAAAAAAGGACACAATGCCATTTGCAGCACCGTAGAGGAGTCTCGAGGTAATCACGTGACTTAGAGTAAGTCAGAAAGTGAAAGACACATATCATATCATATCACTTATAGGTGTTACCTATAAATTGATACCAGGGCAGATATTTCCACGGAGAAGGGCAATCACAGATTCATTAAACAAACTTATGGTTCACCAAAGGAAAGGTGTGAGGATTGAATTCATTACGATATTGGGGTTAACAGACATATACAAACACAGTAGACGTATAGATTCACCAAAGACCTACGGAGTACCAAGAGAAGACTACTCAACATTCTGTCAAAACGTACATGGGAAAAGGATCCAAGGAAGAACAGACCTATGTATATGTGTAAAAGAACCACCTCTTGCACACCTACAACAAGCTAAACGTTGTACTCAAACTTGCTGTAATAAAAAATAAAAAATTAAATTAAAAACACGAACAAGAAGTAGTGAGACAAACTTGAGGGGCTTTCTCGTGGCACATTCCGTTCTACATTCCAATCTAGAACGCGACTTCCATTGAGGCTCTGCTGCCCTAGTAACCAGATTTGGTAAGGGAGAACTGCTGCCACCTTGTGGCCGTTTCACACAACAGCAGCTTTAATCCCAGCACTAATGGTCAGTGGATATTCCAAATCATTACAGGCCTGTAAATGACACATGCCCTGAAAACAAATCCTGGGGTCATATATCGACCAAAAAATTCAAAAGACGTCCATATTTCAAAACGACAGTTTCAAGAGGCATATTTCACGCACATTAGTGTTCTGCTTCTTTTGCTTGCTTTCTTTCTTTGTTAAAAAACGGGAATGGAAAAAGGCAACCCTCAGAATGGGCGAAAACGTTCACAAACGAATCAATGGACAAAGGTTTAATCTCCAATATATATAAACAGCTCATGCAGCTTAATATTAATAAAACAAACAACCCAATACAAAAATGGGCAGAAGACCTAAAGAGACGTTTCTTCAAAGAAGACACAGAGATGGCCAAGACGCACATGAAAAGCTGCTCAACATCACTAATTATTAGAGAAATGCAAATCAAAACTACAATGAGGTAAGACCTCACACCTGTGAGAATCGGCCTCATCAGATAATCTACAAACAACAAATTTGGGGAGGGTGTGGACAAAAGGAACCCTCTTCCGCTATTGGTGGGAATGTAAATTGATACAGTCACTATGGAGAACAGTGTGGAGGTTCCTTTAAAAAACTAAAAAGAGAATTACCATAGGATCCAGCAATCCCACTTCTGGGCATATACCCAGAGAAAACCATAAATCACAAAGACACATTCACCACAATGTTCATTGCAGCACTATTTACAATAGCCAGGTAATGGAAGCAACCTAAATGCCCACAGACAGACGAATGGATAAAGATGTGGTACATATATAAAATGGAATATTACTCAGCCAAAAAAAGGAATGAAACTGAGTCATTTGTAGAGAAGTTGATGGATCTAGAGACTGTCATACAGAGTGAAGTAAGTCAGAAAGAGAAAAACAAATATTGTATATTAATGCCTATATGTGGAAGCTAGAAAAATGGTACAGATGAACTGGTTTGCAGGGCAGAAATAGAGACACAGAGGTAGAGAACAAACGTATGGACATGGACACAAAGTGGGGGAAGCCATGGGGTGGTGGTGGTGGGATGAGTTGGGAGATTGGGATTGACCTGTATACATGTATATGCATAAAATAGATAACTAATAATAACCTACTGTATAGAAAAATAAATTAAATTAAATTTCAAAATTTTTAAAAATAAAATGTAAAAATAAAACAGAAAAAAAGTTCTTCCATTCACACTGATGTATTTATAAGAATGAATTATTTCCATGCTTATATCCATAAATACATAAAAGAGGAATAAAATCTAACTTGAACCAAAAAAGAAAAAAAAACTGAACCTAACATTTATACAGAGGAAAACACTACCAAGGCACTTGCTCCAGTGGTAAACAATTCTGAAATTGGTCAGAGGTGGGGAATCATCTCCCATACAGCCAGCAGCCCCGCCCGCCCATGCAAGGAGCGTCCTTATTGCAAAGCTGGGGGACCGTGCCGAGGCCTCTGTGAGTAAACGTGAGCTGAGCCCCAGGCCAGCTGCTGCTGAACTCTTCCCACCCTTCCCAGGTGAAACACCTGAATATGTACAAGGGCTTGAAAGCCTAGAGGAAGGGCCGTGGAGCCACACCAGCGACAGCACGCAGGCCAACTTGGTGCCTGCAGGTCAGCCAGGATGGTCCTGGCCACGGGCGCTCTTCTGGAAGCTTTCCATTGCCCTGCCTGAGATACCCCTCCTGTCCCGGCCCCCACTCCTTTTTTTCCTTCCTCACCTCAGCCCGGAGAGATATTCCAGTGGAAGTTATGGGTGACACATCCTCTTCTTTACAGGTGGCAGCCTGGCAACTCCTGCCGAAAGTCCAGCAGAGCCCCACTCACACCGGGCCCCCCACAAAGCCGTGGACCCTCACACCCTCCCACCAGCATAGCCCCGAGACTGCTGACGGGGCAGAGAATATGCAGTCAGGCACAGCTGCAGGGGCTATTGCTGCCTGGAGTGCTGTTTATATTGACCTCAACCCAGGCACACCTGGGGAGGGCTTGCCGGCAGGGTCAGGCTGCCCAGGTCAGCTAATCCTCAGCCCTCGGGGAATCACATTGCAGAAAATGGACCTCGCTAAGACAGAATATTCGCCAAGGAAAAAAAGGACACAATGCCATTTGCAGCACCGTAGATGAGTCTCGAGGTAATCACGTGACTTGGAGTAAGTCAGAAAGTGAAAGACACATATCATATCATATCACTTATAGGTGTTACCTATAAATTGATACCAGGGCAGATATTTCCACGGAGAAGGGCAATCAAAGATTCATTAAACAAACTTATGGTTCACCAAAGGAAAGGTGTGAGGATTGAATTCATTACGATATTGGGGTTAACAGACATATACAAACACAGTAGACGTATAGATTCACCAAAGACCTACGGAGTACCAAGAGAAGACTACTCAACATTCTGTCATAACGTACATGGGAAAAGGATCCCAGGAAGAACAGACATATGTATATGTGTAAAAGAACCACCTCTTGCACACCTACAACAAGCTAAACGTTGTACTCAAACTTGCTGTAATAAAAAATAAAAAATTAAATTAAAAACACGAACAAGAAGTAGTGAGACAAACTTGAGGGGCTTTCTCGTGGCACATTCCGTTCTACATTCCAATCTAGAACGCGACTTCCATTGAGGCTCTGCTGCCCTAGTAACCAGATTTGGTAAGGGAGAACTGCTGCCACCTTGTGGCCGTTTCACACAACAGCAGCTTTAATCCCAGCGCTAATGGTCAGTGGATATTCCAAATCATTACAGGCCTGTAAATGACACCTGCCCTGAAAACATATCCTGGGGTCATATATCGACCAAAAAATTCAAAAGACGTCCATATTTCAAAACGACAGTTTCAAGAGGCATATTTCACGCACATTAGTGTTCTGCTTCTTTTGCTTGCTTTCTTTCTTTGTTAAAAAAACGGGAATGGAAAAAGGCAACCCTCAGAATGGGCGAAAACGTTCACAATCGAATCAATGGACAAAGGTTTAATCTCCAATACATATAAACAGCTCATGCAGCTTAATATTAATAAAACAAACAACCCAATACAAAAATGGGCAGAAGATCTAAAGAGACGTTTCTTCAAAGAAGACACAGAGATGGCCAAGACGCACATGAAAAGCTGCTCAACATCACTAATTATTAGAGAAATGCAAATCAAAACTACAATGAGGTAAGACCTCACACCTGTGAGAATCGGCCTCATCAGATAATCTACAAACAACAAATTCTGGGGAGGGTGTGGACAAAAGGAACCCTCTTCCGCTATTGGTGGGAATGTAAATTGATACAGTCACTATGGAGAACAGTATGGAGGTTCCTTTAAAAAACTAAAAAGAGAATTACCATTGGATCCAGCAATCCCACTTCTGGGCATATACCCAGAGAAAACCATAAATCACAAAGACACATTCACCACAATGTTCATTGCAGCACTATTTACAATAGCCAGGTAATGGAAGCAACCTAAATGCCCACAGACAGACGAATGGATAAAGATGTGGTACATATATAAAATGGAATATTACTCAGCCAAAAAAAGGAATGAAACTGGGTCATTTGTAGAGAAGTTGATGGATCTAGAGACTGTCATACAGAGAGAAGTAAGTCAGAAAGAGAAAAACAAATATTGTATATTAATGCCTATATGTGGAACCTAGAAAAATGGTACAGATGAACTGGTTTGCAGGGCAGAAATAGAGACACAGAGGTAGAGAACAAACGTATGGACATGGACACAAAGTGGGGGAAGCCATGGGGTGGTGGTGGTGGGATGAGTTGGGAGATTGGGATTGACCTGTATACATGTATATGCATAAAATAGATAACTAATAATAACCTACTGTATAAAAAATTAATTAAATTAAATTTCAAAATTTTTAAAAATAAAATATAAAAATAAAACAGAAAAAAAGTTCTTCCATTCACACTGATGTATTTATAAGAATGAATTATTTCCATGCTTATATCCATAAATACATAAAAGAGGAATAAAATCTAACTTGAACCAAAAAAGAAAAAAAAAACTGAACCTAACATTTATACAGAGGAAAACACTACCAAGGCACTTGCTCCAGTGGTAAACAATTCTGAAATTGGTCAGAGGTGGGGAATCATCTCCCATACAGCCAGCAGCCCCGCCCGCCCACGCAAGGAGCGTCCTTATTGCAAAGCTGGGGGACCGTGCCGAGGCCTCTGTGAGTAAACGTGAGCTGAGCCCCAGGCCAGCTGCTGCTGAACTCTTCCCACCCTTCCCAGGTGAAACACCTGAATATGTACAAGGGCTTGAAAGCCTAGAGGAAGGGCCGTGGAGCCACACCAGCGACAGCACGCAGGCCAACTTGGTGCCTGCAGGTCAGCCAGGATGGTCCTGGCCACGGGCGCTCTTCTGGAAGCTTTCCATTGCCCTGCCTGAGATACCCCTCCTGTCCCGGCCCCCACTCCTTTTTTTCCTTCCTCACCTCAGCCCGGAGAGATATTCCAGTGGAAGTTATGGGTGACACATCCTCTTCTTTACAGGTGGCAGCCTGGCAACTCCTGCCGAAAGTCCAGCAGAGCCCCACTCACACCGGGCCCCCCACAAAGCCGTGGACCCTCACACCCTCCCACCAGCACAGCCCCGAGACTGCTGACGGGGCAGAGAATATGCAGTCAGGCACAGCTGCAGGGGCTATTGCTGCCTGGAGTGCTGTTTATATTGACCTCAACCCAGGCACACCTGGGGAGGGCTTGCTGGCAGGGTCAGGCTGCCCAGGTCAGCTAATCCTCAGCCCTCGGGGAATCACATTGCAGAAAATGGACCTCGCTAAGACAGAATATTCGCCAAGGAATAAAAGGACACAATGCCATTTGCAGCACCGTAGATGAATCTCGAGGTAATCACGTGACTTGGAGTAAGTCAGAAAGTGAAAGACACATATCATATCATATCACTTATAGGTGTTACCTATAAATTGATACCAGGGCAGATATTTCCACCGAGAAGGGCAATCACAGATTCATTAAACAAACTTATGGTTCACCAAAGGAAAGGTGTGAGGATTGAATTCATTACGATATTGGGGTTAACAGACATATACAAACACAGTAGACGTATAGATTCACCAAAGACCTACGGAGTACCAAGAGAAGACTACTCAACATTCTGTCATAACGTACATGGGAAAAGGATCCCAGGAAGAACAGACATATGTATATGTGTAAAAGAACCACCTCTTGCACACCTACAACAAGCTAAACGTTGTACTCAAACTTGCTGTAATAAAAAATAAAAAATTAAATTAAAAACACGAACAAGAAGTAGTGAGACAAACTTGAGGGGCTTTCTCCTGGCACATTCCGTTCTACATTCCCATCTAGAACGCGACTTCCATTGAGGCTCTGCTGCCCTAGTAACCAGATTTGGTAAGGGAGAACTGCTGCCACCTTGTGGCCGTTTCACACAACAGCAGCTTTAATCCCAGCGCTAATGGTCAGTGGATATTCCATATCATTACAGGCCTGTAAATGACACCTGCCCTGAAAACAAATCCTGGGGTCATATATCGACCAAAAAATTCAAAAGACGTCCATATTTCAAAACGACAGTTTCACGAGGCATATTTCACGCACATTAGTGTTCTGCTTCTTTTGCTTGCTTTCTTTCTTTGTTAAAAAAACGGGAATGGAAAAAGGCAACCCTCAGAATGGGCGAAAACGTTCACAAACGAATCAATGGACAAAGGTTTAATCTCCAATATATATAAACAGCTCATGCAGCTTAATATTAATAAAACAAATAACCCAATACAAAAATGGGCAGAAGACCTAAAGAGACGTTTCTTCAAAGAAGACACAGAGATGGCCAAGACGCACATGAAAAGCTGCTCAACATCACTAATTATTAGAGAAATGCAAATCAAAACTACAATGAGGTAAGACCTCACACCTGTGAGAATCGGCATCATCAGATAATCTACAAACAACAAATTCTGGGGAGGGTGTGGACAAAAGGAACCCTCTTCCGCTATTGGTGGGAATGTAAATTGATACAGTCACTATGGAGAACAGTATGGAGGTTCCTTTAAAAAACTAAAAAGAGAATTACCATAGGATCCAGCAATCCCACTTCTGGGCATATACCCAGAGAAAACCATAAATCACAAAGACACATTCACCACAATGTTCATTGCAGCACTATTTACAATAGCCATGTAATGGAAGCAACCTAAATGCCCACAGACAGACGAATGGATAAAGATGTGGTACATATATAAAATGGAATATTACTCAGCCAAAAAAAGGAATGAAACTGAGTCATTTGTAGAGAAGTTGATGGATCTAGAGACTGTCATTCAGAGTGAAGTAAGTCAGAAAGAGAGAAAAACAAATATTGTATATTAATGCCTATATGTGGAAGCTAGAAAAATGGTACAGATGAACTGGTTTGCAGGGCAGAAATAGAGACACAGAGGTAGAGAACAAACGTATGGACATGGACACAAAGTGGGGGAAGCCATGGGGTGGTGGTGGTGGGATGAGTTGGGAGATTGGGATTGACCTGTATACATGTATATGCATAAAATAGATAATTAATAATAACCTACTGTCTAAAAAAATAAATTAAATTAAATTTCAAAATTTTTAAAAATAAAATGTAAAAATAAAACAGAAAAAAAGTTCTTCCATTCACACTGATGTATTTATAAGAATGAATTATTTCCATGCTTATATCCATAAATACATAAAAGAGGAATAAAATCTAACTTGAACCAAAAAAGAAAAAAAAAACTGAACCTAACATTTATACAGAGGAAAACACTACCAAGGCACTTGCTCCAGTGGTAAACAATTCTGAAATTGGTCAGAGGTAGGGAATCATCTCCCATACAGCCAGCAGCCCCGCCCGCCCACGCAAGGAGCGTCCTTATTGCAAAGCTGGGGGACCGTGCCGAGGCCTCTGTGAGTAAACGTGAGCTGAGCCCCAGGCCAGCTGCTGCTGAACTCTTCCCACCCTTCCCAGGTGAAACACCTGAATATGTACAAGGGCTTGAAAGCCTAGAGGAAGGGCCGTGGAGCCACACCAGCGACAGCACGCAGGCCAACTTGGTGCCTGCAGGTCAGCCAGGATGGTCCTGGCCACGGGCGCTCTTCTGGAAGCTTTCCATTGCCCTGCCTGAGATACCCCTCCTGTCCCGGCCCCCACTCCTTTTTTTCCTTCCTCACCTCAGCCCGGAGAGATATTCCAGTGGAAGTTATGGGTGACACATCCTCTTCTTTACAGGTGGCAGCCTGGCAACTCCTGCCGAAAGTCCAGCAGAGCCCCACTCACACCGGGCCCACCACAAAGCCGTGGACCCTCACACCCTCTCACCAGCACAGCCCCGAGACTGCTGACGGGGCAGAGAATATGGAGTCAGGCACAGCTGCAGGGGCTATTGCTGCCTGGAGTGCTGTTTATATTGACCTCAACCCAGGCACACCTGGGGAGGGCTTGCCGGCAGGGTCAGGCTGCCCAGGTCAGCTAATCCTCAGCCCTCGGGGAATCACATTGCAGAAAATGGACCTCGCTAAGACAGAATATTCGCCAAGGAAAAAAAGGACACAATGCCATTTGCAGCACCGTAGATGAGTCTCGAGGTAATCACGTGACTTGGAGTAACTCAGAAAGTGAAAGACACATATCATATCATATCACTTATAGGTGTTACGTATAAATTGATACCAGGGCAGATATTTCCACGGAGAAGGGCAATCACAGATTCATTAAACAAACTTATGGTTCACCAAAGGAAAGGTGTGAGGTTTGAATTCATTACGATATTGGGGTTATCAGACATATACAAACACAGTAGACGTATATAATCGCCAAAGACCTACGGAGTTCCAAGAGAAGACTACTCAACATTCTGTCATAACGTACATGGGAAAAGGATCCCAGGAAGAACAGACATATGTATATGTGTAAAAGAACCACCTCTTGCACACCTACAACAAGCTAAACGTTGTACTCAAACTTGTTGTAATAAAAAATAAAAAATTAAATTAAAAACACGAACAAGAAGTAGTGAGACAAACTTGAGGGGCTTTCTCCTGGCACATTCCGTTCTACATTCCAATCTAGAACGCGACTTCCATTGAGGCTCTGCTGCCCTAGTAACCAGATTTGGTAAGGGAGAACTGCTGCCACCTTGTGGCCGTTTCACACAACAGCAGCTTTAATCCCAGCGCTAATGGTCAGTGGATATTCCAAATCATTACAGGCCTGTAAATGACACCTGCCCTGAAAACATATCCTGGGGTCATATATCGACCAAAAAATTCAAAAGACGTCCATATTTCAAAACGACAGTTTCACGAGGCATATTTCACGCACATTAGGGTTCTGCTTCTTTTGCTTGCTTTCTTTCTTTGTTAAAAAAACGGGAATGGAAAAAGGCAACCCTCAGAATGGGCGAAAACGTTCACAAACGAATCAATGGACAAAGGTTTAATCTCCAATATATATAAACAGCTCATGCAGCTTAATATTAATAAAACAAACAACCCAATACAAAAATGGGCAGAAGATCTAAAGAGACGTTTCTTCAAAGAAGACACAGAGATGGCCAAGACGCACATGAAAAGCTGCTCAACATCACTAATTATTAGAGAAATGCAAATCAAAACTACAATGAGGTAAGACCTCACACCTGTGAGAATCGGCATCATCAGATAATCTACAAACAACAAATTCTGGGGAGGGTGTGGATAAAAGGAACCCTCTTCCGCTATTGGTGGGAATGTAAATTGATACAGTCACTATGGAGAACAGTATGGAGGTTCCTTTAAAAAACTAAAAAGAGAATTACCATAGGATCCAGCACTCCCACTTCTGGGCATATACCCAGAGAAAACCATAAATCACAAAGACACATTCACCACAATGTTCATTGCAGCACTATTTACAATAGCCAGGTAATGGAAGCAACCTAAATGCCCACAGACAGACGAATGGATAAAGATGTGGTACATATATAAAATGGAATATTACTCAGCCAAAAAAAGGAATGAAACTGAGTCATTTGTAGAGAAGTTGATGGATCTAGAGACTGTCATACAGAGTGAAGTAAGTCAGAAAGAGAGAAAAACAAATATTGTATATTAATGCCTATATGTGGAACCTAGAAAAATGGTACAGATGAACTGGTTTGCAGGGCAGAAATAGAGACACAGAGGTAGAGAACAAACGTATGGACATGGACACAAAGTGGGGGAAGCCATGGGGTGGTGGTGGTGGGATGAGTTGGGAGATTGGGATTGACCTGTATACATGTATATGCATAAAATAGATAACTAATAATAACCTACTGTATAAAAAATAAAATTAAATTTCAAAATTTTTAAAAATAAAATGTAAAAATAAAACAGAAAAAGAGTTCTTCCATTCACACTGATGTATTTATAAGAATGAATTATTTCCATGCTTATATCCATAAATACATAAAAGAGGAATAAAATCTAACTTGAACCAAAAAAGAAAAAAAAAACTGAACCTAACATTTATACAGAGGAAAACACTACCAAGGCACTTGCTCCAGTGGTAAACAATTCTGAAATTGGTCAGAGGTGGGGAATCATCTCCCATACAACCAGCAGCCCCGCCCGCCCACGCAAGGAGCGTCCTTATTGCAAAGCTGGGGGACCGTGCCGAGGCCTCTGTGAGTAAACGTGAGCTGAGCCCCAGGCCAGCTGCTGCTGAACTCTTCCCACCCTTCCCAGGTGAAACACCTGAATATGTACAAGGGCTTGAAAGCCTAGAGGAAGGGCCGTGGAGCCACACCAGCGACAGCACGCAGGCCAACTTGGTGCCTGCAGGTCAGCCAGGATGGTCCTGGCCACGGGCGCTCTTCTGGAAGCTTTCCATTGCCCTGCCTGAGATACCCCTCCTGTCCCGGCCCCCACTCCTTTTTTTCCTTCCTCACCTCAGCCCGGAGAGATATTCCAGTGGAAGTTATGGGTGACACATCCTCTTCTTTACAGGTGGCAGCCTGGCAACTCCTGCCGAAAGTCCAGCAGAGCCCCACTCACACCGGGCCCCCCACAAAGCCGTGTACCCTCACACCCTCCCACCAGCACAGCCCCGAGACTGCTGACGGGGCAGAGAATATGCAGTCAGGCACAGCTGCAGGGGCTATTGCTGCCTGGAGTGCTGTTTATATTGACCTCAACCCAGGCGCACCTGGGGAGGGCTTGCCGGCCGGGTCAGGCTGCCCAGGTCAGCTAATCCTCAGCCCTCGGGGAATCACATTGCAGAAAATGGACCTCGCTAAGACAGAATATTCGCCAAGGAAAAAAAGGACACAATGCCATTTGCAGCACCGTAGATGAGTCTCGAGGTAATCACGTGACTTGGAGTAAGTCAGAAAGTGAAAGACACATATCATATCATATCACTTATAGGTGTTACCTATAAATTGATACCAGGGCAGATATTTCCACGGAGAAGGGCAATCACAGATTCATTAAACAAACTTATGGTTCACCAAAGGAAAGGTGTGAGGATTGAATTCATTACGATATTGGGGTTAACAGACATATACAAACACAGTAGACGTATAGAATCACCAAAGACCTACGGAGTACCAAGAGAAGACTACTCAACATTCTGTCATAACGTACATGGGAAAAGGATCCCAGGAAGAACAGACATATGTATATGTGTAAAAGAACCACCTCTTGCACACCTACAACAAGCTAAACGTTGTACTCAAACTTGCTGTAATAAAAAATAAAAAATTAAATTAAAAACACGAACAAGAAGTAGTGAGACAAACTTGAGGGGCTTTCTCCTGGCACATTCCGTTCTACATTCCAATCTAGAACGCGACTTCCATTGAGGCTCTGCTGCCCTAGTAACCAGATTTGGTAAGGGAGAACTGCTGCCACCTTGTGGCCGTTTCACCCAACAGCAGCTTTAATCCCAGCGCTAATGGTCAGTGGATATTCCAAATCATTACAGGCCTGTAAATGACACCTGCCCTGAAAACAAATCCTGGGGTCATATATCGACCAAAAAATTCAAAAGACGTCCATATTTCAAAACGACAGTTTCAAGAGGCATATTTCACGCACATTAGTGTTCTGCTTCTTTTGCTTGCTTTCTTTGTTAAAAAAACGGGAATGGAAAAAGGCAACCCTCAGAATGGGCGAAAACGTTCACAAACGAATCAATGGACAAAGGTTTAATCTCCAATATATATAAACAGCTCATGCAGCTTAATATTAATAAAACAAACAACCCAATACAAAAATGGGCAGAAGACCTAAAGAGACGTTTCTTCAAAGAAGACACAGAGATGGCCAAGACGCACATGAAAAGCTGCTCAACATCACTAATTATTAGAGAAATGCAAATCAAAACTACAATGAGGGGCTTCCCTGGTGGCGCAGTGGTTGAGAGTCCGCCTGCCGATGCAGGGGATACGGGTTCGTGCCCCGGTCTGGGAAGATCCCACATGCCGCAGAGCGGCTAGGCCCGTGAGCCATGGCCGCTGAGCCTGTGCGTCCGGAGCCTGCGCTCCGCAAGGGGAGAGGCCACAACAGTGAGAGGCCCGCATAACGCAAAAAAAAAAAAAAAAAAAAAAAAAAAACTACAATGAGGTAAGACCTCACACCTGTGAGAATCGGCCTCATCAGATAATCTACAAACAACAAATTCTGGGGAGGGTGTGGACAAAAGGAACCCTCTTCCGCTATTGGTGGGAATGTAAATTGATACAGTCACTATGGAGAACAGTATGGAGGTTCCTTTAAAAAACTAAAAAGAGAATTACCATAGGATCCAGCAATCCCACTTCTGGGCATATACCCAGAGAAAACCATAAATCACAAAGACACATTCACCACAATGTTCATTGCAGCACTATTTACAATAGCCAGGTAATGGAAGCAACCTAAATGCCCACAGACAGACGAATGGATAAAGATGTGGTACATATATAAAATGGAATATTACTCAGCCAAAAAAAGGAATGAAACTGAGTCATTTGTAGAGAAGTTGATGGATCTAGAGACTGTCATACAGAGTGAAGTAAGTCAGAAAGAGAAAAACAAATATTGTATATTAATGCCTATATGTGGAAGCTAGAAAAATGGTACAGATGAACTGGTTTGCAGGGCAGAAATAGAGACACAGAGGTAGAGAACAAACGTATGGACATGGACACAAAGTGGGGGAAGCCATGGGGTGGTGGTGGTGGGATGAGTTGGGAGATTGGGATTGACCTGTATACATGTATATGCATAAAATAGATAACTAATAATAACCTACTGTATAGAAAAATAAATTAAATTAAATTTCAAAATTTTTAAAAATAAAATGTAAAAATAAAACAGAAAAAAAGTTCTTCCATTCACACTGATGTATTTATAAGAATGAATTATTTCCATGCTTATATCCATAAATACATAAAAGAGGAATAAAATCTAACTTGAACCAAAAAAGAAAAAAAAAACTGAACCTAACATTTATACAGAGGAAAACACTACCAAGGCACTTGCTCCAGTGGTAAACAATTCTGAAATTGGTCAGAGGTGGGGAATCATCTCCCATACAGCCAGCAGCCCCGCCCGCCCACGCAAGGAGCGTCCTTATTGCAAAGCTGGGGGACCGTGCCGAGGCCTCTGTGAGTAAACGTGAGCTGAGCCCCAGGCCAGCTGCTGCTGAACTCTTCCCACCCTTCCCAGGTGAAACACCTGAATATGTACAAGGGCTTGAAAGCCTAGAGGAAGGGCCGTGGAGCCACACCAGCGACAGCACGCAGGCCAACTTGGTGCCTGCAGGTCAGCCAGGATGGTCCTGGCCACGGGCGCTCTTCTGGAAGCTTTCCATTGCCCTGCCTGAGATACCCCTCCTGTCCCGGCCCCCACTCCTTTTTTTCCTTCCTCACCTCAGCCCGGAGAGATATTCCAGTGGAAGTTATGGGTGACACATCCTCTTCTTTACAGGTGGCAGCCTGGCAACTCCTGCCGAAAGTCCAGCAGAGCCCCACTCACACCGGGCCCCCCGCAAAGCCGTGGACCCTCACACCCTCCCACCAGCACAGCCCCGAGACTGCTGACGGGGCAGAGAATATGCAGTCAGGCACAGCTGCAGGGGCTATTGCTGCCTGGAGTGCTGTTTATATTGACCTCAACCCAGGCACACCTGGGGAGGGCTTGCCGGCAGGGTCAGGCTGCCCAGGTCAGCTAATCCTCAGCCCTCGGGGAATCACATTGCAGAAAATGGACCTCGCTAAGACAGAATATTCGCCAAGGAAAAAAAGGACACAATGCCATTTGCAGCACCGTAGATGAGTCTCGAGGTAATCACGTGACTTGGAGTAAGTCAGAAAGTGAAAGACACATATCATATCATATCACTTATAGGTGTTACCTATAAATTGATACCAGGGCAGATATTTCCACGGAGAAGGGCAATCACAGATTCATTAAACAAACTTATGGTTCACCAAAGGAAAGGTGTGAGGATTGAATTCATTACGATATTGGGGTTAACAGACATATACAAACACAGTAGACGTATAGATTCACCAAAGACCTACGGAGTACCAAGAGAAGACTACTCAACATTCTGTCATAACGTACATGGGAAAAGGATCCCAGGAAGAACAGACATATGTATATGTGTAAAAGAACCACCTCTTGCACACCTACAACAAGATAAACGTTGTACTCAAACTTGCTGTAATAAAAAATAAAAAATTAAATTAAAAACACGAACAAGAAGTAGTGAGACAAACTTGAGGGGCTTTCTCGTGGCACATTCCGTTCTACATTCCAATCTAGAACGCGACTTCCATTGAGGCTCTGCTGCCCTAGTAACCAGATTTGGTAAGGGAGAACTGCTGCCACCTTGTGGCCGTTTCACACAACAGCAGCTTTAATCCCAGCGCTAATGGTCAGTGGATATTCCAAATCATTACAGGCCTGTAAATGACACCTGCCCTGAAAACATATCCTGGGGTCATATATCGACCAAAAAATTCAAAAGACGTCCATATTTCAAAACGACAGTTTCAAGAGGCATATTTCACGCACATTAGGGTTCTGCTTCTTTTGCTTGCTTTCTTTCTTTGTTAAAAAAACGGGAATGGAAAAAGGCAACCCTCAGAATGGGCGAAAACGTTCACAATCGAATCAATGGACAAAGGTTTAATCTCCAATACATATAAACAGCTCATGCAGCTTAATATTAATAAAACAAACAACCCAATACAAAAATGGGCAGAAGATCTAAAGAGACGTTTCTTCAAAGAAGACACAGAGATGGCCAAGACGCACATGAAAAGCTGCTCAACATCACTAATTATTAGAGAAATGCAAATCAAAACTACAATGAGGTAAGACCTCACACCTGTGAGAATCGGCCTCATCAGATAATCTACAAACAACAAATTCTGGGGAGGGTGTGGACAAAAGGAACCCTCTTCCGCTATTGGTGGGAATGTAAATTGATACAGTCACTATGGAGAACAGTATGGAGGTTCCTTTAAAAAACTAAAAAGAGAATTACCATAGGATCCAGCAATCCCACTTCTGGGCATATACCCAGAGAAAACCATAAATCACAAAGACACATTCACCACAATGTTCATTGCAGCACTATTTACAATAGCCAGGTAATGGAAGCAACCTAAATGCCCACAGACAGACGAATGGATAAAGATGTGGTACATATATAAAATGGAATATTACTCAGCCAAAAAAAGGAATGAAACTGGGTCATTTGTAGAGAAGTTGATGGATCTAGAGACTGTCATACAGAGAGAAGTAAGTCAGAAAGAGAAAAACAAATATTGTATATTAATGCCTATATGTGGAACCTAGAAAAATGGTACAGATGAACTGGTTTGCAGGGCAGAAATAGAGACACAGAGGTAGAGAACAAACGTATGGACATGGACACAAAGTGGGGGAAGCCATGGGGTGGTGGTGGTGGGATGAGTTGGGAGATTGGGATTGACCTGTATACATGTATATGCATAAAATAGATAACTAATAATAACCTACTGTATAAAAAATTAATTAAATTAAATTTCAAAATTTTAAAAAATAAAATATAAAAATAAAACAGAAAAAAAGTTCTTCCATTCACACTGATGTATTTATAAGAATGAATTATTTCCATGCTTATATCCATAAATACATAAAAGAGGAATAAAATCTAACTTGAACCAAAAAAGAAAAAAAAAGCTGAACCTAACATTTATACAGAGGAAAACACTACCAAGGCACTTGCTCCAGTGGTAAACAATTCTGAAATTGGTCAGAGGTGGGGAATCATCTCCCATACAGCCAGCAGCCCCGCCCGCCCACGCAAGGAGCGTCCTTATTGCAAAGCTGGGGGACCGTGCCGAGGCCTCTGTGAGTAAACGTGAGCTGAGCCCCAGGCCAGCTGCTGCTGAACTCTTCCCACCCTTCCCAGGTGAAACACCTGAATATGTACAAGGGCTTGAAAGCCTAGAGGAAGGGCCGTGGAGCCACACCAGCGACAGCACGCAGGCCAACTTGGTGCCTGCAGGTCAGCCAGGATGGTCCTGGCCACGGGCGCTCTTCTGGAAGCTTTCCATTGCCCTGCCTGAGATACCCCTCCTGTCCCGGGCCCCACTCCTTTTTTTCCTTCCTCACCTCAGCCCGGAGAGATATTCCAGTGGAAGTTATGGGTGACACATCCTCTTCTTTACAGGTGGCAGCCTGGCAACTCCTGCCGAAAGTCCAGCAGAGCCCCACTCACACCGGGCCCCCCACAAAGCCGTGGACCCTCACACCCTCCCACCAGCACAGCCCCGAGACTGCTGACGGGGCAGAGAATATGCAGTCAGGCACAGCTGCAGGGGCTATTGCTGCCTGGAGTGCTGTTTATATTGACCTCAACCCAGGCACACCTGGGGAGGGCTTGCTGGCAGGGTCAGGCTGCCCAGGTCAGCTAATCCTCAGCCCTCGGGGAATCACATTGCAGAAAATGGACCTCGCTAAGACAGAATATTCGCCAAGGAAAAAAAGGACACAATGCCATTTGCAGCACCGTAGATGAATCTCGAGGTAATCACGTGACTTGGAGTAAGTCAGAAAGTGAAAGACACATATCATATCATATCACTTATAGGTGTTACCTATAAATTGATACCAGGGCAGATATTTCCACCGAGAAGGGCAATCACAGATTCATTAAACAAACTTATGGTTCACCAAAGGAAAGGTGTGAGGATTGAATTCATTACGATATTGGGGTTAACAGACATATACAAACACAGTAGACGTATAGATTCACCAAAGACCTACGGAGTACCAAGAGAAGACTACTCAACATTCTGTCATAACGTACATGGGAAAAGGATCCCAGGAAGAACAGACATATGTATATGTGTAAAAGAACCACCTCTTGCACACCTACAACAAGCTAAACGTTGTACTCAAACTTGCTGTAATAAAAAATAAAAAATTAAATTAAAAACACGAACAAGAAGTAGTGAGACAAACTTGAGGGGCTTTCTCCTGGCACATTCCGTTCTACATTCCAATCTAGAACGCGACTTCCATTGAGGCTCTGCTGCCCTAGTAACCAGATTTGGTAAGGGAGAACTGCTGCCACCTTGTGGCCGTTTCACACAACAGCAGCTTTAATCCCAGCGCTAATGGTCAGTGGATATTCCAAATCATTACAGGCCTGTAAATGACACCTGCCCTGAAAACAAATCCTGGGGTCATATATCGACCAAAAAATTCAAAAGACGTCCATATTTCAAAACGACAGTTTCACGAGGCATATTTCACGCACATTAGTGTTCTGCTTCTTTTGCTTGCTTTCTTTCTTTGTTAAAAAAACGGGAATGGAAAAATGCAACCCTCAGAATGGGCGAAAACGTTCACAAACGAATCAATGGACAAAGGTTTAATCTCCAATATATATAAACAGCTCATGCAGCTTAATATTAATAAAACAAATAACCCAATACAAAAATGGGCAGAAGACCTAAAGAGACGTTTCTTCAAAGAAGACACAGAGATGGCCAAGACGCACATGAAAAGCTGCTCAACATCACTAATTATTAGAGAAATGCAAATCAAAACTACAATGAGGTAAGACCTCACACCTGTGAGAATCGGCATCATCAGATAATCTACAAACAACAAATTCTGGGGAGGGTGTGGACAAAAGGAACCCTCTTCCGCTATTGGTGGGAATGTAAATTGATACAGTCACTATGGAGAACAGTATGGAGGTTCCTTTAAAAAACTAAAAAGAGAATTACCATAGGATCCAGCAATCCCACTTCTGGGCATATACCCAGAGAAAACCATAAATCACAAAGACACATTCACCACAATGTTCATTGCAGCACTATTTACAATAGCCATGTAATGGAAGCAACCTAAATGCCCACAGACAGACGAATGGATAAAGATGTGGTACATATATAAAATGGAATATTACTCAGCCAAAAAAAGGAATGAAACTGAGTCATTTGTAGAGAAGTTGATGGATCTAGAGACTGTCATTCAGAGTGAAGTAAGTCAGAAAGAGAGAAAAACAAATATTGTATATTAATGCCTATATGTGGAAGCTAGAAAAATGGTACAGATGAACTGGTTTGCAGGGCAGAAATAGAGACACAGAGGTAGAGAACAAACGTATGGACATGGACACAAAGTGGGGGAAGCCATGGGGTGGTGGTGGTGGGATGAGTTGGGAGATTGGGATTGACCTGTATACATGTATATGCATAAAATAGATAATTAATAATAACCTACTGTCTAAAAAAATAAATTAAATTAAATTTCAAAATTTTTAAAAATAAAATGTAAAAATAAAACAGAAAAAAAGTTCTTCCATTCACACTGATGTATTTATAAGAATGAATTATTTCCATGCTTATATCCATAAATACATAAAAGAGGAATAAAATCTAACTTGAACCAAAAAAGAAAAAAAAAACTGAACCTAACATTTATACAGAGGAAAACACTACCAAGGCACTTGCTCCAGTGGTAAACAATTCTGAAATTGGTCAGAGGTAGGGAATCATCTCCCATACAGCCAGCAGCCCCGCCCGCCCACGCAAGGAGCGTCCTTATTGCAAAGCTGGGGGACCGTGCCGAGGCCTCTGTGAGTAAACGTGAGCTGAGCCCCAGGCCAGCTGCTGCTGAACTCTTCCCACCCTTCCCAGGTGAAACACCTGAATATGTACAAGGGCTTGAAAGCCTAGAGGAAGGGCCGTGGAGCCACACCAGCGACAGCACGCAGGCCAACTTGGTGCCTGCAGGTCAGCCAGGATGGTCCTGGCCACGGGCGCTCTTCTGGAAGCTTTCCATTGCCCTGCCTGAGATACCCCTCCTGTCCCGGCCCCCACTCCTTTTTTTCCTTCCTCACCTCAGCCCGGAGAGATATTCCAGTGGAAGTTATGGGTGACACATCCTCTTCTTTACAGGTGGCAGCCTGGCAACTCCTGCCGAAAGTCCAGCAGAGCCCCACTCACACCGGGCCCCCCACAAAGCCGTGGACCCTCACACCCTCTCACCAGCACAGCCCCGAGACTGCTGACGGGGCAGAGAATATGGAGTCAGGCACAGCTGCAGGGGCTATTGCTGCCTGGAGTGCTGTTTATATTGACCTCAACCCAGGCACACCTGGGGAGGGCTTGCCGGCAGGGTCAGGCTGCCCAGGTCAGCTAATCCTCAGCCCTCGGGGAATCACATTGCAGAAAATGGACCTCGCTAAGACAGAATATTCGCCAAGGAAAAAAAGGACACAATGCCATTTGCAGCACCGTAGATGAGTCTCGAGGTAATCACGTGACTTGGAGTAACTCAGAAAGTGAAAGACACATATCATATCATATCACTTATAGGTGTTACGTATAAATTGATACCAGGGCAGATATTTCCACGGAGAAGGGCAATCACAGATTCATTAAACAAACTTATGGTTCACCAAAGGAAAGGTGTGAGGATTGAATTCATTACGATATTGGGGTTATCAGACATATACAAACACAGTAGACGTATATAATCGCCAAAGACCTACGGAGTTCCAAGAGAAGACTACTCAACATTCTGTCATAACGTACATGGGAAAAGGATCCCAGTAAGAACAGACATATGTATATGTGTAAAAGAACCACCTCTTGCACACCTACAACAAGCTAAACGTTGTACTCAAACTTGTTGTAATAAAAAATAAAAAATTAAATTAAAAACACGAACAAGAAGTAGTGAGACAAACTTGAGGGGCTTTCTCCTGGCACATTCCGTTCTACATTCCAATCTAGAACGCGACTTCCATTGAGGCTCTGCTGCCCTAGTAACCAGATTTGGTAAGGGAGAACTGCTGCCACCTTGTGGCCGTTTCACACAACAGCAGCTTTAATCCCAGCGCTAATGGTCAGTGGATATTCCAAATCATTACAGGCCTGTAAATGACACCTGCCCTGAAAACATATCCTGGGGTCATATATCGACCAAAAAATTCAAAAGACGTCCATATTTCAAAACGACAGTTTCACGAGGCATATTTCACGCACATTAGTGTTCTGCTTCTTTTGCTTGCTTTCTTTCTTTGTTAAAAAAACGGGAATGGAAAAAGGCAACCCTCAGAATGGGCGAAAACGTTCACAAACGAATCAATGGACAAAGGTTTAATCTCCAATATATATAAACAGCTCATGCAGCTTAATATTAATAAAACAAACAACCCAATACAAAAATGGGCAGAAGATCTAAAGAGACGTTTCTTCAAAGAAGACACAGAGATGGCCAAGACGCACATGAAAAGCTGCTCAACATCACTAATTATTAGAGAAATGCAAATCAAAACTACAATGAGGTAAGACCTCACACCTGTGAGAATCGGCATCATCAGATAATCTACAAACAACAAATTCTGGGGAGGGTGTGGATAAAAGGAACCCTCTTCCGCTATTGGTGGGAATGTAAATTGATACAGTCACTATGGAGAACAGTATGGAGGTTCCTTTAAAAAACTAAAAAGAGAATTACCATAGGATCCAGCACTCCCACTTCTGGGCATATACCCAGAGAAAACCATAAATCACAAAGACACATTCACCACAATGTTCATTGCAGCACTATTTACAATAGCCAGGTAATGGAAGCAACCTAAATGCCCACAGACAGACGAATGGATAAAGATGTGGTACATATATAAAATGGAATATTACTCAGCCAAAAAAAGGAATGAAACTGAGTCATTTGTAGAGAAGTTGATGGATCTAGAGACTGTCATACAGAGTGAAGTAAGTCAGAAAGAGAGAAAAACAAATATTGTATATTAATGCCTATATGTGGAACCTAGAAAAATGGTACAGATGAACTGGTTTGCAGGGCAGAAATAGAGACACAGAGGTAGAGAACAAACGTATGGACATGGACACAAAGTGGGGGAAGCCATGGGGTGGTGGTGGTGGGATGAGTTGGGAGATTGGGATTGACCTGTATACATGTATATGCATAAAATAGATAACTAATAATAACCTACTGTATAAAAAATAAAATTAAATTTCAAAATTTTTAAAAATAAAATGTAAAAATAAAACAGAAAAAGAGTTCTTCCATTCACACTGATGTATTTATAAGAATGAATTATTTCCATGCTTATATCCATAAATACATAAAAGAGGAATAAAATCTAACTTGAACCAAAAAAGAAAAAAAAAACTGAACCTAACATTTATACAGAGGAAAACACTACCAAGGCACTTGCTCCAGTGGTAAACAATTCTGAAATTGGTCAGAGGTGGGGAATCATCTCCCATACAACCAGCAGCCCCGCCCGCCCACGCAAGGAGCGTCCTTATTGCAAAGCTGGGGTACCGTGCCGAGGCCTCTGTGAGTAAACGTGAGCTGAGCCCCAGGCCAGCTGCTGCTGAACTCTTCCCACCCTTCCCAGGTGAAACACCTGAATATGTACAAGGGCTTGAAAGCGTAGAGGAAGGGCCGTGGAGCCACACCAGCGACAGCACGCAGGCCAACTTGGTGCCTGCAGGTCAGCCAGGATGGTCCTGGCCACGGGCGCACTTCTGGAAGCTTTCCATTGCCCTGCCTGAGATACCCCTCCTGTCCCGGCCCCCACTCCTTTTTTTCCTTCCTCACCTCAGCCCGGAGAGATATTCCAGTGGAAGTTATGGGTGACACATCCTCTTCTTTACAGGTGGCAGCCTGGCAACTCCTGCCGAAAGTCCAGCAGAGCCCCACTCACACCGGGCCCCCCACAAAGCCGTGTACCCTCACACCCTCCCACCAGCACAGCCCCGAGACTGCTGACGGGGCAGAGAATATGCAGTCAGGCACAGCTGCAGGGGCTATTGCTGCCTGGAGTGCTGTTTATATTGACCTCAACCCAGGCGCACCTGGGGAGGGCTTGCCGGCAGGGTCAGGCTGCCCAGGTCAGCTAATCCTCAGCCCTCGGGGAATCACATTGCAGAAAATGGACCTCGCTAAGACAGAATATTCGCCAAGGAAAAAAAGGACACAATGCCATTTGCAGCACCGTAGATGAGTCTCGAGGTAATCACGTGACTTGGAGTAAGTCAGAAAGTGAAAGACACATATCATATCATATCACTTATAGGTGTTACCTATAAATTGATACCAGGGCAGATATTTCCACGGAGAAGGGCAATCACAGATTCATTAAACAAACTTATGGTTCACCAAAGGAAAGGTGTGAGGATTGAATTCATTACGATATTGGGGTTAACAGACATATACAAACACAGTAGACGTATAGAATCACCAAAGACCTACGGAGTACCAAGAGAAGACTACTCAACATTCTGTCATAACGTACATGGGAAAAGGATCCCAGGAAGAACAGACATATGTATATGTGTAAAAGAACCACCTCTTGCACACCTACAACAAGCTAAACGTTGTACTCAAACTTGCTGTAATAAAAAATAAAAAATTAAATTAAAAACACGAACAAGAAGTAGTGAGACAAACTTGAGGGGCTTTCTCCTGGCACATTCCGTTCTACATTCCAATCTAGAACGCGACTTCCATTGAGGCTCTGCTGCCCTAGTAACCAGATTTGGTAAGGGAGAACTGCTGCCACCTTGTGGCCGTTTCACACAACAGCAGCTTTAATCCCAGCGCTAATGGTCAGTGGATATTCCAAATCATTACAGGCCTGTAAATGACACCTGCCCTGAAAACAAATCCTGGGGTCATATATCGACCAAAAAATTCAAAAGACGTCCATATTTCAAAACGACAGTTTCAAGAGGCATATTTCACGCACATTAGTGTTCTGCTTCTTTTGCTTGCTTTCTTTCTTTGTTAAAAAAACGGGAATGGAAAAAGGCAACCCTCAGAATGGGCGAAAACGTTCACAAACGAATCAATGGACAAAGGTTTAATCTCCAATATATATAAACAGCTCATGCAGCTTAATATTAATAAAACAAACAACCCAATACAAAAATGGGCAGAAGACCTAAAGAGACGTTTCTTCAAAGAAGACACAGAGATGGCCAAGACGCACATGAAAAGCTGCTCAACATCACTAATTATTAGAGAAATGCAAATCAAAACTACAATGAGGTAAGACCTCACACCTGTGAGAATCGGCCTCATCAGATAATCTACAAACAACAAATTCTGGGGAGGGTGTGGACAAAAGGAACCCTCTTCCGCTATTGGTGGGAATGTAAATTGATACAGTCACTATGGAGAACAGTATGGAGGTTCCTTTAAAAAACTAAAAAGAGAATTACCATAGGATCCAGCAATCCCACTTCTGGGCATATACCCAGAGAAAACCATAAATCACAAAGACACATTCACCACAATGTTCATTGCAGCACTATTTACAATAGCCAGGTAATGGAAGCAACCTAAATGCCCACAGACAGACGAATGGATAAAGATGTGGTACATATATAAAATGGAATATTACTCAGCCAAAAAAAGGAATGAAACTGAGTCATTTGTAGAGAAGTTGATGGATCTAGAGACTGTCATACAGAGTGAAGTAAGTCAGAAAGAGAAAAACAAATATTGTATATTAATGCCTATATGTGGAAGCTAGAAAAATGGTACAGATGAACTGGTTTGCAGGGCAGAAATAGAGACACAGAGGTAGAGAACAAACGTATGGACATGGACACAAAGTGGGGGAAGCCATGGGGTGGTGGTGGTGGGATGAGTTCGGAGATTGGGATTGACCTGTATACATGTATATGCATAAAATAGATAACTAATAATAACCTACTGTATAGAAAAATAAATTAAATTAAATTTCAAAATTTTTTAAAATAAAATGTAAAAATAAAACAGAAAAAAAGTTCTTCCATTCACACTGATGTATTTATAAGAATGAATTATTTCCATGCTTATATCCATAAATACATAAAAGAGGAATAAAATCTAACTTGAAACAAAAAAGAAAAAAAAACTGAACCTAACATTTATACAGAGGAAAACACTACCAAGGCACTTGCTCCAGTGGTAAACAATTCTGAAATTGGTCAGAGGTGGGGAATCATCTCCCATACAGCCAGCAGCCCCGCCCGCCCACGCAAGGAGCGTCCTTATTGCAAAGCTGGGGGACCGTGCCGAGGCCTCTGTGAGTAAACGTGAGCTGAGCCCCAGGCCAGCTGCTGCTGAACTCTTCCCACCCTTCCCAGGTGAAACACTTGAATATGTACAAGGGCTTGAAAGCCTAGAGGAAGGGCCGTGGAGCCACACCAGTGACAGCACGCAGGCCAACTTGGTGCCTGCAGGTCAGCCAGGATGGTCCTGGCCACGGGCGCTCTTCTGGAAGCTTTCCATTGCCCTGCCTGAGATACCCCTCCTGTCCCGGCCCCCACTCCTTTTTTTCCTTCCTCACCTCAGCCCGGAGAGATATTCCAGTGGAAGTTATGGGTGACACATCCTCTTCTTTACAGGTGGCAGCCTGGCAACTCCTGCAGAAAGTCCAGCAGAGCCCCACTCACACCGGGCCCCACACAAAGCCGTGGACCCTCACACCCTCCCACCAGCACAGCCCGGAGACTGCTGACGGGGCAGAGAATATGCAGTCAGGCACAGCTGCAGGGGCTATTGCTGCCTGGAGTGCTGTTTATATTGACCTCAACCCAGGCACACCTGGGGAGGGCTTGCCGGCAGGGTCAGGCTGCCCAGGTCAGCTAATCCTCAGCCCTCGGGGAATCACATTGCAGAAAATGGACCTCGCTAAGACAGAATATTCGCCAAGGAAAAAAAGGACACAATGCCATTTGCAGCACCGTAGATGAGTCTCGAGGTAATCACGTGACTTGGAGTAAGTCAGAAAGTGAAAGACACATATCATATCATATCACTTATAGGTGTTACCTATAAATTGATACCAGGGCAGATATTTCCACGGAGAAGGGCAATCACAGATTCATTAAACAAACTTATGGTTCACCAAAGGAAAGGTGTGAGGATTGAATTCATTACGATATTGGGGTTAACAGACATATACAAACACAGTAGACGTATAGAATCACCAAAGACCTACGGAGTACCAAGAGAAGACTACTCAACATTCTGTCATAACGTACATGGGAAAAGGATCCCAGGAAGAACAGACATATGTATATGTGTAAAAGAACCACCTCTTGCACACCTACAACAAGCTAAACGTTGTACTCAAACTTGCTGTAATAAAAAATAAAAAATTAAATTAAAAACACGAACAAGAAGTAGTGAGACAAACTTGAGGGGCTTTCTCCTGGCACATTCCGTTCTACATTCCAATCTAGAAGGCGACTTCCATTGAGGCTCTGCTGCCCTAGTAACCAGATTTGGTAAGGGAGAACTGCTGCCACCTTGTGGCCGTTTCACACAACAGCAGCTTTAATCCCAGCGCTAATGGTCAGTGGATATTCCAAATCATTACAGGCCTGTAAATGACACCTGCCCTGAAAACATATCCTGGGGTCATATATCGACCAAAAAATTCAAAAGACGTCCATATTTCAAAACGACAGTTTCAAGAGGCATATTTCACGCACATTAGTGTTCTGCTTCTTTTGCTTGCTTTCTTTCTTTGTTAAAAAAACGGGAATGGAAAAAGGCAACCCTCAGAATGGGCGAAAACGTTCACAAACGAATCAATGGACAAAGGTTTAATCTCCAATACATATAAACAGCTCATGCAGCTTAATATTAATAAAACAAACAACCCAATACAAAAATGGGCAGAAGATCTAAAGAGACGTTTCTTCAAAGAAGACACAGAGATGGCCAAGACGCACATGAAAAGCTGCTCAACATCACTAATTATTAGAGAAATGCAAATCAAAACTACAATGAGGTAAGACCTCACACCTGTGAGAATCGGCCTCATCAGATAATCTACAAACAACAAATTCTGGGGAGGGTGTGGACAAAAGGAACCCTCTTCCGCTATTGGTGGGAATGTAAATTGATACAGTCACTATGGAGAACAGTATGGAGGTTCCTTTCAAAAACTAAAAAGAGAATTACCATAGGATCCAGCAATCCCACTTCTGGGCATATACCCAGAGAAAACCATAAATCACAAAGACACATTCACCACAATGTTCATTGCAGCACTATTTACAATAGCCAGGTAATGGAAGCAACCTAAATGCCCACAGACAGACGAATGGATAAAGATGTGGTACATATATAAAATGGAATATTACTCAGCCAAAAAAAGGAATGAAACTGAGTCATTTGTAGAGAAGTTGATGGATCTAGAGACTGTCATACAGAGTGAAGTAAGTCAGAAAGAGAAAAACAAATATTGTATATTAATGCCTATATGTGGAAGCTAGAAAAATGGTACAGATGAACTGGTTTGCAGGGCAGAAATAGAGACACAGAGGTAGAGAACAAACGTATGGACATGGACACAAAGTGGGGGAAGCCATGGGGTGGTGGTGGTGGGATGAGTTGGGAGATTGGGATTGACCTGTATACATGTATATGCATAAAATAGATAACTAATAATAACCTACTGTATAGAAAAATAAATTAAATTAAATTTCAAAATTTTTAAAAATAAAATGTAAAAATAAAACAGAAAAAAAGTTCTTCCATTCACACTGATGTATTTATAAGAATGAATTATTTCCATGCTTATATCCATAAATACATAAAAGAGGAATAAAATCTAACTTGAACCAAAAAAGAAAAAAAAAACTGAACCTAACATTTATACAGAGGAAAACACTACCAAGGCACTTGCTCCAGTGGTAAACAATTCTGAAATTGGTCAGAGGTGGGGAATCATCTCCCATACAGCCAGCAGCCCCGCCCGCCCACGCAAGGAGCGTCCTTATTGCAAAGCTGGGGGACCGTGCCAAGGCCTCTGTGAGTAAACGTGAGCTGAGCCCCAGGCCAGCTGCTGCTGAACTCTTCCCACCCTTCCCAGGTGAAACACCTGAATATGTACAAGGGCTTGAAAGCCTAGAGGAAGGGCCGTGGAGCCACACCAGCGACAGCACGCAGGCCAACTTGGTGCCTGCAGGTCAGCCAGGATGGTCCTGGCCACGGGCGCTCTTCTGGAAGCTTTCCATTGCCCTGCCTGAGATACCCCTCCTGTCCCGGCCCCCACTCCTTTTTTTCCTTCCTCACCTCAGCCCGGAGAGATATTCCCGTGGAAGTTATGGGTGACACATCCTCTTCTTTACAGGTGGCAGCCTGGCAACTCCTGCCGAAAGTCCAGCAGAGCCCCACTCACAGCGGGGCCCCCACAAAGCCGTGGACCCTCACACCCTCCCACCAGCACAGCCCCGAGACTGCTGACGGGGCAGAGAATATGGAGTCAGGCACAGCTGCAGGGGCTATTGCTGCCTGGAGTGCTGTTTATATTGACCTCAACCCAGGCACACCTGGGGAGGGCTTGCCGGCAGGGTCAGGCTGCCCAGGTCAGCTAATCCTCAGCCCTCGGGGAATCACATTGCAGAAAATGGACCTCGCTAAGACAGAATATTCGCCAAGGAAAAAAAGGACACAATGCCATTTGCAGCACCGTAGATGAGTCTCGAGGTAATCACGTGACTTGGAGTAAGTCAGAAAGTGAAAGACACATATCATATCATATCACTTATAGGTGTTACCTATAAATTGATACCAGGGCAGATATTTCCACGGAGAAGGGCAATCACAAATTCATTAAACAAACTTATGGTTCACCAAAGGAAAGTTGTGAGGATTAAATTCATTACGATATTGGGGTTAACAGACATATACAAACACAGTAGACGTATAGATTCACCAAAGACCTACGGAGTACCAAGAGAAGACTACTCAACATTCTATCATAACGTACATGGGAAAAGGATCCCAGGAAGAACAGACATATGTATATGTGTAAAAGAACCACCTCTTGCACACCTACAACAAGCTAAACGTTGTACTCAAACTTGCTGTAATAAAAAATAAAAAATTAAATTAAAAACACGAACAAGAAGTAGTGAGACAAACTTGAGGGGCTTTCTCCTGGCACATTCCGTTCTACATTCCAATCTAGAACGTGACTTCCATTGAGGCTCTGCTGCCCTAGTAACCAGATTTGGTAAGGGAGAACTGCTGCCACCTTGTGGCCGTTTCACACAACAGCAGCTTTAATCCCAGCACTAATGGTCAGTGGATATTCCAAATCATTACAGGCCTGTAAATGACACCTGCCCTGAAAACATATCCTGGGGTCATATATCGACCAAAAAATTCAAAAGACGTCCATATTTCAAAACGACAGTTTCAAGAGGCATATTTCACGCACATTAGTGTTCGGCTTCTTTTGCTTGCTTTCTTTCTTTGTTAAAAAAACGGGAATGGAAAAAGGCAACCCTCAGAATGGGCGAAAACGTTCACAAACGAATCAATGGACAAAGGTTTAATCTCCAATATATATAAACAGCTCATGCAGCTTAATATTAATAAAACAAACAACCCAATACAAAAATGGGCAGAAGATCTAAAGAGACGTTTCTTCAAAGAAGACACAGAGATGGCCAAGACGCACATGAAAAGCTGCTCAACATCACTAATTATTAGAGAAATGCAAATCAAAACTACAATGAGGTAAGACCTCACACCTGTGAGAATCGGCCTCATCAGATAATCTACAAACAACAAATTCTGGGGAGGGTGTGGACAAAAGGAACCCTCTTCCGCTATTGGTGGGAATGTAAATTGATACAGTCACTATGGAGAACAGTATGGAGGTTCCTTTCAAAAACTAAAAAGAGAATTACCATAGGATCCAGCAATCCCACTTCTGGGCATATACCCAGAGAAAACCATAAATCACAAAGACACATTCACCACAATGTTCATTGCAGCACTATTTACAATAGCCAGGTAATGGAAGCAACCTAAATGCCCACAGACAGACGAATGGATAAAGATGTGGTACATATATAAAATGGAATATTACTCAGCCAAAAAAAGGAATGATACTGAGTCATTTGTAGAGAAGTTGATGGATCTAGAGACTGTCATACAGAGTGAAGTAAGTCAGAAAGAGAAAAACAAATATTGTATATTAATGCCTATATGTGGAAGCTAGAAAAATGGTACAGATGAACTGGTTTGCAGGGCAGAAATAGAGACACAGAGGTAGAGAACAAACGTATGGACATGGACACAAAGTGGGGGAAGCCATGGGGTGGTGGTGGTGGGATGAGTTGGGAGATTGGGATTGACCTGTATACATGTATATGCATAAAATAGATAACTAATAATAACCTACTGTATAGAAAAATAAATTAAATTAAATTTCAAAATTTTTAAAAATAAAATGTAAAAATAAAACAGAAAAAAAGTTCTTCCATTCACACTGATGTATTTATAAGAATGAATTATTTCCATGCTTATATCCATAAATACATAAAAGAGGAATAAAATCTAACTTGAACCAAAAAAAAAAACAAAAAACTGAACCTAACATTTATACAGAGGAAAACACTACCAAGGCACTTGCTCCAGTGGTAAACAATTCTGAAATTGGTCAGAGGTGGGGAATCATCTCCCATACAGCCAGCAGCCCCGCCCGCCCACGCAAGGAGCGTCCTTATTGCAAAGCTGGAGGACCGTGCCGAGGCCTCTGTGAGTAAACGTGAGCTGAGCCCCAGGCCAGCTGCTGCTGAACTCTTCCCACCCTTCCCAGGTGAAACACCTGAATATGTACAAGGGCTTGAAAGCCTAGAGGAAGGGCCGTGGAGCCACACCAGCGACAGCATGCAGGCCAACTTGGTGCCTGCAGGTCAGCCAGGATGGTCCTGGCCACGGGCGCTCTTCTGGAAGCTTTCCATTGCCCTGCCTGAGATACCCCTCCTGTCCCGGCCCCCACTCCCTTTTTTCCTTCCTCACCTCAGCCCGGAGAGATATTCCAGTGGAAGTTATGGGTGACACATCCTCTTCTTTACAGGTGGCAGCCTGGCAACTCCTGCCGAAAATCCAGCAGAGCCCCACTCACACCGGGCCCCCCACAAAGCCGTGGACCCTCACACCCTCCCACCAGCACAGCCCCGAGACTGCTGACGGGGCAGAGAATATGCAGTCAGGCACAGCTGCAGGGGCTATTGCTGCCTGGAGTGCTGTTTATATTGACCTCAACCCAGGCACACCTGGGGAGGGCTTGCCGGCAGGGTCAGGCTGCCCAGGTCAGCTAATCCTCAGCCCTCGGGGAATCACATTGCAGAAAATGGACCTCGCTAAGACAGAATATTCGCCAAGGAAAAAAAGGACACAATGCCATTTGCAGCACCGTAGATGAGTCTCGAGGTAATCACGTGACTTGGAGTAAGTCAGAAAGTGAAAGACACATATCATATCATATCACTTATAGGTGTTACCTATAAATTGATACCAGGGCAGATATTTCCACGGAGAAGGGCAATCACAGATTCATTAAACAAACTTATGGTTCACCAAAGGAAAGGTGTGAGGATTGAATTCATTACGATATTGGGGTTAACAGACATATACAAACACAGTAGACGTATAGATTCACCAAAGATCTACGGAGTACCAAGAGAAGACTACTCAACATTCTGTCATAACGTACATGGGAAAAGGATCCCAGGAAGAACAGACATATGTATATGTGTAAAAGAACCACCTCTTGCACACCTACAACAAGCTAAACGTTGTAGTCAAACTTGCTGTAATAAAAAATAAAAAATTAAATTAAAAACACGAACAAGAAGTAGTGAGACAAACTTGAGGGGCTTTCTCCTGGCACATTCCGTTCTACATTCCAATCTAGAACGCGACTTCCATTGAGGCTCTGCTGCCCGAGTAACCAGATTTGGTAAGGGAGAACTGCTGCCACCTTGTGGCCGTTTCACACAACAGCAGCTTTAATCCCAGCGCTAATGGTCAGTGGATATTCCAAATCATTACAGGCCTGTAAATGACACCTGCCCTGAAAACATATCCTGGGGTCATATATCGACCAAAAAATTCAAAAGACGTCCATATTTCAAAACGACAGTTTCAAGAGGCATATTTCACGCACATTAGTGTTCTGCTTCTTTTGCTTGCTTTCTTTCTTTGTTAAAAAAACGGGAATGGAAAAAGGCAACCCTCAGAATGGGCGAAAACTTTCACAAACGAATCAATGGACAAAGGTTTAATCTCCAATACATATAAACAGCTCATGCAGCTTAATATTAATAAAACAAACAACCCAATACAAAAATGGGCAGAAGATCTAAAGAGACGTTTCTTCAAAGAAGACACAGAGATGGCCAAGACGCACATGAAAAGCTGCTCAACATCACTAATTATTAGAGAAATGCAAATCAAAACTACAATGAGGTAAGACCTCACACCTGTGAGAATCGGCCTCATCAGATAATCTACAAACAACAAATTCTGGGGAGGGTGTGGACAAAAGGAACCCTCTTCCGCTACTGGTGGGAATGTAAATTGATACAGTCACTATGGAGAACAGTATGGAGGTTCCTTTAAAAAACTAAAAAGAGAATTACCATAGGATCCAGCAATCCCACTTCTGGGCATATACCCAGAGAAAACCATAAATCACAAAGACACATTCACCACAATGTTCATTGCAGCACTATTTACAATAGCCAGGTAATGGAAGCAACCTAAATGCCCACAGACAGACGAATGGATAAAGATGTGGTACATATATAAAATGGAATATTACTCAGCCAAAAAAAGGAATGAAACTGAGTCATTTGTAGAGAAGTTGATGGATCTAGAGACTGTCATACAGAGTGAAGTAAGTCAGAAAGAGAAAAACAAATATTGTATATTAATGCCTATATGTGGAACCTAGAAAAATGGTACAGATGAACTGGCTTGCAGGGCAGAAATAGAGACACAGAGGTAGAGAACAAACGTATGGACATGGACACAAAGTGGGGGAAGCCATGGGGTGGTGGTGGTGGGATGAGTTGGGAGATTGGGATTGACCTGTATACATGTATATGCATAAAATAGATAACTAATAATAACCTACTGTATAGAAAAATAAATTAAATTAAATTTCAAAATTTTTAAAAATAAAATGTAAAAATAAAACAGAAAAAGAGTTCTTCCATTCACACTGATGTATTTATAAGAATGAATTATTTCCATGCTTATATCCATAAATACATAAAAGAGGAATAAAATCTAACTTGAACCAAAAAAGAAAAAAAAAACTGAACCTAACATTTATACAGAGGAAAACACTACCAAGGCACTTGCTCCAGTGGTAAACAATTCTGAAATTGGTCAGAGGTGGGGAATCATCTCCCATACAGCCAGCAGCCCCGCCCGCCCACGCAAGGAGCGTCCTTATTGCAAAGCTGGGGGACCGTGCCGAGGCCTCTGTGAGTAAACGTGAGCTGAGCCCCAGGCCAGCTGCTGCTGAACTCTTCCCACCCTTCCCAGGTGAAACACCTGAATATGTACAAGGGCTTGAAAGCCTAGAGGAAGGGCCGTGGAGCCACACCAGCGACAGCACGCAGGCCAACTTGGTGCCTGCAGGTCAGCCAGGATGGTCCTGGCCACGGGCGCTCTTCTGGAAGCTTTCCATTGCCCTGCCTGAGATACCCCTCCTGTCCCGGCCCCCACTCCCTTTTTTCCTTCCTCACCTCAGCCCGGAGAGATATTCCAGTGGAAGTTATGGGTGACACATCCTCTTCTTTACAGGTGGCAGCCTGGCAACTCCTGCCGAAAATCCAGCAGAGCCCCACTCACACCAGGCCCCCACAAAGCCGTGGACCCTCACACCCTCCCACCAGCACAGCCCCGAGACTGCTGACGGGGCAGAGAATATGCAGTCAGGCACAGCTGCAGGGGCTATTGCTGCCTGGAGTGCTGTTTATATTGACCTCAACCCAGGCACACCTGGGGAGGGCTTGCCGGCAGGGTCAGGCTGCCCAGGTCAGCTAATCCTCAGCCCTCGGGGAATCACATTGCAGAAAATGGACCTCGCTAAGACAGAATATTCGCCAAGGAAAAAAAGGACACAATGCCATTTGCAGCACCGTAGATGAGTCTCGAGGTAATCACGTGACTTGGAGTAAGTCAGAAAGTGAAAGACACATATCATATCATATCACTTATAGGTGTTACCTATAAATTGATACCAGGGCAGATATTTCCACGGAGAAGGGCAATCACAGATTCATTAAACAAACTTATGGTTCACCAAAGGAAAGGTGTGAGGATTGAATTCATTACGATATTGGGGTTAACAGACATATACAAACACAGTAGACGTATAGAATCACCAAAGACCTACGGAGTACCAAGAGAAGACTACTCAACATTCTGTCATAACGTACATGGGAAAAGGATCCCAGGAAGAACAGACATATGTATATGTGTAAAAGAACCACCTCTTGCACACCTACAACAAGCTAAACGTTGTACTCAAACTTGCTGTAATAAAAAATAAAAAATTAAATTAAAAACACGAACAAGAAGTAGTGAGACAAACTTGAGGGGCTTTCTCCTGGCACATTCCGTTCTACATTCCAATCTAGAAGGCGACTTCCATTGAGGCTCTGCTGCCCTAGTAACCAGATTTGGTAAGGGAGAACTGCTGCCACCTTGTGGCCGTTTCACACAACAGCAGCTTTAATCCCAGCGCTAATGGTCAGTGGATATTCCAAATCATTACAGGCCTGTAAATGACACCTGCCCTGAAAACATATCCTGGGGTCATATATCGACCAAAAAATTCAAAAGACGTCCATATTTCAAAACGACAGTTTCAAGAGGCATATTTCACGCACATTAGTGTTCTGCTTCTTTTGCTTGCTTTCTTTCTTTGTTAAAAAAACGGGAATGGAAAAAGGCAACCCTCAGAATGGGCGAAAACGTTCACAAACGAATCAATGGACAAAGGTTTAATCTCCAATACATATAAACAGCTCATGCAGCTTAATATTAATAAAACAAACAACCCAATACAAAAATGGGCAGAAGATCTAAAGAGACGTTTCTTCAAAGAAGACACAGAGATGGCCAAGACGCACATGAAAAGCTGCTCAACATCACTAATTATTAGAGAAATGCAAATCAAAACTACAATGAGGTAAGACCTCACACCTGTGAGAATCGGCCTCATCAGATAATCTACAAACAACAAATTCTGGGGAGGGTGTGGACAAAAGGAACCCTCTTCCGCTATTGGTGGGAATGTAAATTGATACAGTCACTATGGAGAACAGTATGGAGGTTCCTTTCAAAAACTAAAAAGAGAATTACCATAGGATCCAGCAATCCCACTTCTGGGCATATACCCAGAGAAAACCATAAATCACAAAGACACATTCACCACAATGTTCATTGCAGCACTATTTACAATAGCCAGGTAATGGAAGCAACCTAAATGCCCACAGACAGACGAATGGATAAAGATGTGGTACATATATAAAATGGAATATTACTCAGCCAAAAAAAGGAATGAAACTGAGTCATTTGTAGAGAAGTTGATGGATCTAGAGACTGTCATACAGAGTGAAGTAAGTCAGAAAGAGAAAAACAAATATTGTATATTAATGCCTATATGTGGAAGCTAGAAAAATGGTACAGATGAACTGGTTTGCAGGGCAGAAATAGAGACACAGAGGTAGAGAACAAACGTATGGACATGGACACAAAGTGGGGGAAGCCATGGGGTGGTGGTGGTGGGATGAGTTGGGAGATTGGGATTGACCTGTATACATGTATATGCATAAAATAGATAACTAATAATAACCTACTGTATAGAAAAATAAATTAAATTAAATTTCAAAATTTTTAAAAATAAAATGTAAAAATAAAACAGAAAAAAAGTTCTTCCATTCACACTGATGTATTTATAAGAATGAATTATTTCCATGCTTATATCCATAAATACATAAAAGAGGAATAAAATCTAACTTGAACCAAAAAAGAAAAAAAAAACTGAACCTAACATTTATACAGAGGAAAACACTACCAAGGCACTTGCTCCAGTGGTAAACAATTCTGAAATTGGTCAGAGGTGGGGAATCATCTCCCATACAGCCAGCAGCCCCGCCCGCCCACGCAAGGAGCGTCCTTATTGCAAAGCTGGGGGACCGTGCCGAGGCCTCTGTGAGTAAACGTGAGCTGAGCCCCAGGCCAGCTGCTGCTGAACTCTTCCCACCCTTCCCAGGTGAAACACCTGAATATGTACAAGGGCTTGAAAGCCTAGAGGAAGGGCCGTGGAGCCACACCAGCGACAGCACGCAGGCCAACTTGGTGCCTGCAGGTCAGCCAGGATGGTCCTGGCCACGGGCGCTCTTCTGGAAGCTTTCCATTGCCCTGCCTGAGATACCCCTCCTGTCCCGGCCCCCACTCCTTTTTTTCCTTCCTCACCTCAGCCCGGAGAGATATTCCCGTGGAAGTTATGGGTGACACATCCTCTTCTTTACAGGTGGCAGCCTGGCAACTCCTGCCGAAAGTCCAGCAGAGCCCCACTCACACCGGGCCCCCCACAAAGCCGTGGACCCTCACACCCTCCCACCAGCACAGCCCCGAGACTGCTGACGGGGCAGAGAATATGCAGTCAGGCACAGCTGCAGGGGCTATTGCTGCCTGGAGTGCTGTTTATATTGACCTCAACCCAGGCACACCTGGGGAGGGCTTGCCGGCAGGGTCAGGCTGCCCAGGTCAGCTAATCCTCAGCCCTCGGGGAATCACATTGCAGAAAATGGACCTCGCTAAGACAGAATATTCGCCAAGGAAAAAAAGGACACAATGCCATTTGCAGCACCGTAGATGAGTCTCGAGGTAATCACGTGACTTGGAGTAAGTCAGAAAGTGAAAGACACATATCATATCATATCACTTATAGGTGTTACCTATAAATTGATACCAGGGCAGATATTTCCACGGAGAAGGGCAATCACAGATTCATTAAACAAACTTATGGTTCACCAAAGGAAAGGTGTGAGGATTGAATTCATTACGATATTGGGGTTAACAGACATATACAAACACAGTAGACGTATAGAATCACCAAAGACCTACGGAGTACCAAGAGAAGACTACTCAACATTCTGTCATAACGTACATGGGAAAAGGATCCCAGGAAGAACAGACATATGTATATGTGTAAAAGAACCACCTCTTGCACACCTACAACAAGCTAAACGTTGTACTCAAACTTGCTGTAATAAAAAATAAAAAATTAAATTAAAAACACGAACAAGAAGTAGTGAGACAAACTTGAGGGGCTTTCTCCTGGCACATTCCGTTCTACATTCCAATCTAGAACGCGACTTCCATTGAGGCTCTGCTGCCCTAGTAACCAGATTTGGTAAGGGAGAACTGCTGCCACCTTGTGGCCGTTTCACACAACAGCAGCTTTAATCCCAGCGCTAATGGTCAGTGGATATTCCAAATCATTACAGGCCTGTAAATGACACCTGCCCTGAAAACATATCCTGGGGTCATATATCGACCAAAAAATTCAAAAGACGTCCATATTTCAAAACGACAGTTTCAAGAGGCATATTTCACGCACATTAGTGTTCTGCTTCTTTTGCTTGCTTTCTTTCTTTGTTAAAAAAACGGGAATGGAAAAAGGCAACCCTCAGAATGGGCGAAAACGTTCACAAACGAATCAATGGACAAAGGTTTAATCTCCAATACATATAAACAACTCATGCAGCTTAATATTAATAAAACAAACAACCCAATACAAAAATGGGCAGAAGATCTAAAGAGACGTTTCTTCAAAGAAGACACAGAGATGGCCAAGACGCACATGAAAAGCTGCTCAACATCACTAATTATTAGAGAAATGCAAATCAAAACTACAATGAGGTAAGACCTCACACCTGTGAGAATCGGCCTCATCAGATAATCTACAAACAACAAATTCTGGGGAGGGTGTGGACAAAAGGAACCCTCTTCCGCTATTGGTGGGAATGTAAATTGATACAGTCACTATGGAGAACAGTATGGAGGTTCCTTTCAAAAACTAAAAAGAGAATTACCATAGGATCCAGCAATCCCACTTCTGGGCATATACCCAGAGAAAACCATAAATCACAAAGACACATTCACCACAATGTTCATTGCAGCACTATTTACAATAGCCAGGTAATGGAAGCAACCTAAATGCCCACAGACAGACGAATGGATAAAGATGTGGTACATATATAAAATGGAATATTACTCAGCCAAAAAAAGGAATGAAACTGAGTCATTTGTAGAGAAGTTGATGGATCTAGAGACTGTCATACAGAGTGAAGTAAGTCAGAAAGAGAAAAACAAATATTGTATATTAATGCCTATATGTGGAAGCTAGAAAAATGGTACAGATGAACTGGTTTGCAGGGCAGAAATAGAGACACAGAGGTAGAGAACAAACGTATGGACATGGACACAAAGTGGGGGAAGCCATGGGGTGGTGGTGGTGGGATGAGTTGGGAGATTGGGATTGACCTGTATACATGTATATGCATAAAATAGATAACTAATAATAACCTACTGTATAGAAAAATAAATTAAATTAAATTTCAAAATTTTTAAAAATAAAATGTAAAAATAAAACAGAAAAAAAGTTCTTCCATTCACACTGATGTATTTATAAGAATGAATTATTTCCATGCTTATATCCATAAATACATAAAAGAGGAATAAAATCTAACTTGAACCAAAAAAGAAAAAAAAAACTGAACCTAACATTTATACAGAGGAAAACACTACCAAGGCACTTGCTCCAGTGGTAAACAATTCTGAAATTGGTCAGAGGTGGGGAATCATCTCCCATACAGCCAGCAGCCCCGCCCGCCCACGCAAGGAGCGTCCTTATTGCAAAGCTGGGGGACCGTGCCGAGGCCTCTGTGAGTAAACGTGAGCTGAGCCCCAGGCCAGCTGCTGCTGAACTCTTCCCACCCTTCCCAGGTGAAACACCTGAATATGTACAAGGGCTTGAAAGCCTAGAGGAAGGGCCGTGGAGCCACACCAGCGACAGCACGCAGGCCAACTTGGTGCCTGCAGGTCAGCCAGGATGGTCCTGGCCACGGGCGCTCTTCTGGAAGCTTTCCATAGCCCTGCCTGAGATACCCCTCCTGTCCCGGCCCCCACTCCCTTTTTTCCTTCCTCACCTCAGCCCGGAGAGATATTCCAGTGGAAGTTATGGGTGACACATCCTCTTCTTTACAGGTGGCAGCCTGGCAACTCCTGCCGAAAATCCAGCAGAGCCCCACTCACACCGGGCCCCCACAAAGCCGTGGACCCTCACACCCTCCCACCAGCACAGCCCCGAGACTGCTGACGGGGCAGAGAATATGCAGTCAGGCACAGCTGCAGGGGCTATTGCTGCCTGGAGTGCTGTTTATATTGACCTCAACCCAGGCACACCTGGGGAGGGCTTGCCGGCAGGGTCAGGCTGCCCAGGTCAGCTAATCCTCAGCCCTCGGGGAATCACATTGCAGAAAATGGACCTCGCTAAGACAGAATATTCGCCAAGGAAAAAAAGGACACAATGCCATTTGCAGCACCGTAGATGAGTCTCGAGGTAATCACGTGACTTGGAGTAAGTCAGAAAGTGAAAGACACATATCATATCATATCACTTATAGGTGTTACCTATAAATTGATACCAGGGCAGATATTTCCACGGAGAAGGGCAATCACAGATTCATTAAACAAACTTATGGTTCACCAAAGGAAAGGTGTGAGGATTGAATTCATTACGATATTGGGGTTAACAGACATATACAAACACAGTAGACGTATAGAATCACCAAAGACCTACGGAGTACCAAGAGAAGACTACTCAACATTCTGTCATAACGTACATGGGAAAAGGATCCCAGGAAGAACAGACATATGTATATGTGTAAAAGAACCACCTCTTGCACACCTACAACAAGCTAAACGTTGTACTCAAACTTGCTGTAATAAAAAATAAAAAATTAAATTAAAAACACGAACAAGAAGTAGTGAGACAAACTTGAGGGGCTTTCTCCTGGCACATTCCGTTCTACATTCCAATCTAGAACGCGACTTCCATTGAGGCTCTGCTGCCCTAGTAACCAGATTTGGTAAGGGAGAACTGCTGCCACCTTGTGGCCGTTTCACACAACAGCAGCTTTAATCCCAGCGCTAATGGTCAGTGGATATTCCAAATCATTACAGGCCTGTAAATGCCACCTGCCCTGAAAACATATCCTGGGGTCATATATCGACCAAAAAATTCAAAAGACGTCCATATTTCAAAACGACAGTTTCAAGAGGCATATTTCACGCACATTAGTGTTCTGCATCTTTTGCTTGCTTTCTTTCTTTGTTAAAAAAACGGGAATGGAAAAAGGCAACCCTCAGAATGGGCGAAAATGTTCACAAACGAATCAATGGACAAAGGTTTAATCTCCAATACATATAAACAGCTCATGCAGCTTAATATTAATAAAACAAACAACCCAATACAAAAATGGGCAGAAGATCTAAAGAGACGTTTCTTCAAAGAAGACACAGAGATGGCCAAGACGCACATGAAAAGCTGCTCAACATCACTAATTATTAGAGAAATGCAAATCAAAACTACAATGAGGTAAGACCTCACACCTGTGAGAATCGGCCTCATCAGATAATCTACAAACAACAAATTCTGGGGAGGGTGTGGACAAAAGGAACCCTCTTCCGCTATTGGTGGGAATGTAAATTGATACAGTCACTATGGAGAACAGTATGGAGGTTCCTTTCAAAAACTAAAAAGAGAATTACCATAGGATCCAGCAATCCCACTTCTGGGCATATACCCAGAGAAAACCATAAATCACAAAGACACATTCACCACAATGTTCATTGCAGCACTATTTACAATAGCCAGGTAATGGAAGCAACCTAAATGCCCACAGACAGACGAATGGATAAAGATGTGGTACATATATAAAATGGAATATTACTCAGCCAAAAAAAGGAATGAAACTGAGTCATTTGTAGAGAAGTTGATGGATCTAGAGACTGTCATACAGAGTGAAGTAAGTCAGAAAGAGAAAAACAAATATTGTATATTAATGCCTATATGTGGAAGCTAGAAAAATGGTACAGATGAACTGGTTTGCAGGGCAGAAATAGAGACACAGAGGTAGAGAACAAACGTATGGACATGGACACAAAGTGGGGGAAGCCATGGGGTGGTGGTGGTGGGATGAGTTGGGAGATTGGGATTGACCTGTATACATGTATATGCATAAAATAGATAACTAATAATAACCTACTGTATAGAAAAATAAATTAAATTAAATTTCAAAATTTTTAAAAATAAAATGTAAAAATAAAACAGAAAAAAAGTTCTTCCATTCACACTGATGTATTTATAAGAATGAATTATTTCCATGCTTATATCCATAAATACATAAAAGAGGAATAAAATCTAACTTGAACCAAAAAAAAAAAAAAAACTGAACCTAACATTTATACAGAGGAAAACACTACCAAGGCACTTGCTCCAGTGGTAAACAATTCTGAAATTGGTCAGAGGTGGGGAATCATCTCCCATACAGCCAGCAGCCCCGCCCGCCCACGCAAGGAGCGTCCTTATTGCAAAGCTGGGGGACCGTGCCGAGGCCTCTGTGAGTAAACGTGAGCTGAGCCCCAGGCCAGCTGCTGCTGAACTCTTCCCACCCTTCCCAGGTGAAACACCTGAATATGTACAAGGGCTTGAAAGCCTAGAGGAAGGGCCGTGGAGCCACACCAGCGACAGCACGCAGGCCAACTTGGTGCCTGCAGGTCAGCCAGGATGGTCCTGGCCATGGGCGCTCTTCTGGAAGCTTTCCATTGCCCTGCCTGAGATACCCCTCCTGTCCCGGCCCCCACTCCCTTTTTTCCTTCCTCACCTCAGCCCGGAGAGAAATTCCAGTGGAAGTTATGGGTGACACATCCTCTTCTTTACAGGTGGCAGCCTGGCAACTCCTGCCGAAAATCCAGCAGATCCCCACTCACACCGGGCCCCCCACAAGGCCGTGGACCCTCACACCTTCCCACCAGCACAGCCCCGAGACTGCTGACGGGGCAGAGAATATGCAGTCAGGCACAGCTGCAGGGGCTATTGCTGCCTGGAGTGCTGTTTATATTGACCTCAACCCAGGCACACCTGGGGAGGGCTTGCCGGCAGGGTCAGGCTGCCCAGGTCAGCTAATCCTCAGCCCTCGGGGAATCACATTGCAGAAAATGGACCTCGCTAAGACAGAATATTCGCCAAGGAAAAAAAGGACACAATGCCATTTGCAGCACCGTAGATGAGTCTCGAGGTAATCACGTGACTTGGAGTAAGTCAGAAAGTGAAAGACACATATCATATCATATCACTTATAGGTGTTACCTATAAATTGATACCAGGGCAGATATTTCCACGGAGAAGGGCAATCACAGATTCATTAAACAAACTTATGGTTCACCAAAGGAAAGGTGTGAGGATTGAATTCATTACGATATTGGGGTTAACAGACATATACAAACACAGTAGACGTATAGAATCACCAAAGACCTACGGAGTACCAAGAGAAGACTACTCAACATTCTGTCATAACGTACATGGGAAAAGGATCCCAGGAAGAACAGACATATGTATATGTGTAAAAGAACCACCTCTTGCACACCTACAACAAGCTAAACGTTGTACTCAAACTTGCTGTAATAAAAAATAAAAAATTAAATTAAAAACACGAACAAGAAGTAGTGAGACAAACTTGAGGGGCTTTCTCCTGGCACATTCCGTTCTACATTCCAATCTAGAACGCGACTTCCATTGAGGCTCTGCTGCCCTAGTAACCAGATTTGGTAAGGGAGAACTGCTGCCACCTTGTGGCCGTTTCACACAACAGCAGCTTTAATCCCAGCGCTAATGGTCAGTGGATATTCCAAATCATTAGAGGCCTGTAAATGACACCTGCCCTGAAAACATATCCTGGGGTCATATATCGACCAAAAAATTCAAAAGACGTCCATATTTCAAAACGACAGTTTCAAGAGGCATATTTCACGCACATTAGTGTTCTGCTTCTTTTGCTTGCTTTCTTTCTTTGTTAAAAAAACGGGAATGGAAAAAGGCAACCCTCAGAATGGGCGAAAACGTTCACAAACGAATCAATGGACAAAGGTTTAATCTCCAATACATATAAACAGCTCATGCAGCTTAATATTAATAAAACAAACAACCCAATACAAAAATGGGCAGAAGATCTAAAGAGACGTTTCTTCAAAGAAGACACAGAGATGGCCAAGACGCACATGAAAAGCTGCTCAACATCACTAATTATTAGAGAAATGCAAATCAAAACTACAATGAGGTAAGACCTCACACCTGTGAGAATCGGCCTCATCAGATAATCTACAAACAACAAATTCTGGGGAGGGTGTGGACAAAAGGAACCCTCTTCCGCTATTGGTGGGAATGTAAATTGATACAGTCACTATGGAGAACAGTATGGAGGTTCCTTTAAAAAACTAAAAAGAGAATTACCATAGGATCCAGCAATCCCACTTCTGGGCATATACCCAGAGAAAACCATAAATCACAAAGACACATTCACCACAATGTTCATTGCAGCACTATTTACAATAGCCAGGTAATGGAAGCAACCTAAATGCCCACAGACAGACGAATGGATAAAGATGTGGTACATATATAAAATGGAATATTACTCAGCCAAAAAAGGAATGAAACTGAGTCATTTGTAGAGAAGTTGATGGATCTAGAGACTGTCATACAGAGTGAAGTAAGTCAGAAAGAGAAAAACAAATATTGTATATTAATGCCTATATGTGGAAGCTAGAAAAATGGTACAGATGAACTGGTTTGCAGGGCAGAAATAGAGACACAGAGGTAGAGAACAAACGTATGGACATGGACACAAAGTGGGGGAAGCCATGGGGTGGTGGTGGTGGGATGAGTTGGGAGATTGGGATTGACCTGTATACATGTATATGCATAAAATAGATAACTAATAATAACCTACTGTATAGAAAAATAAATTAAATTAAATTTCAAAATTTTTAAAAATAAAATGTAAAAATAAAACAGAAAAAAAGTTCTTCCATTCACACTGATGTATTTATAAGAATGAATTATTTCCATGCTTATATCCATAAATACATAAAAGAGGAATAAAATCTAACTTGAACCAAAAAAGAAAAAAAAAACTGAACCTAACATTTATACAGAGGAAAACACTACCAAGGCACTTGCTCCAGTGGTAAACAATTCTGAAATTGGTCAGAGGTGGGGAATCATCTCCCATACAGCCAGCAGCCCCGCCCGCCCACGCAAGGAGCGTCCTTATTGCAAAGCTGGGGGACCGTGCCGAGGCCTCTGTGAGTAAACGTGAGCTGAGCCCCAGGCCAGCTGCTGCTGAACTCTTCCCACCCTTCCCAGGTGAAACACCTGAATATGTACAAGGGCTTGAAAGCCTAGAGGAAGGGCCGTGGAGCCACACCAGCGACAGCACGCAGGCCAACTTGGTGCCTGCAGGTCAGCCAGGATGGTCCTGGCCACGGGCGCTCTTCTGGAAGCTTTCCATTGCCCTGCCTGAGATACCCCTCCTGTCCCGGCCCCCACTCCTTTTTTTCCTTCCTCACCTCAGCCCGGAGAGATATTCCCGTGGAAGTTATGGGTGACACATCCTCTTCTTTACAGGTGGCAGCCTGGCAACTCCTGCCGAAAGTCCAGCAGAGCCCCACTCACACCGGGCCCCCCACAAAGCCGTGGACCCTCACACCCTCCCACCAGCACAGCCCCGAGACTGCTGACGGGGCAGAGAATATGCAGTCAGGCACAGCTGCAGGGGCTATTGCTGCCTGGAGTGCTGTTTATATTGACCTCAACCCAGGCACACCTGGGGAGGGCTTGCCGGCAGGGTCAGGCTGCCCAGGTCAGCTAATCCTCAGCCCTCGGGGAATCACATTGCAGAAAATGGACCTCGCTAAGACAGAATATTCGCCAAGGAAAAAAAGGACACAATGCCATTTGCAGCACCGTAGATGAGTCTCGAGGTAATCACGTGACTTGGAGTAAGTCAGAAAGTGAAAGACACATATCATATCATATCACTTATAGGTGTTACCTATAAATTGATACCAGGGCAGATATTTCCACGGAGAAGGGCAATCACAGATTCATTAAACAAACTTATGGTTCACCAAAGGAAAGGTGTGAGGATTGAATTCATTACGATATTGGGGTTAACAGACATATACAAACACAGTAGACGTATAGAATCACCAAAGACCTACGGAGTACCAAGAGAAGACTACTCAACATTCTGTCATAACGTACATGGGAAAAGGATCCCAGGAAGAACAGACATATGTATATGTGTAAAAGAACCACCTCTTGCACACCTACAACAAGCTAATCGTTGTACTCAAACTTGCTGTAATAAAAAATAAAAAATTAAATTAAAAACACGAACAAGAAGTAGTGAGACAAACTTGAGGGGCTTTCTCCTGGCACATTCCGTTCTACATTCCAATCTAGAACGCGACTTCCATTGAGGCTCTGCTGCCCTAGTAACCAGATTTGGTAAGGGAGAACTGCTGCCACCTTGTGGCCGTTTCACACAACAGCAGCTTTAATCCCAGCGCTAATGGTCAGTGGATATTCCAAATCATTACAGGCCTGTAAATGACACCTGCCCTGAAAACATATCCTGGGGTCATATATCGACCAAAAAATTCAAAAGACGTCCATATTTCAAAACGACAGTTTCAAGAGGCATATTTCACGCACATTAGTGTTCTGCTTCTTTTGCTTGCTTTCTTTCTTTGTTAAAAAAACGGGAATGGAAAAAGGCAACCCTCAGAATGGGCGAAAACGTTCACAAACGAATCAATGGACAAAGGTTTAATCTCCAATACATATAAACAGCTCATGCAGCTTAATATTAATAAAACAAACAACCCAATACAAAAATGGGCAGAAGATCTAAAGAGACGTTTCTTCAAAGAAGACACAGAGATGGCCAAGACGCACATGAAAAGCTGCTCAACATCACTAATTATTAGAGAAATGCAAATCAAAACTACAATGAGGTAAGACCTCACACCTGTGAGAATCGGCATCATCAGATAATCTACAAACAACAAATTCTGGGGAGGGTGTGGACAAAAGGAACCCTCTTCCGCTATTGGTGGGAATGTAAATTGATACAGTCACTATGGAGAACAGTATGGAGGTTCCTTTAAATAACTAAAAAGAGAATTACCATAGGATCCAGCAATCCCACTTCTGGGCATAAACCCAGAGAAAACCATAAATCACAAAGACACATTCACCACAATGTTCATTGCAGCACTATTTACAATAGCCAGGTAATGGAAGCAACCTAAATGCCCACAGACAGACGAATGGATAAAGATGTGGTACATATATAAAATGGAATATTACTCAGCCAAAAAAAGGAATGAAACTGAGTCATTTGTAGAGAAGTTGATGGATCTAGAGACTGTCATACAGAGTGAAGTAAGTCAGAAAGAGAAAAACAAATATTGTATATTAATGCCTATATGTGGAAGCTAGAAAAATGGTACAGATGAACTGGTTTGCAGGGCAGAAAGAGAGACACAGAGGTAGAGAACAAACGTATGGACATGGACACAAAGAGGGGGAAGCCATGGGGTGGTGGTGGTGGGATGAGTTGGGAGATTGGGATTGACCTGTATACATGTATATGCATAAAATAGATAACTAATAATAACCTACTGTATAGAAAAATAAATTAAATTAAATTTCAAAATTTTTAAAAATAAAATGTAAAAATAAAACAGAAAAAAAGTTCTTCCATTCACACTGATGTATTTATAAGAATGAATTATTTCCATGCTTATATCCATAAATACATAAAAGAGGAATAAAATCTAACTTGAACCAAAAAAGAAAAAAAAAACTGAACCTAACATTTATACAGAGGAAAACACTACCAAGGCACTTGCTCCAGTGGTAAACAATTCTGAAATTGGTCAGAGGTGGGGAATCATCTCCCATACAGCCAGCAGCCCCGCCCGCCCACACAAGGAGCGTCCTTATTGCAAAGCTGGGGGACCGTGCCGAGGCCTCTGTGAGTAAACGTGAGCTGAGCCCCAGGCCAGCTGCTGCTGAACTCTTCCCACCCTTCCCAGGTGAAACACCTGAATATGTACAAGGGCTTGAAAGCCTAGAGGAAGGGCCGTGGAGCCACACCAGCGACAGCACGCAGGCCAACTTGGTGCCTGCAGGTCAGCCAGGATGGTCCTGGCCACGGGCGCTCTTCTGGAAGCTTTCCATTGCCCTGCCTGAGATACCCCTCCTGTCCCGGCCCCCACTCCTTTTTTTCCTTCCTCACCTCAGCCCGGAGAGATATTCCCGTGGAAGTTATGTTTGACACATCCTCTTCTTTACAGGTGGCAGCCTGGCAACTCCTGCCGAAAGTCCAGCAGAGCCCCACTCACACCGGGCCCCCCACAAAGCCGTGGACCCTCACACCCTCCCACCAGCACAGCCCCGAGACTGCTGACGGGGCAGAGAATATGCAGTCAGGCACAGCTGCAGGGGCTATTGCTGCCTGGAGTGCTGTTTATATGGACCTCAACCCAGGCACACCTGGGGAGGGCTTGCCGGCAGGGTCAGGCTGCCCAGGTCAGCTAATCCTCAGCCCTCGGGGAATCACATTGCAGAAAATGGACCTCGCCAAGACAGAATATTCGCCAAGGAAAAAAAGGACACAATGCCATTTGCAGCACAGTAGATGAGTCTCGAGGTAATCACGTGACTTGGAGTAAGTCAGAAAGTGAAAGACACATATCATATCATATCACTTATAGGTGTTACCTATAAATTGATACCAGGGCAGATATTTCCACGGAGAAGGGCAATCACAGATTCATTAAACAAACTTATGGTTCACCAAAGGAAAGGTGTGAGGATTGAATTCATTACGATATTGGGGTTAACAGACATATACAAACACAGTAGACGTATAGAATCACCAAAGACCTACGGAGTACCAAGAGAAGACTACTCAACATTCTGTCATAACGTACATGGGAAAAGGATCCCAGGAAGAACAGACATATGTATATGTGTAAAAGAACCACCTCTTGCACACCTACAACAAGCTAAACGTTGTACTCAAACTTGCTGTAATAAAAAATAAAAAATTAAATTAAAAACACGAACAAGAAGTAGTGAGACAAACTTGAGGGGCTTTCTCCTGGCACATTCCGTTCTACATTCCAATCTAGAAGGCGACTTCCATTGAGGCTCTGCTGCCCTAGTAACCAGATTTGGTAAGGGAGAACTGCTGCCACCTTGTGGCCGTTTCACACAACAGCAGCTTTAATCCCAGCGCTAATGGTCAGTGGATATTCCAAATCATTACAGGCCTGTAAATGACACCTGCCCTGAAAACATATCCTGGGGTCATATATCGACCAAAAAATTCAAAAGACGTCCATATTTCAAAACGACAGTTTCAAGAGGCATATTTCACGCACATTAGTGTTCTGCTTCTTTTGCTTGCTTTCTTTCTTTGTTAAAAAAACGGGAATGGAAAAAGGCAACCCTCAGAATGGGCGAAAACGTTCACAAACGAATCAATGGACAAAGGTTTAATCTCCAATACATATAAACAGCTCATGCAGCTTAATATTAATAAAACAAACAACCCAATACAAAAATGGGCAGAAGATCTAAAGAGACGTTTCTTCAAAGAAGACACAGAGATGGCCAAGACGCACATGAAAAGCTGCTCAACATCACTAATTATTAGAGAAATGCAAATCAAAACTACAATGAGGTAAGACCTCACACCTGTGAGAATCGGCCTCATCAGATAATCTACAAACAACAAATTCTGGGGAGGGTGTGGACAAAAGGAACCCTCTTCTGCTATTGGTGGGAATGTAAATTGATACAGTCACTATGGAGAACAGTATGGAGGTTCCTTTCAAAAACTAAAAAGAGAATTACCATAGGATCCAGCAATCCCACTTCTGGGCATATACCCAGAGAAAACCATAAATCACAAAGACACATTCACCACAATGTTCATTGCAGCACTATTTACAATAGCCAGGTAATGGAAGCAACCTAAATGCCCACAGACAGACGAATGGATAAAGATGTGGTACATATATAAAATGGAATATTACTCAGCCAAAAAAAGGAATGAAACTGAGTCATTTGTAGAGAAGTTGATGGATCTAGAGACTGTCATACAGAGTGAAGTAAGTCAGAAAGAGAAAAACAAATATTGTATATTAATGCCTATATGTGGAAGCTAGAAAAATGGTACAGATGAACTGGTTTGCAGGGCAGAAATAGAGACACAGAGGTAGAGAACAAACGTATGGACATGGACACAAAGTGGGGGAAGCCATGGGGTGGTGGTGGTGGGATGAGTTGGGAGATTGGGATTGACCTGTATACATGTATATGCATAAAATAGATAACTAATAATAACCTACTGTATAGAAAAATAAATTATATTAAATTTCAAAATTTTTAAAAATAAAATGTAAAAATAAAACAGAAAAAAAGTTCTTCCATTCACACTGATGTATTTATAAGAATGAATTATTTCCATGCTTATATCCATAAATACATAAAAGAGGAATAAAATCTAACTTGAACCAAAAAAGAAAAAAAAAACTGAACCTAACATTTATAAAGAGGAAAACACTACCAAGGCACTTGCTCCAGAGGTAAACAATTCTGAAATTGGTCAGAGGTGGGGAATCATCTCCCATACAGCCAGCAGCCCCGCCCGCCCACGCAAGGAGCGTCCTTATTGCAAAGCTGGGGGACCGTGCCGAGGTCTCTGTGAGTAAACGTGAGCTGAGCCCCAGGCCAGCTGCTGCTGAACTCTTCCCACCCTTCCCAGGTGAAACACCTGAATATGTACAAGGGCTTGAAAGCCTAGAGGAAGGGCCGTGGAGCCACACCAGCGACAGCACGCAGGCCAACTTGGTGCCTGCAGGTCAGCCAGGATGGTCCTGGCCACGGGCGCTCTTCTGGAAGCTTTCCATTGCCCTGCCTGAGATACCCCTCCTGTCCCGGCCCCCACTCCTTTTTTTCCTTCCTCACCTCAGCCCGGAGAGATATTCCAGTGGAAGTTATGGGTGACACATCCTCTTCTTTACAGGTGGCAGCCTGGCAACTCCTGCCGAAAGTCCAGCAGAGCCCCACTCACACCGGGCCACCCACAAAGCCGTGGACCCTCACACCCTCCCACCAGCACAGCCCCGAGACTGCTGACGGGGCAGAGAATATGGAGTCAGGCACAGCTGCAGGGGCTATTGCTGCCTGGAGTGCTGTTTATATTGACCTCAACCCAGGCACACCTGGGGAGGGCTTGCCGGCAGGGTCAGGCTGCCCAGGTCAGCTAATCCTCAGCCCTCGGGGAATCACATTGCAGAAAATGGACCTCGCTAAGACAGAATATTCGCCAAGGAAAAAAAGGACACAATGCCATTTGCAGCACCGTAGATGAGTCTCGAGGTAATCACGTGACTTGGAGTAAGTCAGAAAGTGAAAGACACATATCATATCATATCACTTATAGGTGTTACCTATAAATTGATACCAGGGCAGATATTTCCACGGAGAAGGGCAATCACAAATTCATTAAACAAACTTATGGTTCACCAAAGGAAAGGTGTGAGGATTAAATTTATTACGATATTGGGGTTAACAGACATATACAAACACAGTAGACGTATAGATTCACCAAAGACCTACGGAGTACCAAGAGAAGACTACTCAACATTCTGTCATAACGTACATGGGAAAAGGATCCCAGGAAGAACAGACATATGTATATGTGTAAAAGAACCACCTCTTGCACACCTACAACAAGCTAAACGTTGTACTCAAACTTGCTGTAATAAAAAATAAAAAATTAAATTAAAAACACGAACAAGAAGTAGTGAGACAAACTTGAGGGGCTTTCTCCTGGCACATTCCGTTCTACATTCCAATCTAGAACGCGACTTCCATTGAGGCTCTGCTGCCCTAGTAACCAGATTTGGTAAGGGAGAACTGCTGCCACCTTGTGGCCGTTTCACACAACAGCAGCTTTAATCCCAGCGCTAATGGTCAGTGGATATTCCAAATCATTACAGGCCTGTAAATGACACCTGCCCTGAAAACATATCCTGGGGTCATATATCGACCAAAAAATTCAAAAGACGTCCATATTTCAAAACGACAGTTTCAAGAGGCATATTTCACGCACATTAGTGTTCTGCTTCTTTTGCTTGCTTTCTTTCTTTGTTAAAAAAACGGGAATGGAAAAAGGCAACCCTCAGAATGGGCGAAAACGTTCACAAACGAATCAATGGACAAAGGTTTAATCTCCAATACATATAAACAGCTCATGCAGCTTAATATTAATAAAACAAACAACCCAATACAAAAATGGGCAGAAGATCTAAAGAGACGTTTCTTCAAAGAAGACACAGAGATGGCCAAGACGCACATGAAAAGCTGCTCAACATCACTAATTATTAGAGAAATGCAAATCAAAACTACAATGAGGTAAGACCACACACCTGTGAGAATCGGCCTCATCAGATAATCTACAAACAACAAATTCTGGGGAGGGTGTGGACAAAAGGAACCCTCTTCCGCTATTGGTGGGAATGTAAATTGATACAGTCACTATGGAGAACAGTATGGAGGTTCCTTTCAAAAACTAAAAAGAGAATTACCATAGGATCCAGCAATCCCACTTCTGGGCATATACCCAGAGAAAACCATAAATCACAAAGACACATTCACCACAATGTTCATTGCAGCACTATTTACAATAGCCAGGTAATGGAAGCAACCTAAATGCCCACAGACAGACGAATGGATAAAGATGTGGTACATATATAAAATGGAATATTACTCAGCCAAAAAAAGGAATGAAACTGAGTCATTTGTAGAGAAGTTGATGGATCTAGAGACTGTCATACAGAGTGAAGTAAGTCAGAAAGAGAAAAACAAATATTGTATATTAATGCCTATATGTGGAAGCTAGAAAAATGGTACAGATGAACTGGTTTGCAGGGCAGAAATAGAGACACAGAGGTAGAGAACAAACGTATGGACATGGACACAAAGTGGGGGAAGCCATGGGGTGGTGGTGGTGGGATGAGTTGGGAGATTGGGATTGACCTGTATACATGTATATGCATAAAATAGATAACTAATAATAACCTACTGTATAGAAAAATAAATTAAATTAAATTTCAAAATTTTTAAAAATAAAATGTAAAAATAAAACAGAAAAAAAGTTCTTCCATTCACACTGATGTATTTATAAGAATGAATTATTTCCATGCTTATATCCATAAATACATAAAAGAGGAATAAAATCTAACTTGAACCAAAAAAAAAAAAAAAACTGAACCTAACATTTATACAGAGGAAAACACTACCAAGGCACTTGCTCCAGTGGTAAACAATTCTGAAATTGGTCAGAGGTGGGGAATCATCTCCCATACAGCCAGCAGCCCCGCCCGCCCACGCAAGGAGCGTCCTTATTGCAAAGCTGGGAGACCGTGCCGAGGCCTCTGTGAGTAAACGTGAGCTGAGCCCCAGGCCAGCTGCTGCTGAACTCTTCCCACCCTTCCCAGGTGAAACACCTGAATATGTACAAGGGCTTGAAAGCCTAGAGGAAGGGCCGTGGAGCCACACCAGCGACAGCACGCAGGCCAACTTGGTGCCTGCAGGTCAGCCAGGATGGTCCTGGCCATGGGCGCTCTTCTGGAAGCTTTCCATTGCCCTGCCTGAGATACCCCTCCTGTCCCGGCCCCCACTCCCTTTTTTCCTTCCTCACCTCAGCCCGGAGAGAAATTCCAGTGGAAGTTATGGGTGACACATCCTCTTCTTTACAGGTGGCAGCCTGGCAACTCCTGCCGAAAATCCAGCAGATCCCCACTCACACCGGGCCCCCCACAAGGCCGTGGACCCTCACACCCTCCCACCAGCACAGCCCCGAGACTGCTGACGGGGCAGAGAATATGCAGTCAGGCACAGCTGCAGGGGCTATTGCTGCCTGGAGTGCTGTTTATATTGACCTCAACCCAGGCACACCTGGGGAGGGCTTGCCGGCAGGGTCAGGCTGCCCAAGTCAGCTAATCCTCAGCCCTCGGGGAATCACATTGCAGAAAATGGACCTCGCTAAGACAGAATATTCGCCAAGGAAAAAAAGGACACAATGCCATTTGCAGCACCGTAGATGAGTCTCGAGGTAATCACGTGACTTGGAGTAAGTCAGAAAGTGAAAGACACATATCATATCATATCACTTATAGGTGTTACCTATAAATTGATACCAGGGCAGATATTTTCACGGAGAAGGGCAATCACAGATTCATTAAACAAACTTATGGTTCACCAAAGGAAAGGTGTGAGGATTGAATTCATTACGATATTGGGGTTAACAGACATATACAAACACAGTAGACGTATAGATTCACCAAAGATCTACGGAGTACCAAGAGAAGACTACTCAACATTCTGTCATAACGTACATGGGAAAAGGATCCCAGGAAGAACAGACATATGTATATGTGTAAAAGAACCACCTCTTGCACACCTACAACAAGCTAAACGTTGTACTCAAACTTGCTGTAATAAAAAATAAAAAATTAAATTAAAAACACGAACAAGAAGTAGTGAGACAAACTTGAGGGGCTTTCTCCTGGCACATTCCGTTCTACATTCCAATCTAGAACGCGACTTCCATTGAGGCTCTGCTGCCCTAGTAACCAGATTTGGTAAGGGAGAACTGCTGCCACCTTGTGGCCGTTTCACACAACAGCAGCTTTAATCCCAGCGCTAATGGTCAGTGGATATTCCAAATCATTACAGGCCTGTAAATGACACCTGCCCTGAAAACATATCCTGGGGTCATATATCGACCAAAAAATTCAAAAGACGTCCATATTTCAAAACGAGAGTTTCAAGAGGCATATTTCACGCACATTAGTGTTCTGCTTCTTTTGCTTGCTTTCTTTCTTTGTTAAAAAAACGGGAATGGAAAAAGGCAACCCTCAGAATGGGCGAAAACGTTCACAAACGAATCAATGGACAAAGGTTTAATCTCCAATATATATAAACAGCTCATGCAGCTTAATATTAATAAAACAAACAACCCAATACAAAAATGGGCAGAGGATCTAAAGAGACGTTTCTTCAAAGCAGACACAGAGATGGCCAAGACGCACATGAAAAGCTGCTCAACATCACTAATTATTAGAGAAATGCAAATCAAAACTACAATGAGTTAAGACCTCACACCTGTGAGAATCGGCATCATCAGATAATCTACAAACAACAAATTCTGGGGAGGGTGTGGACAAAAGGAACCCTCTTCCGCTATTGGTGGGAATGTAAATTGATACAGTCACTATGGAGAACAGTATGGAGGTTCCTTTAAAAAACTAAAAAGAGAATTACCATAGGATCCAGCAATCCCACTTCTGGGCATATACCCAGAGAAAACCATAAATCACAAAGACACATTCACCACAATGTTCATTGCAGCACTATTTACAATAGCCAGGTAATGGAAGCAACCTAAATGGCCACAGACAGACGAATGGATAAAGATGTGGTACATATATAAAATGGAATATTACTCAGCCAAAAAAAGGAATGAAACTGGGTCATTTGTAGAGAAGTTGATGGATCTAGAGACTGTCATACAGAGTGAAGTAAGTCAGAAAGAGAAAAACAAATATTGTATATTAATGCCTATATGTGGAACCTAGAAAAATGGTACAGATGAACTGGTTTGCAGGGCAGAAATAGAGACACAGAGGTAGAGAACAAACGTATGGACACAAAGTGGGGGAAGCCATGGGGTGGTGGTGGTGGGATGAGTTGGGAGATTGGGATTGACCTGTATACATGTATATGCATAAAATAGATAACTAATAATAACCTACTGTATAAAAAAATAAATTAAATTAAATTTCAAATTTTTTAAAAATAAAATGTAAAAATAAAACAGAAAAAAAGTTCTTCCATTCACACTGATGTATTTATAAGAATGAATTATTTCCATGCTTATATCCATAAATACATAAAAGAGGAATAAAATCTAACTTGAACCAAAAAAGAAAAAAAACTAAACCTAACATTTATACAGAGAAAAACACTACCAAGGCACTTGCTCCAGTGGTAAACAATTCTGAAATTGGTCAGAGGTGGGGAATCATCTCCCATACAGCCAGCAGCCCCGCCCGCCCACGCAAGGAGCGTCCTTATTGCAAAGCTGGGGGACCGTGCCGAGGCCTCTGTAATTAAACGTGAGCTGAGCCTGAGGCCAGCTGCTGCTGAACTCTTCCCACCCTTCCCAGGTGAAACACCTGATTATGTACAAGGGCTTGAAAGCCTAGAGGAAGGGCCGTGGAGCCACACCAGCGACAGCACGCAGGCCAACTTGGCGCCGGCAGGTCAGCCAGGATGGTCATGGCCACGGGCGCTCTTCTGAAAGCTTTCCATTGCCCTGCCTGAGATACCCCTCCTGTCCCTGTCCCCACTCCTTTTTTTCCTTCCTCACCTCAGCCCGGAGAGATATTCCTGTGGAAGTTATGGGTGACACATCCTCTTCTTTACAGGTGGCAGCCTGGCAACTGCTGCAGAAAGTCCAGCAGAGCCCCACTCACACCAGGCCACACACAAAGCCGTGGACCCACACACCCTCCCACCAGCACAGCCCCGAGACTGCTGACGGGGCAGAGAATATGGAGTCAGGCACAGCTGCAGGGGCTATTGCTGCCTGGAGTGCTGTTTGTATTGACCTCAACCCAGGCACACCTGGGGAGGGCTTGCCTGCAGGCTCAGGCTGCCCAGGTCAGCTAATCCTCAGCCCTCAGGGAATCACATTGCAGAAAATGGACCTCGCTAACACAGAATATTCGCCAAGGAAAAAAAGGACACAATGCCATTTGCAGCACCGTAGATGAGTCTAGAGGTAATCACGTGACTTGGAGTAAGTCAGAAAGTGAAAGACACATATCATATCATATCACTTATAGGTGTTACCTATAAATTGATACCAGGGCAGATATTTCCACGGAGAAGGGCAATCAAAGATTCATTAAACAAACTTATGGTTCACCAAAGGAAAGGTGTGAGCATTGAATTCATTACGATATTGGGGTTAACAGACATATACAAACACAGTAGACGTATATAATCACCATAGACCTACGGAGTACCAAGAGAAGACTACTCAACATTCTGTCATAACGTACATGGGAAAAGGATCCCAGGAAGAACAGACATATGTATATGTGTAAAAGAACCACCTCTTGCACACCTACAACAAGCTAAACGTTGTACTCAAACTTGCTGTAATAAAAAATAAAAAATTAAATTAAAAACACGAACAAGAAGTAGTGAGACAAACTTGAGGGGCTTTCTCCTGGCACATTCCGTTCTAAATTCCAATCTAGAACGCGACTTCCATTGAGGCTCTGCTGCCCTAGTAACCAGATTTGGTAAGGGAGAACTGCTGCCACCATGTGGCCGTTTCACACAACAGCAGCTTTAATCCCAGCGCTAATGGTCAGTGGATATTCCAAATCATTACAGGCCTGTAAATGACACCTGCCCTGAAAACAAATCCTGGGTTCATATATCGACCAAAAAATTCAAAAGATGTCCATATTTCAAAACGACAGTTTCAAGAGGCATATTTCACGCACATTAGTGTTCTGCTTGTTTTCTTGCTTTCTTTCTTTGTTAAAAAAACGGGAATGGAAAAAGGCAACCCTCAGAAGGGGCGAAAACGTTCACAAACGAATCAATGGACAAAGGTTTAATCTCCAATATATATAAACAGCTCATGCAGCTTAATATTAATAAAACAAACAACCCAATACAAAAATGGGCAGAAGATCTAAATAGACGTTTCTTCAAAGAAGACACAGAGATGGCCAAGACGCACATGAAAAGCTGCTCAACATCACTAATTATTAGAGAAATGCAAATCAAAACTACAATGAGGTAAGACCTCACACCTGTTAGAATCGGCATCATCAGAAAATCTACAAACAACAAATTCTGGGGAGGGTGTGGACAAAAGGAACCCTCTTCCGCTATTGGTGGGAATGTACATTGATACAGTCACTATGGAGAAGAGTATGGAGGTTCCTTTAAAAAACTAAAAAGAGAATTACCATAGGATCCAGCAATCCCACTTCTGGGCATATACCCAGAGAAAACCATAAATCACAAAGACACATTCACCACAATGTTCATTGCAGCACTATTTACAATAGCCAGGTAATGGAAGCAACCTAAATGCCCACAGACAGACGAATGGATAAAGATGTGGTACATATATAAAATGGAATATTACTCAGCCATAAAAAGGAATGAAACTGGGTCATTTGTACAGAAGTTGATGGATCTAGAGACTGTCATACAGAGTGAAGTCAGTCAGAAAGAGAAAAACAAATATTGTATATTAATGCCTATATGTGGAACCTAGAAAAATGGTACAGATGAACTGGTTTGCAGGGCAGAATTATAGACACAGAGGTAGAGAACAAACGTATGGACACAAAGTGGGGGAAGCCATGGGGTGGTGGTGGTGGGATGAGTTGGGAGATTGGAATTGACCTGTATACATGTATATGCAAAAAATAGATAACTAATAATAACCAACTGTATAAAAAAATAAATGAAATTAAATTTCAAAATTTTTAAAAATAAAATGTAAAAATAAAACAGAAAAAAAGTTCTTCCATTCACACTGATGTATTTATAAAAATGAATTATTTCCATGCTTATATCCATAAATACATAAAAGAGGAATAAAATCTAACTTGAACCAAAAAAGAAAAAAAAAACTGAACCTAACAGTTATACAGAGGAAAACACTACCAATGCACTTGCTCCAGTGGTAAACAATTCTGAAATTGGTCAGAGGTGGGGAATCATCTCCCATAGAGCCAGCAGCCCCGCCCGCCCATGCAAGGAGTGTCCTTATTGCAAAGCTGGGGGACCGTGCCGAGGCCTCTGTGAGTAAACGTGAGCAGAGCCTGAGGCCAGCTGCTGCTGAACTGTTCCCACCCTTCCCAGGTGAAACACCTGATTATGTACAAGGGCTTCAAAGCCTAGAGGAAGGGCCATGGAGCCACAACAGCGACAGCACACAGGCCAACTTGGCGCCTGCAGGTCAGCCAGGATGGTCATGGCCACGGGCGCTCTTCAGGAAGCTTTCCATTGCGCTGCCTGAGATATCCCTCCTGTCCCGGTCCCCACTCCTTTTTTTTCCTTCCTCACCTCAGCCCGGAGAGATATTCCAGTGGAAGTTATGGGTGACACATCCTCTTCTTTACAGGTGGCAGCCTGGCAACTGCTGCAGAAAGTCCAGCAGAGCCCCACTCACACCAGGCCACACACAAAGCCGTGGACCCATACACCCTCCCACCAGCACAGCCCCGAGACTGCTGACGGGGCAGAGAATATGGAGTCAGGCACAGCTGCAGGGGCTATTGCTGCCTGGAGTGCTGTTTATATTGACCTCAACCCAGGCACACCAGGGGAAGGCTTGCCGTCAGGGTCAGGCTGCCCAGGTCAGCTAATCCTCAGCCCTCAGGGAATCACATTGCAGAAAATGGACCTCGCTAACACAGAATATTCGCCAAGGAAAAAAAGGACACAATGCCATTTGCAGCACCGTAGATGAGTCTAGAGGTAATCACGTGACTTGGAGTAAGTCAGAAAGTGAAAGACAGATATCATATCATATCACTTATAGGTGTTACGTATAAATTGATACCAGGGCAGATATTTCCACGGAGAAGGGCAATCACAGATTCATTAAACAAATTTATGGTTCACCAAAGGAAAAGTGTGAGCATTGAATTCATTACGATATTGGGGTTAACAGACATATACAAACACAGTAGACGTATATAATCACCATAGACCTACGGAGTACGAAGAGAAGACTACTCAACATTCTGTGATAACGTACATGGGAAAAGGATCCCAGGAAGAACAGACATATGTATATGTGTAAAAGAACCACCTCTTGCACACCTACAACAAGCTAAACGTTGTTCTCAAACTTGCTGTAATAAAAAATAAAAAATTAAATTAAAAACACGAACAAGAAGTAGTGAGACAAACTTGAGGGGCTTTCTCATGGCACATTCCGTTCTAAATTCCAATCTAGAATGCGACTTCCATTGAGGCTCTGCTGCCCTAGTAACCAGATTTGGTAAGGGAGAACTGCTGCCACCTTGTGGCCGTTTCACACAACAGCAGATTTAATCCCAGCGCTAATGGTCAGTGGATATTCCAAATCATTACAGGCCTGTACATGACACCTGCCCTGAAAACAAATCCTGGGATCATATATCGACCAAAAAATTCAAAAGACGTCCATATTTCAAAACGACAGTTTCAAGAGGCATATTTCACGCACATTAGTGTTCTGCTTGTTTTGCTTGCTTTCTTTCTTTGTTAAAAAAACGGGAATGGAAAAAGGCAACCCTCAGAAGGGGCGAAAACGTTCACAAACGAATCAATGGACAAAGGTTTAATCTCCAATATATATAAACAGCTCATGCAGCTTAATATTAATAAAACAAACAACCCAATACAAAAATGGGCAGAAGATCTAAATAGACGTTTCTTCAAAGAAGACACAGAGATGGCCAAGACGCACATGAAAAGCTGCTCAACATCACTAATTATTAGAGAAATGCAAATCAAAAGTACAATGAGGTAAGACCTCACACCTGTTAGAATCGGCATCATCAGATAATCTACAAACAACAAATTCTGGGGAGGGTGTGGACAAAAGGAACCCTCTTCTGCTATTGGTGGGAATGTAAATTGATACAGTCACTATGGAGAACAGAATGGAGGTTCCTTTAAAAAACTAAAAGGAGAATTACCATAGGATCCAGCAATCCCACTTCTGGGCATATACCCAGAGAAAACCATAAATCACAGAGACACATTCACCACAGTGTTCTTTGCAGCACTATTTACAATAGCCAGGTAATGGAAGCAACCTAAATGCCCACAGACAGACGAATGGATAAAGATGTGGTACATATATAAAATGGAATATTACTCAGCCATAAAAAGGAATGAAACTGGGTCATTTGTAGAGAAGTTGATGGATCTAGAGACTGTCATACAGAGTGAAGTCAGTCAGAAAGAGAAAAACAAATATTGTATATTAATGCCTATATGTGGAACCTAGAAAAATGGTACAGATGAACTGGTTTGCAGGGCAGAAATAGAGACACAGAGGTAGAGAACAAACGTATGGACACAAAGTGGGGGAAGCCATGGGGTGGTGGTGGTGGGATGAGTTGGGAGATTGGGATTGACCTGTATACATGTGTATGCATAAACAGATAACTAATAATAACATACTGTATAAAAAAATAAATTAAATTAAATTTCAAAAATTTTAAAAATAAAATGTAAAAATAAAACAGAAAAAAAGTTCTTCCATTCACACTGATGTATTTATAAGAATAAATTATTTCCATGCTTATATCCATAAATACATAAAAGAGGAATAAAATCTAACTTGAACCAAAAAAGAAAAAAAAACTGAACCTAACAGTTATACAGAGGAAAACACTACCAAGGTACTTGCTCCAGTGGTAAACAATTCTCAAATTGGTCAGAGGTGGGGAATCATCTCCCATAGAGCCAGCAGCCCCGCCCGCCCACGCAAGGAGCATCCTTATTTCAAAGCTGGGGGACCGTGCCGAGGCCTCTGTGAGTAAACGTGAGCTGAGCCCCAGGCCAGCAGCTGCTGAACTGTTCCCACCCTTCCCAGGTGAAACACCTGAATATGTACAAGGGCTTCAAAGCCTAGAGGAAGGGCCGTGTAGCCACACCAGCGACAGCATGCAGGTCAACTTGGCGCCTGCAGGTCAGCCAGTTTGGTCCTGGCCGCGGGCTCTCTTCTGGAAACTTTCCATTGCCCTGCCTGAGATACCCCTCCTGTCCCGGCCACCACTCCTTTTTTTCCTTACTCACCTCAGCCCGGAGAGATATTCCAGTGGAAGTTATGGGTGACACATCCTCTTCTTTACAGTTGGCAGCCTGGCAACTCCTGCCGAAAGTCCAGCAGATCCCCACTCACACCGGGCCACCCACAAAGCCGTGGACCCTCACACACTCCCACCAGCACAGCCCCGAGACTGCTGACGGGGCAGAGAATATGGAGTCAGGCACAGCTGCAGGGTCTATTGCTGCCTGGAGTGCTGTTTATATTGACCTCAACCCAAGCACACCTGGGGAGGGCTTGCCGGCAGGGTCAGGCTGCCCAGGTCAGCTAATCCTCAGCCCTCAGGGAATCACATTGCAGAAAATGGACCTCGCTAAGACAGAATATTCGCCAAGGAAAAAAGGACACAATGCCATTTGCAGCACCGTAGATGAGTCTAGAGGTAATCACGTGACTTGGAGTAAGTCAGAAAGTGAAAGACACATATCATATCATATCACTTATAGGTGTTACCTATAAATTGATACCAGGGCAGATATTTCCACGGAGAAGGGCTATCACAGATTCATTAAACAAACTTATGGTTCACCAAAGGAAAGGTGTGAACATTGAATTCATTACTATATTGGGGTTAACAGACATATACAAACACAGTAGACGTATATAATCACCATAGACCTACGGAGTACCAAGAGAAGACTACTCAACATTCTGTGATAACGTACATGGGAAAAGGATCCCAGGAAGAACAGACATATGTATATGTGTAAAAGAACCACCTCTTGCACACCTACAACAAGCTAAACGTTGTACTCAAACTTGCTGTAATAAAAAATAAAAAATTAAATTAAAAACACGAACAAGAAGTAGTGAGACAAACTTGAGGGGCTTTCTCCTGGCACATTCCGTTCTACATTACAATCTAGAACGTGACTTCCATTGAGGCTCTGCTGCCCTAGTAACCAGGTTTGGTAAGGGAGAACTGCTGCCACCTTGTGGCCGTTTCACACAACAGCAGCTTTAATCCCAGCGATAATGGTCAGTGGATATTCCAAATCATTACAGGCCTGTACATGACACCTGCCCTGAAAACAAATCCTGGGATCATATATCGACCAAAAAATTCAAAAGACGTCCATATTTCAAAACGACAGTTTCAAGAGGCATATTTCACGCACATTAGTGTTCTGCTTCTTTTGCTTGCTTTCTTTCTTTGTTAAAAAAACGGGAATGGAAAAAGGCAACCCTCAGAATGGGCGAAAACGTTCACAAACGAATCAATGGACAAAGGTTTAATCTCCAATATATATAAACAGCTCATGCAGCTTAATATTAATAAAACAAACAACCCAATACAAAAATGGGCAGAAGATCTAAATAGACGTTTCTTCAAAGAAGACACAGAGATGGCCAAGACGCACATGAAAAGCTGCTCAACATCACTAATTATTAGAGAAATGCAAATCAAAATTACAATGAGGTAAGACCTCACACCTGTTAGAATCGGCATCATCAGATAATCTACAAACAACAAAATCTGGGGAGGGTGTGGACAAAAGGAACACTCTTCCGCTATTGGTGGGAATGTAAATTGATACAGTCACTATGGAGAACAGTATGGAGGTTCCTTTAAAAAACTAAAAAGAGAATTACCATAGGATCCAGCAATCCCACTTCTGGGCATATACCCAGAGAAAACCATAAATCACAAAGACACATTCACCACAATGTTCATTGCAGCACTATTTACAATAGCCAGGTAATGGAAGCAACCTAAATGGCCACAGACAGACGAATGGATAAAGATGTGGTACAGGGCCTCCCTGGTGGCGCAGTGGTTGAGAGTCCGCCTACCGATGCAGGGGATACGGGTTCGTGCCCCGGTCTGGGAGGATCCCATATGCCGCGGAGCGGCTGGGCCCGTGAGCCATGGCCACTGGGCCTGCGCATCCGGAGCCTGTGCTCCGCAACGGGAGAGGCCACAACAGTGAGAGGCCCGCATACCGCAAAAAAAAAAAAAAAAAAAAAAAGTTGTGGTACATATATAAAATGGAATATTACTCAGCCATAAAAAGGAATGAAACTGGGTCATTTGTAGAGAAGTTGATGGATCTAGAGACTGTCATACAGAGTGAAGTCAGTCAGAAAGAGAAAAACAAATATTGTATATTAATGCCTATATGTGGAACCTAGAAAAATGGTACAGATGAACTGGTTTGCAGGGCAGAAATAGAGACACAGAGGTAGAGAACAAACGTATGGACACAAAGGGGGGGAAGCCATGGGGTGCTGGTGGTGGGATGAGTTGGGAGATTGGGATTGACCTGTATACATGTCTATGCATAAAATAGATAACTAATAATAACCTACTGTATAAAAAAATAACTAAAATTAAATTTCAAATTTTTTGAAAATAAAATGTAAAAATAAAACAGAAAAAAAGTTCTTCCATTCACACTGATGTATTTATAAGAATGAATTATTTCCATGCTTATATCTATAAATACATAAAAGAGGAATAAAATCTAACTTGAACCAAAAAAGAAAAAAAAAACTGAACCTAACAGTTATACAGAGGAAAACACTACCAAGGCACTTGCTCCAGTGGTAAACAATTCTGAAATTGGTCAGAGGTGGGGAATCATCTCCCATACAACCAGCAGCCCCGCCCACCCACGCAAGGAGCGTCCTTATTGCAAAGCTGGGGGACCGTGCGGAGGACTCTGTGAGTAAACGTAAGATGAGCCCCAGGCCAGCTGCTGCTGAACTGTTCCCACCCTTCCCAGGTGAAACACCTGAATATGTACAAGGGCTTGAAAGCCTAGAGGAAGGGCCGTGGAGCCACACCAGCGACAGCACGCAGGCCAACTTGGTGCCTGCAGGTCAGCCAGGATGGTACTGGCCATGGGTGCTCTTCTGGAAGCTTTCCATTGCCCTGCCTGAGATACCCCTCCTGTCCCGGCCCCCACTCATTTTTTTCCTTACTCACCTAGCCCGCAGAAATATCCAGTGGAAGTTATGGGTGACACATCCTCTTCTTTACATGCGGCAGCCTGGCAACTCCTGCCGAAAGTCCAGCAGAGCCCCACTCACACCGGGCCACCCACAAAGCCATGGACCCTCACACCCTCCCACCAGCACAGCCCCGAGACTGCTGACGGGGCAGAGAATATGGAGTCAGGCACAGCTGCAGGGGCTATTGTTGCCTGGAGTGCTGTTTATATTGACCTCAACCCAGGCACACCTGGGGAGGGCTTGCCAGCAGGGTCAGGCTGCCCAGGTTAGCTAATCCTCAGCCCTCAGGGAATCACATTGCAGAAAATGGACCTCGCTAAGACAGAATATTCGCCAAGGAAAAGAAGCACACAATGCCATTTGCAGCACCGTAGATGAGTCTAGAGGTAATCACGTGACTTGGAGTAAGTCAGAAAGTGAAAGACACATATCATATCATATCACTTATAGGTGTTACCTATAAATTGATACCAGGGCAGATATTTCCACAGAGAAGGGCAATCACAGATTCATTAAACAAACTTATGGTTCACCAAAGGAAAGGTGTGAGGATTGAATTCATTACGATATTGGGGTTTAACAGACATATACAAACACAGTAGACCTATATAATCACCAAAGACCTACGGAGCACCAAGAGAAGACTACTCAACATTCTGTCATAACGTACATGGGAAAAGGATCCCAGGAAGAACAGACATATGTATATGTGTAAAAGAACCACCTCTTGCACACCTACAACAAGCTAAACGTTGTACTCAAACTTGCTGAAATAAAAAATTAAAAAATTAAATTAAAAACACGAACAAGAAGTAGTGAGACAAACTTGAGGGGCTTTCTCCTGGCACATTCCGTTCTACATTCCAATCTAGAACGCGACTTCCATTGAGTCTCTGCTGCCCTAGTAACCAGATTTGGTAAGGGAGAACTGCTGCCACCTTGTGGCCGTTTCACACAACAGCAGCTTTAATCCCAGCGCTAATGGTCAGTGGATATTCCAAATCACTACAGGCCTGTAAATGACACCTGCCCTGAAAACATATCCTGGGGTCATATATCGACCAAAAAATTCAAAAGACGTCCATATTTCAAAACGACAGTTTCAAGAGGCATATTTCACGCACATTAGTGTTCTGCTTCTTTTGCTTGCTTTCTTTCTTTGTTAAAAAAACGGGAATGGAAAAAGGCAACCCTCAGAATGGGCGAAAACGTTCACAAACGAATCAATGGACAAAGGTTTAATCTCCAATATATATAAACAGCTCATGCAGCTTAATATTAATAAAACAAACAACCCAATAAAAAAAATGGGCAGAAGATCTAAATAGACGTTTCTTAAAAGAAGACACAGAGATGGCCAAGACGCACATGAAAAGCTGCTCAACATCACTAATTATTAGAGAAATGCAAATCAAAACTACAATGAGTTAAGACCTCACACCTGTGAGAATCGGCATCATCAGATAATCTACAAACAACAAATTCTGGGGAGGGTGTGGACAAAAGGAACCCTCTTCCGCTATTGGTGGGAATGTAAATTGATACAGTCACTATGGAGAACAGTATGGAGGTTCCTTTAAAAAACTAAAAAGAGAATTACCATAGGATCCAGCAATCCCACTTCTGGGCATATACCCAGAGAAAACCATAAATCACAAAGACACATTCACCACAATGTACATTGCAGAACTATTTACAATAGCCAGGTAATGGAAGCAAACTAAATGCCCACAGTCAGACGAATGGATAAAGATGTGGTACATATATAAAATGGAATATTACTTAGCCATAAAAAGGAATGAAACTGGGTCATTTGTAGAGAACTTGATGGATCTAGAGACTGTCGTACAGAGTGAAGTCAGTCAGAAAGAGAAAAACAAATATTGTATATTAAAGCCTATATTTTGAACCTAGAAAAATGGTACAGATGAGCTGGTTTGCAGGGCAGAAATAGAGACACAGAGGTAGAGAACAAATGTATGGACACAAAGTGGGGGAAGCCATGGGGTCGTGGTGGTGGGATAAGTTGGGCGATTGGGATTGACCTGTATACATGTATATGCATAAAATAGATAACTAATAATAACCTACTGTATAAAAAAATAAATAAAATTAAATTTCAAAATTTTTAAAAATAAAATGTAAAAATAAAACAGAAAAAAAGTTCTTCCAATCACACTGATGTATTTATAAGAATGAATTATTTCCATGCTTATATCTATAAATACATAAAAGAGGAATAAAATCTAACTTGAACCAAAAAAGAAAAAAAAAACTGAAGCTAACAGTTATACAGAGGAAAACACTACCAAGGCACTTGCTCCAGTGGTAAACAATTCTGAAATTGGTCAGAGGTGGGGAATCTTCTCCCATAGAGCCAGCAGCCCCGCCCGCCCACGCAAGGAGCGTCCTTATTGCAAATCTGGGGGACACTGCCGAGGCCTCTGTGAGTAAACAAGAGCTGAGCCCCAGGCCAGCTGCTGCTGAACTGTTCCCACCCTTCCCAGGTTAAACACCTGAATATGTACAAGGGCTTCAAAGCCTAGAGGAAGGGCCGTGGAGCCACACCAGCGACAGCACGCAGGCCAACTTGGCGCCTGCGGGTCAGCCAGGATGGTCCTGGCCACGGGCGCTCTTTTGGAAGCTTTCCATTGCCCTGAATGAGATACCCCTCCTGTCCCGGCCCCACTCCTTTTTTTCCTCCTCACTTCAGCCCGGAGAGATATTCCAGTGGAAGTTATGGGTGACACATCCTCTTCTTTACATGTGGCAGCCTGGCAACTCCTGCCGAAAGTCCAGCAGGGCCCCACTCACACGGGGCCACCCACAAAGCCGTGGACCCTCAAACCCTCCCACCAGCACCGCCCTGAGACTGCTGACGAGGCAGAGAATATGGAGTCAGGCACAGCTGCAGGGGCTATTGTTGCCTGGAGTGCTGTTTATATTGACCTCAACCCAGGCACACCTGGGGAGGGCTTGCCGGCAGGGTCAGGCTGCCCAGGTTAGCTAATCCTCAGCCCTCAGGGAATCACATTGCAGAAAATGGACCTCGCTAAGACAGAATATTCGCCAAGGAAAAAAAGGACACAATGCCATTTGCAGCACCGTAGATGAGTCTAGAGGTAATCACGTGACTTGGAGTAAGTCAGAAAGTGAAAGACACATATCATATCATATCACTTATAGGTGTTACCTATAAATTGATACCAGGGCAGATATTTCCACGGAGAAGGGCAATCACAGATTCATTAAACAAACTTATGGTTCACCAAAGGAAAGGTGTGAGGAGTGAATTCTTTTCGATATTGGGGTTAACAGACATATACAAACACAGTAGACGTATATAATCACCAAAGACCTACGGAGTACCAAGAGAAGACTACTCAACATTCTGTCATAACGTACATGGGAAAAGGATCCCAGGAAGAACAGACATATGTATATGTGTAAAAGAACCACCTCTTGCACACCTACAACAAGCTAAACGTTGTACTCAAACGTGCTGTAATTAAAAATAAAAAAATTAAATTAAAAACACGAACAAGAAGTAGTGAGACAAACTTGAGGGGCTTTCTCCTGGCACATTCCGTTCTACATTACAATCTATAAAGCGACTTCCATTGAGGCTCTGCTGCCCTAGTAACCAGATTTGGTAAGGGAGAACTGCTGCCACCTTGTGGCCGTTTCACACAACAGCAGCTTTAATCGCAGCGCTAATGGTCAGTGGATATTCCAAATCATTACAGGCCTGTAAATGACACCTGCCCTCAAAACAAATCCTGGGGTCATATATCGACCAAAAAATTCAAAAGACGTCCATATTTCAAAACGACAGTTTCAAGAGGCATATTTCACGCACATTAGTGTTCTGCTTCTTTTGCTTGCTTTCTTTCTTTGTTAAAAAAACGGGAATGGAAAAAGGCAACCCTCAGAATGGGCAAAAACGTTCACAAACGAATCAATGGACAAAGGTTTAACCTCCAATATATATAAACAGCTCATGCAGCTTAATATAAATAAAACAAACAACCCAATACAGAAATGGGCAGAAGATCTAAATAGACGTTTCTTCAAAGAAGACACAGAGATGGCCAAGACGCACATGAAAAGCTGCTCAACATCACTAATTATTAGAGAAATGCAAATCAAAACTACAACGAGGTAAGACCTCACACCTGTTAGAATCGGCATCATCAGATAATCTACAAACAACAAATTCTGGGGAGGGTGTGGACAAAAGGAACCCTCTTCCGCTATTGGTGGGAATGTAAATTGATACACTCACTATGGAGAACAGTATGGAGGTTCCTATAAAAAACTAAAAACAGGGCCTCCCTGGTGGCGCAGTGGTTGAGAGTTCGCCTGCCGATGCAGGGGATATGGGTTCGTGCCCCGGTCCGGGAGGATCCCATATGCCGTGGAGCGGCTGGGCCCGTGAGCCATGGCCGCTGAGCCTGCGCATCCGGAGCCTGTGCTCCGCAAGGGGAGAGGCCACAACAGTGAGAGGCCCGCGTACCAAAAAAAAAAAAAAAAAAAAAAAAAAAAAAAAAAAACAAAAACTAAAAACAGAATTACAATAGTATCCAGCAATCCCACTTCTGGGCATATACCCAGAGAAAACCATAAATCACAAAGACACATTCACCACAATGTTCATTGCAGCACTATTTACAATAGCCAGGTAATGGAAGCAACCTAAATGCCCACAGACAGACGAATGGATAAAGATGTGGTACATATATAAAATGGAATGTTACTCAGCCATAAAGAGGAATGAAACTGGGTCATTTGTAGAGAAGTTGATGGATCTAGAGACTGTCCTACAGAGTAAAGTCAGTCAGAAAGAGAAAAACAAATATTGTATATTAATGTCTATATGAGGAACAGAGAAAAATGGTACAGATGAACTGGTTTGCAGGGCAGAAATAGAGACACAGAGGTAGAGAACAAACGTATGGACACAAAGTGGGGGAAGCCATGGGGTGGTGGTGGTGGGATGAGTTGGGAGATTGGGATTGACCTGTATACATGTATATGCATAAAACAGATAACTAATAATATCAAACAGTGTAAAAAAATAAATTAAATTTCAAAATTTTTAAAAATAAAATGTAAAAATAAAACAGAAAAAAAGTTCTTCCATTCACACTGATGTATTTATAAAAATGAATTATTTCCATGCTTATATCCATAAATACATAAAAGAGGAATAAAATCTAACTTGAACCAAAAAAGAAAAAAAAAACTGAACCTAACAGTTATACAGAGGAAAACACTACCAAGGCACTTGCTCCAGTGGTAAACAATTCTGAAATTGGTCAGAGGTGGGGAATCATCTCCCATAGAGCCAGCAGCCCCGCCCACCCACGCAAGGAGCGTCCTTATTGCAAAGCTGGGGGACCGTGCCGAGGCCTCTGTGAGTAAACGTGAACTGAGCCTTAGGCCAGCTGCTGCTGAACTGTTCCCACCCTTCCCAGGTGAAACACCTGAATATGTACAAGGCCTTGAAAGCCTAGAGGAAGGGCCGTGGAGCCACACCAGCGACAGCACACAGGCCAACTTGGTGCCTGCAGGTCAGCCAGGATGGTCCTTGCCACGGGCGCTCTTCTGGAAGCTTTCCATTGCCCTGCCTGAGATACCCCTCCTGTCCCGGTCCCCACTCCTTTTTTTCCTTCTTCACCTCAGCCCGGAGAGATATTCCAGTGGAAGTTATGGGTGACACATCCTCTTCTTTACAGGTGGCAGCGTGGCAACTCCTGCAGAAAGTCCAGGAGAGCCCCACTCACACCGGGCCACACACAAAGCCGTGGACCCTCACACCCTCCCACCAGCACAGCCCCGAGACTGCTGACGGGGCAGAGAATATGGAGTCAGGCACAGCTGCAGGGGCTATTGCTGCCTGGAGTGCTGTTTATATTGACCTCAACCCAGGCACACCTGGCGAGGGCTTGCCGGCAGGGTCAGGCTGCCCAGGTCAGCTAATCCTCAGCCTTCAGGGAATCACATTGCAGAAAATGGACCTCGCTAAGACAGAATATTCGGCAAGGAAAAAAAGGACACAATGCCATTTGCAGCACCGTAGATGACTCTCGAGGTAATCACGTGACATGGAGTAAGTCAGAAAGTGAAAGACACATATCATATCATATCACTTATAGGTGTTACCTATAAATTGATACCAGGGCAGATATTTCCACGGAGAAGGGCAATCACAGATTCATTAAACAAACTTATGGTTCACCAAAGGAAAGGTGTGAGGATTGAATTCATTACGATATTGGGGTTAACAGACATATACAAACACAGTAGACGTATATAATCACCAAAGACCTACGGAGTACCAAGAGAAGACTACTCAACATTCTGTCATAACGTACATGGGAAAAGGATCCCAGGAAGAACAGACATATGTATATGTGTAAAAGAACCACCTCTTGCACACCTACAACAAGCTAAACGTTGTACTCAAACTTGCTGTAATAAAAAATAAAAAATTAAATTAAAAACACGAACAAGAAGTAGTGAGACAAACTTGAGGGGCTTTCTCCTGGCACATTCCGTTCTACATTCCAATCTAGAATGCGATTTCCATTGAGGCTCTGCTGCCCTAGTAACCAGATTTGGTAAGGGAGCACTGCTGCCACCTTGTGGCGGTTTCACACAACAGCAGCTTTAATTCCAGCGCTAATGGTCAGTGGATATTCCAAATCATTACAGGCCTGTAAATGACACCTGCCCTGAAAACAAATCCTGGGGTCATATATCGACCAGAAAATTCAAAATACGTCCATATTTCAAAATGACAGTTTCAAGAGGCATATTTCACGCACATTAGTGTTCTGCTTCTTTTGCTTTCTTTCTTTCTTTGTTAAAAAAACGGGAATGGAAAAAGTCAACCCTCAGAATGGGCGAAAACGTTCACAAACGAATCAATGGACAAAGGTTTAATCTCCAATATATATAAACAGCTCATGCAGCTTAATATTAATAAAACAAACAACCCAATACAAAAATGGGCAGAAGATCTAAATAGACGTTTCTTCAAAGAAGACACAGAGATGGCCAAGACGCACATGAAAAGCTGCTCAACATCACTAATTATTAGAGAAATGCAAATCAAAACTACAATGAGGTAAGACCTCACACCTGTTAGAATCGGCATCATCAGATAATCTACAAACAACATATTCTGGGGAGGGTGTGGACAAAAGGAACCCTCTTCCGCTATTGGTGGGAATGTAAATTGATACAGTCACTATGGAGAACAGTATGGAGGTTCCTTTAAAAAACTAAAAACAGAATTACAATAGGATCCAGCAATCCCACTTCTGGGCATATACCCAGAGAAAACCATAAATCACAAAGACACATTCACCACAATGTTCATTGCAGCACTATTTACAATAGCCAGGTAATGGAAGCAACCTAAATGCCCACAGACAGACGAATGGATAAAGATGTGGTACATATATAAAATGGAATATTACTCAGCCATAAAAAGGAATGAAACTGGGTCATTTGTAGAGAAATTGATGGATCTAGAGACTGTCCTACAGAGTGAAGTCAGTCAGAAAGAGAAAAACAAATATTGTATATTAATGCCTATATGTGGAACCTAGAAAAATTGTACAGATGAACTGGTTTGCAGGGCAGAAATAGAGACACAGAGGTAGAGAACAAACGTATGGACACAAAGTGGGGGAAGCCATGGGGTGGTGGTGGTGGGATGAGTTGGGAGATTGGGATTGACCTGTATACATGTATATGCATAAAACAGATAACTAATAATAACAAACTGTGTAAATAAATAAATTAAATTAAATTTCAAAATTTTTGAAAATAAAATGTAAATATAAAACAGAAAAAAAGTTCTTCCATTCACACTGATGTATTTATAAGAATGAATTATTTCCATGCTTATATCCATAAATACATAAAAGAGGAGTAAAATCTAACTTGAACCAAAAAAGAAAAAAAAACTGAACCTAACAGTTATACAGAGGAAAACACTACCAAGGCACTTGCTCCAGTGGTAAACAATTCTGAAATTGGTCAGAGGTGGGGAATCATCTCCCATAGAGCCAGCAGCCCCGCCCGCCCATGCCAGGAGCGTCCTTATTGCAAAGCTGGGGGACCGTGCCGAGGCCTCTGTGAGTAAACGTGAGCTGAGCCCCAGGCCAGCTGCTGCTGAACTGTTCCCACCCTTCCCACGTGAAACACCTGAATATGTACAAGGGCTTGAAAGCCCAGAGGAAGGGCCGTGTAGCCACACCAGCGACAGCACGAAGGTCAACTTGGCGCCTGCAGGTCAGCCAGTTTGGTCCTGGCCGCGGGCGCTCTTCTGGAAGCTTTCCATTGCCCTGCCTGAGATACCCCTTCTGTCCCGGTCCCCACTCCTTTTTTTCCTTACTCACCTCAGCTCTGAGAGATATTCCAGTGGAAGTTATGGGTGACACATCCTCTTCTTTACAGGTGGCAGCCTGGAAACTCCTGCAGAAATTCCAGCAGAGCCCCACTCACACCGGGCCACACACAAAGCCGTGGACCCTCACACCCTCCCACCAGCACAGCCCCGAGACTGCTGACGGGGCAGAGAATATGGAGTCAGGCACCGCTGCAGGGGCTATTGCTGCCTGGAGTGCTGTTTATATTGACCTCAACCCAGGCTCACCTGCGGAGGGCTTGCCGGCAGGGTCAGGCTGCCCAGGTCAGCTAATCCTCAGCCTTCAGGGAATCACATTGCAGAAAATGGACCTCGCTAAGACAGAATATTCGCCAAGGAAAAAAAGGACACAATGCCATTTGCAGCACCGTAGATGAGTCTAGAGGTAATCACGTGACTTGGAGTAAGTCAGAAAGTGAAAGACACATATCATATCATATCACTTATAGGTGTTACCTATAAATTGATACCAGGGCAGATATTTCCACGGAGAAGGGCAATCACAGATTCATTAAACAAACTTATGGTTCACCAAAGGAAAGGTGTGAGCATTGAATTCATTACGATATTGGGGTTAACAGACATATACAAACACAGTAGACGTATATAATCACCAAAGACCTACGGAGTACCAAGAGAAGACTACTCAACATTCTGTCATAACGTACATGGGAAAAGGATCCCAGGAAGAACAGACATATGTATATGTGTAAAAGAACCACCTCTTGCAACCTACATCAAGCTAAACGTTGTACTCAAACTTGCTGTAATAAAAAATAAAAAATTAAATTAAAAACACGAACAAGAAGTAGTGAGACAAACTTGAGGGGCTTTCTCCTGGCACATTCCGTTCTACATTCCAATCTAGAACGCGACTTCCATTGAGGCTCTGCTGCCCTAGTAACCAGATTTGGTAAGGGAGAACTGCTGCCACCTTGTGGCCGTTTCACACAACAGCAGCTTTAATTCCAGCGCTAATGGTCAGTGGATATTCCAAATCATTACAGGCCTGTAAATGACACCTGCCCTGAAAACAAATCCTGGGGTCATATATCGACCAAAAAATTCAAAAGACGTCCATATTTCAAAATGAGAGTTTCAAGAGGCATATTTCACGCACATTAGTGTTCTGCTTCTTTTGCTTGCTTTCTTTCTTTGTTAAAAAAACGGGAATGGAAAAAGGCAACCCTCAGAATGGGCGAAAACGTTCACAAACGAATCAATGGACAAAGGTTTAATCTCCAATATATATAAACAGCTCATGCAGCTTAATATTAATAAAACAAACAACCCAATACAAAAATGGGCAGAAGATCTAAATAGACGTTTCTTCAAAGAAGACACAGAGATGGCCAAGACGCACATGAAAAGCTGCTCATCATCACTAATTATTAGAGAAATGCAAATCAAAACTACAATGAGGTAAGACCTCACACCTGTTAGAATCGGCATCATCAGATAATCTACAAACAACAAATTCTGGGGAGGGTGTGGACAAAAGGAACCCTCTTCCGCTATTGGTGGGAATGTAAATTGATACAGTCACTATGGAGAACAGTATGGAGGTTCCTTTAAAAACCTAAAAAGAGAATTACCATAGGATCCAGCAATCCCACTTCTGGGCATATACCAAGAGAAAACCATAAATCACAAAGACACATTCACCACAATGTTCATTGCAGCACTATTTACAATAGCCAGGTAAAGGAAGCAACCTAAATGCCCACAGACAGACGAATGGATAAAGGTGTGGTACATATATGAAATGGAATATTACTCAGCCATAAAAAGGAATGAAACTGGGTCATTTGTAGAGAAGTTGATGGATCTAGAGACTGTCATACAGAGTGAAGTCAGTCAGAAAGAGAAAAACAAATATTGTATATTAATGCCTATATGCGGAACCTAGAAAAATGGTACAGATGAACTGGTTTGCAGGGCAGAAAGAGAGACACAGAGGTAGAGAACAAACGTATGGACATGGACACAAAGTGGGGGAAGCCATGGGGTGGTGGTGGTGGGATGAGTTGGGGATTGGGATTGACCTGTATACATGTATATGCATAAAATATATAACTAATAATAACCTACTGTATAAAAAAATAAATTAAATTAAATTTCAAAATTTTTAAAAATAAAATGTAAAAATAAAACAGAAAAAAAGTTCTTCCATTCACACTGATGTATTTATAAGAATGAATTATTTCCATGCTTATATCCATAAATACATAAAAGAGGAATAAAATCTAACTTGAACCAAAAAAGAAAAAAAAACTGAACCTAACATTTATACAGAGGAAAACACTACCAAGGTACTTGCTCCAGTGGTAAACAATTCTGAAATTGGTCAGAGGTGGGGAATCATCTCCCATACAGCCAGCAGCCCCGCCCGCCCACGCAAGGAGCGTGCTTATTGCAAAGCTGGGGGACCGTGCCGAGGCCTCTGTGAGTAAACGTGAGCTGAGCCCCAGGCCAGCTGCTGCTGAACTCTTCCCACCCTTCCCAGGTGAAACACCTGAGTATGTACAAGGGCTTGAAAGCCTAGAGGAAGGGCCGTGGAGCCACACCAGCGACAGCACGCAGGCCAACTTGGTGCCTGCAGGTCAGCCAGGATGGTCCTGGCCACGGGCGCTCTTCTGGAAGCTTTCCATTGCCCTGCCTGATATACCCCTCCTGTCCCGGCCCCCACTCCTGTTTTTCCTTCCTCACCTAAGCCCGGAGAGATATTCCAGTGGAAGTTATGGGTGACACATCCTCTTCTTTACAGGTGGCATCCTGGCAACTCCTGCCGAAAGTCCAGCAGAGACCCACTCACACCGGGCCCCCCACAAAGCCGTGGACACACACACCCTCCCACCAGCACAGCCCCGAGACTGCTGACGGTGCAGACAATATGGAGTCAGGCACAGCTGCAGGGGCTATTGCTGCCTGGAGTGCTGTTTATATTGACCTCAACCCAGGCACACCTGGGGAGGGCTTGCCGGCAGGGTCAGGCTGCCCAGGTCAGCTAATCCTCAGCCCTCGGGGAATCACATTGCAGAAAATGGACCTCGCTAAGACAGAATATTCGCCAAGGAAAAAAAGGACACAATGCCATTTGCAGCACCGTAGATGAGTCTCGAGGTAATCACGTGACTTGGAGTAAGTCAGAAAGTGAAAGACACATATCATATCATATCACTTATAGGTGTTACCTATAAATTGATACCAGGGCAGATATTTCCACGGAGAAGGGCAATCACAGATTCATTAAACAAACTTATGGTTCACCAAAGGAAAGGTGTGAGAATTGAATTCATTACGATATTGGGGTTAACCGACATATACAAACACAGTAGACGTATATAATCACCAAAGACCTACGGAGTACCAAGAGAAGACTACTCAACATTCTGTCATAACGTACATGGGAAAAGGATCCCAGGAAGAACAGACATATGTATATGTGTAAAAGAACCACCTCTTGCACACCTACAACAAGCTAAACGTTGTACTCAAACTTGCTGTAATAAAAAATAAAAAATTAAATTAAAAACACGAACAAGAAGTAGTGAGACAAACTTGAGGGGCTTTCTCCTGGCACATTCCGTTCTACATTCCAATCTAGAACGCGACTGCCATTGAGGCTCTGCTGCCCTATTAAGCAGATTTGGTAAGGGAGAACTGCTGCCACCTTGTGGCCGTTTCACGCAACAGCAGCTTTAATCCCAGCGCTAATGGTCAGTGGATATTCCAAATCATTACAGGCCTGTAAATGACACCTGCCCTGAAAATATACCCTGGGGACATATATCGACCAAAAAATTCAAAAGACGTCCATATTTCAAAACGACAGTTTCAAGAGGCATATTTCACGCACATTAGTGTTCTGCTTCTTTTGCTTGCTTTCTTTCTTTGTTAAAAAAACGGGAATGGAAAAAGGCAACCCTCAGAATGGGCGAAAACGTTCACAAACGAATCAATGGACAAAGGTTTAATCTCCAATATATATAAACAGCTCATGCAGCTTAATATTAATAAAACAAACAACCCAATACAAAAATGGGCAGAAGATCTAAAGAGACGTTTCTTCAAAGAAGACACAGAGATGGCCAAGACGCACATAAAAAGCTGCTCAACATCACTAATTATTAGAGAAATGCAAATCAAAACTACAATGAGGTAAGACCTCACACCTGTGAGAATCGGCATCATCAGATAATCTACAAACAACAAATTCTGGGGAGGGTGTGGACAAAAGGAACCCTCTTCCGCTATTGGTGGGAATGTAAATTGATACAGTCACTATGGAGAACAGTATGGAAGTTCCTTTCAAAAACTAAAAAGAGAATTACCATAGGATCCAGCAATCCCACTTCTGGGCATATACCCAGAGAAAACCATAAATCACAAAGACACATTCACCACAATGTTCATTGCAGCACTATTTACAATAGCCAGGTAATGGAAGCAACCTAAATGCCCACAGACAGACGAATGGATAAAGATGTGGTACATATATAAAATGGAATATTACTCAGCCAAAAAAAGGAATGAAACTGGGTCATTTGTAGAGAAGTTGATGGATCTAGAGACTGTCATACAGAGTGAAGTAAGTCAGAAAGAGAAAAACAAATATTGTATATTAATGCCTATATGTGGAACCTAGAAAAATGGTACAGATGAACTGGTTTGCAGGGCAGAAAGAGAGACACAGAGGTAGAGAAGAAACGTATCGACACAAAGTGGGGGAAGCCATGGGGTGGTGGTGGTGGGATGAGTTGGGAGATTGGGATTGACCTGTATACATGTATATGCATAAAATAGATAACTAATAATAACCTACTGTATAAAAAAATAAATTAAATTTCAAAATTTTTAAAAATAAAATGTAAAAAGAAAACAGAAAAAAAGTTCTTCCATTCACACTGATGTATTTATAAGAATGAATTATTTCCATGCTTATATCCATAAATACATAAAAGAGGAATAAAATCTAACTTGAACCAAAAAAGAAAAAAAAAACTGAACCTAACATTTATACAGAGGAAAACACTACCAAGGCACTTGCTCCAGTGGTAAACAATTCTGAAATTGGTCAGAGGTGGGGAATCATCTCCCATACAGCCAGCAGCCCCGCCCGCCCACGCAAGGAGCGTCCTTATTGCAAAGCTGGGGGACCGTGCCGAGGCCTCTGTGAGTAAACGTGAGCTGAGCCCCAGGCCAGCTGCTGCTGAACTCTTCCCACCCTTCCCAGGTGAAACACCTGAATATGTACAAGGGCTTGAAAGCCTAGAGGAAGGGCCGTGGAGCCACACCAGCGACAGCACGCAGGCCAACTTGGTGCCTGCAGGTCAGCCAGGATGGTCCTGGCCACGGGCGCTCTTCTGGAAGCTTTCCATTGCCCTGCCTGAGATACCCCTCCTGTCCCGGCCCCCACTCCTTTTTTTCCTTCCTCACCTCAGGCCGGAGAGATATTCCAGTGGAAGTTATGGGTGACACATCCTCTTCTTTACAGGTGGCAGCCTGGCAACTCCTGCCGAAAGTCCAGCAGAGCCCCACTCACACCAGGCCCCCCACAAAGCCATGGACCCACACACCCTCCCACCAGCACAGCCCCGAGACTGCTGACGGGGCAGAGAATATGGAGTCAGGCACAGCTGCAGGGGCTATTGCTGCCTGGAGTGCTGTTTATATTGACCTCAACCCAGGCACACCTGGGGAGGGCTTGCCGGCAGGGTCAGGCTGCCCAGATCAGCTAATCCTCAGCCCTCGGGGAATCACATTGCAGAAAATGGACCTCGCTAAGACAGAATATTCGCCAAGGAAAAAAAGGACACAATGCCATTTGCAGCACCGTAGATGAGTCTCGAGGTAATCACGTGACTTGGAGTAAGTCAGAAAGTGAAAGACACATATCATATCATATCACTTATAGGTGTTACCTATAAATTGATACCAGGGCAGATATTTCCACGGAGAAGGGCAATCACAGATTCATTAAACAAACTTATGGTTCACCAAAGGAAAGGTGTGAGGATTGAATTCATTACGATATTGGGGTTAACAGACATATACAAACACAGTAGACGTATATAATCACCAAAGACCTACGGAGTACCAAGAGAAGACTACTCAACATTCTGTCATAACGTACATGGGAAAAGGATCCCAGGAAGAACAGACATATGTATATGTGTAAAAGAACCACCTCTTGCACACCTACAACAAGCTAAACGTTGTACTCAAACTTGCTGTAATAAAAAATAAAAAATTAAATTAAAAACACGAACAAGAAGTAGTGAGACAAACTTGAGGGGCTTTCTCCTGGCACATTCCGTTCTACATTCCAATCTAGAACGCGACTTCCATTGAGGCTCTGCTGCCCTAGTAACCAGATTTGGTAAGGGAGAACTGCTGCCACCTTGTGGCCGTTTCACGCAACAGCAGCTTTAATCCCAGCGCTAATGGTCAGTGGATATTCCAAATCATTACAGGCCTGTAAATGACACCTGCCCTGAAAATATATCCTGGGGTCATATATCGACCAAAAAATTCAAAAGACGTCCATATTTCAAAACGACAGTTTCAAGAGGCATATTTCAGGCACATTAGTGTTCTGCTTCTTTTGCTTGCTTTCTTTCTTTGTTAAAAAAACGGGAATGGAAAAAGGCAACCCTCAGAATGGGCGAAAACGTTCACAAACGAATCAATGGACAAAGGTTTAATCTCCAATATATATAAACAGCTCATGCAGCTTAATATTAATAAAACAAACAACCCAATACAAAAATGGGCAGAAGATCTAAAGAGACGTTTCTTCAAAGAAGACACAGAGATGGCCAAGACGCACATAAAAAGCTGCTCAACATCACTAATTATTAGAGAAATGCAAATCAAAACTACAATGAGGTAAGACCTCACACCTGTGAGAATCGGCATCATCAGATAATCTACAAACAACAAATTCTGGGGAGGGTGTGGACAAAAGGAACCCTCTTCCGCTATTGGTGGGAATGTAAATTGATACAGTCACTATGGAGAACAGTATGGAGGTTCCTTTCAAAAACTAAAAAGAGAATTACCATAGGATCCAGCAATCCCACTTCTGGGCATATACCCAGAGAAAACCATAAATCACAAAGACACATTCACCACAATGTTCATTGCAGCACTATTTACAATAGCCAGGTAATGGAAGCAACCTAAATGCCCACAGACAGACGAATGGATAAAGATGTGGTACATATATAAAATGGAATATTACTCAGCCAAAAAAAGGAATGAAACTGGGTCATTTGTAGAGAAGTTGATGGATCTAGAGACTGTCATACAGAGTGAAGTAAGTCAGAAAGAGAAAAACAAATATTGTATATTAATGCCTATATGTGGAACCTAGAAAAATGGTACAGATGAACTGGTTTGCAGGGCAGAAAGAGAGACACAGAGGTAGAGAAGAAACGTATCGACACAAAGTGGGGGAAGCCATGGGGTGGTGGTGGTGGGATGAGTTGGGAGATTGGGATTGACCTGTATACATGTATATGCATAAAATAGATAACTAATAATAACCTACTGTATAAAAAAATAAATTAAATTTCAAAATTTTTAAAAATAAAATGTAAAAAGAAAACAGAAAAAAAGTTCTTCCATTCACACTGATGTATTTATAAGAATGAATTATTTCCATGCTTATATCCATAAATACATAAAAGAGGAATAAAATCTAACTTGAACCAAAAAAGAAAAAAAAAAACTGAACCTAACATTTATACAGAGGAAAACACTACCAAGGCACTTGCTCCAGTGGTAAACAATTCTGAAATTGGTCAGAGGTGGGGAATCATCTCCCATACAGCCAGCAGCCCCGCCCGCCCACGCAAGGAGCGTCCTTATTGCAAAGCTGGGGGACCGTGCCGAGGCCTCTGTGAGTAAACGTGAGCTGAGCCCCAGGCCAGCTGCTGCTGAACTCTTCCCACCCTTCCCAGGTGAAACACCTGAATATGTACAAGGGCTTGAAAGCCTAGAGGAAGGGCCGTGGAGCCACACCAGCGACAGCACGCCGGCCAACTTGGTGCCTGCAGGTCAGCCAGGATGGTCCTGGCCACGGGCGCTCTTCTGGAAGCTTTCCATTGCCCTGCCTGAGATACCCCTCCTGTCCCGGCCCCCACTCCTTTTTTTCCTTCCTCACCTCAGGCCGGAGAGATATTCCTGTGGAAGTTATGGGTGACACATCCTCTTCTTTACAGGTGGCAGCCTGGCAACTCCTGCCGAAAGTCCAGCAGAGCCCCACTCACACCAGGCCCCCCACAAAGCCACGGACCCACACACCCTCCCACCAGCACAGCCCCGAGACTGCTGACGGGGCAGAGAATATGGAGTCAGGCACAGCTGCAGGGGCTATTGCTGCCTGGAGTGCTGTTTATATTGACCTCAACCCAGGCACACCTGGGGAGGGCTTGCCGGCAGGGTCAGGCTGCCCAGATCAGCTAATCCTCAGCCCTCGGGGAATCACATTGCAGAAAATGGACCTCGCTAAGACAGAATATTCGCCAAGGAAAAAAAGGACACAATGCCATTTGCAGCACCGTAGATGAGTCTCGAGGTAATCACGTGACTTGGAGTAAGTCAGAAAGTGAAAGACACATATCATATCATATCACTTATAGGTGTTACCTATAAATTGATACCAGGGCAGATATTTCCACGGAGAAGGGCAATCACAGATTCATTAAACAAACTTATGGTTCACCAAAGGAAAGGTGTGAGGATTGAATTCATTACGATATTGGGGTTAACAGACATATACAAACACAGTAGACGTATATAATCACCAAAGACCTACGGAGTACCAAGAGAAGACTACTCAACATTCTGTCATAACGTACATGGGAAAAGGATCCCAGGAAGAACAGACATATGTATATGTGTAAAAGAACCACCTCTTGCACACCTACAACAAGCGAAACGTTGTACTCAAACTTGCTGTAATAAAAAATAAAAAATTAAATTAAAAACACGAACAAGAAGTAGTGAGACAAACTTGAGGGGCTTTCTCCTGGCACATTCCGTTCTACATTCCAATCTAGAACGCGACTTCCATTGAGGCTCTGCTGCCCTAGTAACCAGATTTGGTAAGGGAGAACTGCTGCCACCTTGTGGCCGTTTCACGCAACAGCAGCTTTAATCCCAGCGCTAATGGTCAGTGGATATTCCAAATCATTACAGGCCTGTAAATGACACCTGCCCTGAAAATATATCCTGGGGTCATATATCGACCAAAAAATTCAAAAGACGTCCATATTTCAAAACGACAGTTTCAAGAGGCATATTTCACGCACATTAGTGTTCTGCTTCTTTTGCTTGCTTTCTTTCTTTGTTAAAAAAACGGGAATGGAAAAAGGCAACCCTCAGAATGGGCGAAAACGTTCACAAACGAATCAATGGACAAAGGTTTAATCTCCAATATATATAAACAGCTCATGCAGCTTAATATTAATAAAACAAACAACCCAATACAAAAATGGGCAGAAGATCTAAAGAGACGTTTCTTCAAAGAAGACACAGAGATGGCCAAGACGCACATAAAAAGCTGCTCAACATCACTAATTATTAGAGAAATGCAAATCAAAACTACAATGAGGTAAGACCTCACACCTGTGAGAATCGGCATCATCAGATAATCTACAAACAACAAATTCTGGGGAGTGTGTGGACAAAAGGAACCCTCTTCTGCTATTGGTGGGAATGTAAATTGATACAGTCACTATGGAGAACAGTATGGAGGTTCCTTTCAAAAACTAAAAAGAGAATTACCATAGGATCCAGCAATCCCACTTCTGGGCATATACCCAGAGAAAACCATAAATCACAAAGACACATTCACCACAATGTTCATTGCAGCACTATTTACAATAGCCAGGTAATGGAAGCAACCTAAATGCCCACAGACAGACGAATGGATAAAGATGTGGTACATATATAAAATGGAATATTACTCAGCCAAAAAAAGGAATGAAACTGGGTCATTTGTAGAGAAGTTGATGGATCTAGAGACTGTCATACAGAGAGAAGTAAGTCAGAAAGAGAGAAAAACAAATATTGTATATTAATGCCTATATGTGGAACCTAGAAAAATGGTACAGATGAACTGGTTTGCAGGGCAGAAAGAGAGACACAGAGGTAGAGAACAAACGTATGGACACAAAGTGGGGGAAGCCATGGGATGGTGGTGGTGGGATGAGTTGGGAGATTGGGATTGACCTGTATACATGTATATGCATAAAATAGATAACTAATAATAACCTACTGTATAAAAAAATAAATTAAATTAAATTTCAAAATTTTAAAAAATAAAATGTAAAAATAAAACAGAAAAAAAGTTCTTCCATTCACACTGATGTATTTATAAGAATGAATTATTTCCATGCTTATATCCATAAATACATAAAAGAGGAATAAAATCTAACTTGAACCAAAAAAGAAAAAAAAAACTGAACCTAACATTTATACAGAGGAAAACACTACCAAGGCACTTGCTCCAGTGGTAAACAATTCTGAAATTGGTCAGAGGTGGGGAATCATCTCCCATACAGCCAGCAGCCCCGCCCGCCCACGCAAGGAGCGTCCTTATTGCAAAGCTGGGGGAGCGTGCCAAGGCCTCTGTGAGTAAACGTGAGCTGAGCCCCAGGCCAGCTGCTGCTGAACTCTTCCCACCCTTCCCAGGTGAAACACCTGAATATGTACAAGGGCTTGAAAGCCTAGAGGAAGGGCCGTGGAGCCACACCAGCGACAGCACGCAGGCCAACTTGGTGCCTGCATGTCAGCCAGGATGATCCTGGCCACGGGCGCTCTTCTGGAAGCTTTCCATTGCCCTGCCTGAGATACCCCTCGTGTCCCGGCCCCCACTCCTTTTTTTCCTTCCTCACCTCAGCCCGGAGAGATATTCCAGTGGAAGTTATGGGTGACACATCCTCTTCTTTACAGGTGGCAGCCTGGCAACTCCTGCCGAAAGTCCAGCAGAGCCCCACTCACACCGGGCCCCCCACAAAGCCGTGGACCCTCACACCCTCCCACCAGCACAGCCCCGAGACTGCTGACGGGGCAGAGAATATGCAGTCAGGCACAGCTGCAGGGGCTATTGCTGCCTGGAGTGCTGTTTATATTGACCTCAACCCAGGCACACCTGGGGATGGCTTGCCGGCAGGGTCAGGCTGCCCAGGTCAGCTAATCCTCAGCCCTCGGGGAATCACATTGCAGAAAATGGACCTCGCTAAGACAGAATATTCGCCAAGGAAAAAAAGGACACAATGCCATTTGCAGCACCGTAGATGAGTCTCGAGGTAATCACGTGACTTGGAGTAAGTCAGAAAGTGAAAGACACATATCATATCATATCACTTATAGGTGTTACCTATAAATTGATACCAGGGCAGATATTTCCACGGAGAAGGGCAATCACAGATTCATTAAACAAACTTATGGTTCACCAAAGGAAAGGTGTGAGGATTGAATTCATTACGATATTGGGGTTAACAGACATATAGAAACACAGTAGACGTATATAATCGCCAAAGACCTACGGAGTTCCAAGAGAAGACTACTCAACATTCTGTCATAACGTACATGGAAAAAGGATCCCAGGAAGAACAGACATATGTATATGTGTAAAAGAACCACCTCTTGCACACCTACAACAAGCTAAACGTTGTACTCAAACTTGCTGTAATAAAAAATAAAAAATTAAATTAAAAACACGAACAAGAAGTAGTGAGACAAACTTGAGGGGCTTTCTCCTGGCACATTCCGTTCTACATTCCAATCTAGAACGCGACTTCCATTGAGGCTCTGCTGCCCTAGTAACCAGATTTGGTAAGGGAGAACTGCTGCCACCTTGTGGCCGTTTCACGCAACAGCAGCTTTAATCCCAGCGCTAATGGTCAGTGGATATTCCAAATCATTACAGGCCTGTAAATGACACCTGCCCTGAAAATATATCCTGGGGTCATATATCGACCAAAAAATTCAAAAGACGTCCATATTTCAAAACGACAGTTTCAAGAGGCATATTTCACGCACATTAGTGTTCTGCTTCTTTTGCTTGCTTTCTTTCTTTGTTAAAAAAACGGGAATGGAAAAAGGCAACCCTCAGAATGGGCGAAAACATTCACAAACGAATCAATGGACAAAGGTTTAATCTCCAATATATATAAACAGCTCATGCAGCTTAATATTAATAAAACAAACAACCCAATACAAAAATGGGCAGAAGATCTAAAGAGACGTTTCTTCAAAGAAGACACAGAGATGGCCAAGACGCACATAAAAAGCTGCTCAACATCACTAATTATTAGAGAAATGCAAATGAAAACTACAATGAGGTAAGACCTCACACCTGTGAGAATCGGCATCATCAGATAATCTACAAACAACAAATTCTGGGGAGGGTGTGGACAAAAGGAACCCTCTTCCGCTATTGGTGGGAATGTAAATTGATACAGTCACTATGGAGAACAGTATGGAGGTTCCTTTAAAAAACTAAAAAGAGAATTACCATAGGATCCAGCAATCCCACTTCTGGGCACATACCCAGAGAAAACCATAAATCACAAAGACACATTCACCACAATGTTCATTGCAGCACTATTTACAATAGCCAGGTAATGGAAGCAACCTAAATGCCCACAGACAGACGAATGGATAAAGATGTGGTACATATATAAAATGGAATATTACTCAGCCAAAAAAAGGAATGAAACTGGGTCATTTGTAGAGAAGTTGATGGATCTAGAGACTGTCATACAGAGTGAAGTAAGTCAGAAAGAGAAAAACAAATATTGTATATTAATGCCTATATGTGGAACCTAGAAAAATGGTACAGATGAACTGGTTTGCAGGGCAGAAAGAGAGACACAGAGGTAGAGAACAAACGTATGGACACAAAGTGGGGGAAGCCATGGGGTGGTGGTGGTGGGATGAGTTGGGAGATTGGGATTGACCTGTATACATGTATATGCATAAAATAGATAACTAATAATAAACTACTGTATAAAAAAATAAATTAAATTAAATTTCAAAATTTTTAAAAATAAAATGTAAAAATAAAACAGAAAAAAAGTTCTTCCATTCACACTGATGTATTTATAAGAATGAATTATTTCCATGCTTATATCCATAAATACATAAAAGAGGAATAAAATCTAACTTGAACCAAAAAAGAAAAAAAAAACTGAACCTAACATTTATACAGAGGAAAACACTAACAAGGCACTTGCTCCAGTGGTAAACAATTCTGAAATTGGTCAGATTTGGGGAATCATCTCCCATACAGCCAGCAGCCCCGCCCGCCCACGCAAGGAGCGTCCTTATTGCAAAGCTGGGGGACCGTGCCGAGGCCTCTGTGAGTAAACGTGAGCTGAGCCCCAGGCCAGCTGCTGCTGAACTCTTCCCACCCTTCCCAGGTGAAACACCTGAATATGTACAAGGGCTTGAAAGCCTAGAGGAAGGGCCGTGGAGCCACACCAGCGACAGCACGCAGGCCAACTTGGTGCCTGCAGGTCAGCCAGGATGGTCCTGGCCACGGGCGCTCTTCTGGAAGCTTTCCATTGCCCTGCCTGAGATACCCCTCCTGTCCCGGCCCCCACTCCTTTTTTTCCTTCCTCACCTCAGCCCGGAGAGATATTCCAGTGGAAGTTTGGGTGACACATCCTCTTCTTTACAGGTGGCAGCCTGGCAACTCCTGCCGAAAGTCCAGCAGAGCCCCACTCACACCGGGCCACCCACAAAGCCGTGGACCCTCACACCCTCCCACCAGCACAGCCCCGAGACTGCTGACGGGGCAGAGAATATGGAGTCAGGCACAGCTGCAGGGGCTATTGCTGCCTGGAGTGCTGTTTATATTGACCTCAACCCAGGCACACCTGGGGAGGGCTTGCCGGCAGGGTCAGGCTGCCCAGGTCAGCTAATCCTCAGCCCTCAGGGAATCACATTGCAGAAAATGGACCTCGCTAAGACAGAATATTCGCCAAGGAAAAAAAGGACACAATGCCATTTGCAGCACCGTAGATGAGTCTCGAGGTAATCACGTGACTTGGAGTAAGTCAGAAAGTGAAAGACACATATCATATCATATCACTTATAGGTGTTACCTATAAATTGATACCAGGGCAGATATTTCCACGGAGAAGTGCAATCACAGATTCATTAAACAAACTTATGGTTCACCAAAGGAAAGGTGTGAGGATGGAATTCATTACGATATTGGGGTTAACAGACATATACAAACACAGTAGACGTATATAATCACCAAAGACCTACAGAGTACCAAGAAAAGACTACTCAACATTCTGTCATAACGTACATGGGAAAAGGATCCCAGGAAGAACAGACATATGTATATGTGTAAAAGAACCACCTCTTGCACACCTACAACAAGCTAAACGTTGTACTCAAACTTGCTGTAATAAAAAATAAAAAATTAAATTAAAAACACGAACAAGAAGTAGTGAGACAAACTTGAGGGGCTTTCTCCTGGCACATTCCGTTCTACATTCCAATCTAGAACGCGACTTCCATTGAGGCTCTGCTGCCCTAGTAACCAGATTTGGTAAGGGAGAACTGCTGCCACCTTGTGGCCGTTTCACACAACAGCAGCTTTAATCCCAGTGCTAATGGTCAGTGGATATTCCAAATCATTACAGGCCTGTAAATGACACCTGCCCTGAAAACATATCCTGGGGTCATATATCGACCAAAAAATTCAAAAGACGTCCATATTTCAAAACGACAGTTTCACGAGGCATATTTCACGCACATTAGTGTTCTGCTTCTTTTGCTTGCTTTCTTTCTTTGTTAAAAAAACGGGAATGGAAAAAGGCAACCCTCAGAATGGGCGAAAACGTTCACAAACGAATCAATGGACAAAGGTTTAATCTCCAATACATATAAACAGCTCATGCAGCTTAATATTAATAAAACAAACAACCCAATACAAAAATGGGCAGAAGATCTAAAGAGACGTTTCTTCAAAGAAGACACAGAGATGGCCAAGACGCACATGAAAAGCTGCTCAACATCACTAATTATTAGAGAAATGCAAATCAAAACTACAATGAGGTAAGACCTCACACCTGTGAGAATCGGCCTCATCAGATAATCTACAAACAACAAATTCTGGGTAGGGTGTGGACAAAAGGAACCCTCTTCCGCTATTGGTGGGAATGTAAATTGATACAGTCACTATGGAGAACAGTATGGAGGTTCCTTTCAAAAACTAAAAAGAGAATTACCATAGGATCCAGCAATCCCACTTCTGGGCATATACCCAGAGAAAACCATAAATCACAAAGACACATTCACCACAATGTTCATTGCAGCACTATTTACAATAGCCAGGTAATGGAAGCAACCTAAATGCCCACAAACAGACGAATGGATAAAGATGTGGTACATATATAAAATGGAATATTACTCAGCCAAAAAAAGGAATGAAACTGAGTCATTTGTAGAGAAGTTGATGGATCTAGAGACTGTCATACAGAGTGAAGTAAGTCAGAAAGAGAGAAAAACAAATATTGTATATTAATGCCTATATGTGGAACCTAGAAAAATGGTACAGATGAACTGGTTTGCAGGGCAGAAATAGAGACACAGAGGTAGAGAACAAACGTATGGACATGGACACAAAGTGGGGGAAGCCATGGGGTGGTGGTGGTGGGATGAGTTGGGAGATTGGGATTGACCTGTATACATGTCTATGCATAAAATAGATAACTAATTATAACCTACTGTATAAAAAAATAAATAAAATTAAATTTCAAAATTTTTAAAAATAAAATGTAAAAATAAAACAGAAAAAGAGTTCTTCCATTCACACTGATGTATTTATAAGAATGAATTATTTCCATGCTTACATCCATAAATACATAAATGAGGAATAAAATCTAACTTGAACCAAAAAAGAAAAAAAAAGTGAACCTAACGTTTATACAGAGGAAAACACTACCAAGGCACTTGCTCCAGTGGTAAACAATTGTGAAATTGGTCAGAGGTGGGGAATCATCTCCCATACAGCCAGCCGCGCCGCCCGCCCACGCAAGGAGCGTCCTTATTGCAAAGCTGGGGGACCGTGCCGAGGCCACTGTGAGTAAACGTGAGCTGAGCCCCAGGCCAGCTGCTGCTGAACTCTTCCCACCCTTCCCAGGTGAAACACCTGAATATGTACAAGGGCTTGAAAGCCTAGAGGAAGGGCCGTGGAGCCACACCAGCGACAGCACGCAGGCCAACTTGCTGCCTGCAGGTCAGCCAGGATGGTAATGTCCACGGGCGCTCTTCTGGAAGTTTTCCATTGCCCTGCCTGAGATACCCCTCCTGTCCCGGCCCCCACTCCCTTTTTTCCTTCCTCACCTCAGCCCGGAGAGATATTCCAGTGGAAGTTATGGGTGACACATCCTCTTCTTTACAGGTGGCAGCCTGGCAACTCCTGCCAAAAGTCCAGCAGAGCCCCACTCACACCGGGCCCCCCACAAAGCCGTGGGCCCTCACAACCTCCCAGCAGCACAGCCCCGAGACTGCTGACGGGGCAGAGAATATGGAGTCAGGCACAGCTGCAGGGGCTATTGCTGCCTGGAGTGCTGTTTATATTGACCTCAACCCAGGCACACCTGGGGAGGGCTTGCCGGCAGGGTCAGGCTGCCCAGGTCAGCTAATCCTCAGCCCTCGGGGAATCACATTGCAGAAAATGGACCTCGCTAAGACAGAATATTCGCCAAGGAAAAAAAGGACACAATTCCATTTGCAGCACCGTAGATGAGTCTCGAGGTAATCACGTGACTTGGAGTAAGTCAGAAAGTGAAAGACACATATGATATCATATCACTTATACGTGTTACCTATAAATTGATACCAGGGCAGATATTTCCACGGAGAAGGGCAATCACAGATTCATTAAACAAACTTATGGTTCACCAAAGGAAAGGTGTGAGGATTGAATTCATTACGATATTGGGGTTAACAGACATATACAAACACAGTAGACGTATATAATCGCCAAAGACCCACGGAGTTCCAAGAGAAGACTACTCAACATTCTGTCATAACGTACATGGGAAAAGGATCCCAGGAAGAACAGACATATGTATATGTGTAAAAGAACCACCTCTTGCACACCTACAACAAGCTAAACGTTGTACTCAAACTTGCTGTAATAAAAAATAAAAAATTAAATTAAAAACACGAACAAGAAGTAGTGAGACAAACTTGAGGGGCTTTCTCGTGGCACATTCCGTTCTACATTCCAATCTAGAACGCGACTTCCATTGAGGCTCTGCTGCCCTAGTAACCAGATTTGGTAAGGGAGAACTGCTGCCACCTTGTGGCCGTTTCACACAACAGAAGCTTTAATCCCAGCGCTAATGGTCAGTGGATATTCCAAATCATTACAGGCCTGTAAATGACACCTTCCCTGAAAACATATCCTGGGGTCATATATCGACCAAAAAATTCAAAAGACGTCCATATTTCAAAACGACAGTTTCAAGAGGCATATTTCACGCACATTAGTGTTCTGCTTCTTTTGCTTGCTTTCTTTCTTTGTTAAAAAAACGGGAATGGAAAAAGGCAACCCTCAGAATGGGCGAAAACGTTCACAAACGAATCAATGGACAAAGGTTTAATCTCCAATATATATAAACAGCTCATGCAGCTTAATATTAATAAAACAAACAACCCAATACAAAAATGGGCAGAAGACCTAAAGAGACGTTTCTTCAAAGAAGACACAGAGATGGCCAAGACGCACATGAAAAGCTGCACAACATCACTAATTATTAGAGAAATGCAAATCAAAACTACAATGAGGTAAGACCTCACACCTGTGAGAATCGGCATCATCAGATAATCTACAAACAACAAATTCTGGGTAGGGTGTGGACAAAAGGAACCCTCTTCCGCTATTGGTGGGAATGTAAATTGATACAGTCACTATGGAGAACAGTATGGAGGTTCCTTTAAAAAACTAAAAAGAGAATTACCATAGGATCCAGCAATCCCACTTCTGGGCATTTACCCAGAGAAAACCATAAATCACAGAGACACATTCACCACAATGTTCATTGCAGCACTATTTACAATAGCCAGGTAATGGAAGCAACCTAAATGCCCACAGACAGACGAATGGATAAAGATGTGGTACATATATAAAATGGAATATTACTCAGCCATAAAAGGAATGAAACTGGGTCATTTGTAGAGAAGTTGATGGATCTAGAGACTGTCATACAGAGTGAAGTAAGTCAGAAAGAGAAAAACAAATATTGTATATTAATGCCTATATGTGGAACCTAGAAAAATGGTACAGATGAACTGGTTAGCAGGGCAGCGATAGAGACACAGAGGCAGAGAACAAACGTATGGACACAAAGTGGGGGAAGCCATGGGGTGGTGGTGGTGGGATGAGTTGGGAGATTGGGATTGACCTGTATACATGTCTATGCATAAAATAGATAACTAATAATAACCTACTGTATAAAAAAATAAATAAAATTAAATTTCAATATTTCTAAAAATAAAATGTAAAAATAAAACAGAAAAAAAGTTCTTCCATTCACACTGATGTATTTATAAGAATGAATTATTTCCATGCTTATATACATAAATACATAAAAGAGGAATAAAATCTAACTTGAACCAAAAAAGAAAAAAAAAAAGCTGAACCTATCAGTTATACAGAGGGAAACACAACCAAGGCACTTGCTCCAGTGGTAAATAATTCTGAAATTGGTCAGAGGTGGGGAATCATCCACCATACAGCCAGCAGCCCCGCCCGCCCACGCAAGGAGCGTCCTTATTGCAAAGCTGTGGGACCGTGCCGAGGCCTCTGTGAGTAAACGTGAGCTGAGCCCCAGACCAGCTGCTGCTGAACTGTTCCCACCCTTCCCAGGTGAAACACCTGAATATGTACAAGGGCTTGAAAGCCTAGAGGAAGGGCCGTGGAGCCACACCAGCGACAGCACGCAGGCCAACTTGGTGCCTGCAGGTCAGCCAGGATGGTCCTGGACACGGGCACTCTTCTGGAAGTTTTCCATTGCCCTGCCTGAGATACCCCTCCTGTCCCGGCCCCCACTCCCTTTTTTCCTTCCTCACCTCAGCCCGGAGAGATATTCCAGTGGAAGTTATGGGTGACACATCCTCTTCTTTACAGGTGGCAGCCTGGCAACTCCTGCCGAAAGTCCAGCAGAGCCCCACTCACACCGGGCCCCCCACAAAGCCGTGGACCCTCACACCCTCCCACCAGCACAGCCCCGAGACTGCTGACGGGGCAGAGAATATGGAGTCAGGCACAGCTGCAGGGGCTATTGCTGCATGGAGTGCTGTTTCTATGGACCTCAACGCAGGCACACCTGGGGAGGGCTTGCCGGCAACGTCAGGCTGCCCATGTCAGCTAATCCTCAGCCCTCAGGGAATCACATTGCAGAAAATGGACCTCGCTAAGACAGAATATTCACCAAGGAAAAAAAGGACACAATGCCATTTGCAGCACCGTAGATGAGTCTAGAGGTAATCACGTGACTTGGAGTAAGTCAGAAAGTGAAAGACACATATCATATCATATCACTTATAGGTGTTACGTATAAATTGATACCAGGGCAGATATTTCCACGGAGAAGGGCAATCACAGATTCATTAAACAAACTTATGGTTCACCAAAGGAAAGGTGTGAGCATTGAATTCATTACGATATTGGGGTTAACAGACATATACAAACACAGTAGACGTATATAATCGCCAAAGACCTACGGAGTACCAAGAGAAGACTACTCAACATTCTGTCATAACGTACATGGGAAAAGGATCCCAGGAAGAACAGACATATGTATATGTGTAAAAGAACCACCTCTTGCACACCTACAACAAGCTAAACGTTGTACTCAAACTTGCTGTAATAAAAAATAAAAAATTAAATTAAAAACACGAACAAGAAGTAGTGAGACAAACTTGAGGGGCTTTCTCCTGGCACATTCCGTTCTACATTCCAATCTAGAACGCGACTTCCATTGAGGCTCTGCTGCCCTAGTAACCAGATTTGGTAAGGGAGAACTGCTGCCACCTTGTGGCCGTTTCACACAACAGCAGCTTTAATCCCAGCGCTAATGGTCAGTGGATATTCCAAATCATTACAGGCCTGTAAATGACACCTGCCCTGAAAACATATCCTGGGGTCATATATCGACCAAAAAATTCAAAAGACGTCCATATTTCAAAACGACAGTTTCAAGAGGCATATTTCACGCACATTAGTGTTCTGCTTCTTTTGCTTGCTTTCTTTCTTTGTTAAAAAAACGGGAATGGAAAAAGGCAACCCTCAGAATGGGCGAAAACGATCACAAACGAATCAATGGACAAAGGTTTAATCTCCAATACATATAAACAGCTCATGCAGCTTAATATTAATAAAACAAACAACCCAATACAAAAATGGGCAGAATATCTAAAGAGACGTTTCTTCAAAGAAGACACAGAGATGGCCAAGACGCACATGAAAAGCTGCTCAACATCACTAATTATTAGAGAAATGCAAATCAAAACTACAATGAGGTAAGACCTCACACCTGTGAGAATCGGCCTCATCAGATAATCTACAAACAACAAATTCTGGGGAGGGTGTGGACAAAAGGAACCCTCTTCCGCTATTGGTGGGAATGTAAATTGATACAGTCACTATGGAGAACAGTATGGAGGTTCCTTTCAAAAACTAAAAAGAGAATTACCATAGGATCCAGCAATCCCACTTCTGGGCATATACCCAGAGAAAACCATAAATCACAAAGACACATTCACCACAATGTTCATTGCAGCACTATTTACAATAGCCAGGTAATGGAAGCAACCTAAATGCCCACAGACAGACGAATGGATAAAGATGTGGTACATATATAAAATGGAATATTACTCAGCCAAAAAAAGGAATGAAACTGAGTCATTTGTAGAGAAGTTGATGGATCTAGAGACTGTCATACAGAGTGAAGTAAGTCAGAAAGAGAAAAACAAATATTGTATATTAATGCCTATATGTGGAAGCTAGAAAAATGGTACAGATGAACTGGTTTGCAGGGCAGAAATAGAGACACAGAGGTAGAGAACAAACGTATGGACATGGACACAAAGTGGGGGAAGCCATGGGGTGGTGGTGGTGGGATGAGTTGGGAGATTGGGATTGACCTGTATACATGTATATGCATAAAATAGATAACTAATAATAACCTACTGTATAGAAAAATAAATTAAATTAAATTTCAAAATTTTTAAAAATAAAATGTAAAAATAAAACAGAAAAAAAGTTCTTCCATTCACACTGATGTATTTATAAGAATGAATTATTTCCATGCTTATATCCATAAATACATAAAAGAGGAATAAAATCTAACTTGAACCAAAAAAGAAAAAAAAAACTGAACCTAACATTTATACAGAGGAAAACACTACCAAGGCACTTGCTCCAGTGGTAAACAATTCTGAAATTGGTCAGAGGTGGGGAATCATCTCCCATACAGCCAGCAGCCCCGCCCGCCCACGCAAGGAGCGTCCTTATTGCAAAGCTGTGGGACCGTGCCGAGGCCTCTGTGAGTAAACGTGAGCTGAGCCCCAGGCCAGCTGCTGCTGAACTCTTCCCACCCTTCCCAGGTGAAACACCTGAATATGTACAAGGGCTTGAAAGCCTAGAGGAAGGGCCGTGGAGCCACACCAGCGACAGCACGCAGGCCAACTTGGTGCCTGCAGGTCAGCCAGGATGGTCCTGGCCACGGGCGCTCTTCTGGAAGCTTTCCATTGCCCTGCCTGAGATACCCCTCCTGTCCCGGCCCCCACTCCTTTTTTTCCTTCCTCACCTCAGCCCGGAGAGATATTCCAGTGGAAGTTATGGGTGACACATCCTCTTCTTTACAGGTGGCAGCCTGGCAACTCCTGCCGAAAGTCCAGCAGAGCCCCACTCACACCGGGCCCCCCGCAAAGCCGTGGACCCTCACACCCTCCCACCAGCACAGCCCCGAGACTGCTGACGGGGCAGAGAATATGCAGTCAGGCACAGCTGCAGGGGCTATTGCTGCCTGGAGTGCTGTTTATATTGACCTCAACCCAGGCACACCTGGGGAGGGCTTGCCGGCAGGGTCAGGCTGCCCAGGTCAGCTAATCCTCAGCCCTCGGGGAATCACATTGCAGAAAATGGACCTCGCTAAGACAGAATATTCGCCAAGGAAAAAAAGGACACAATGCCATTTGCAGCACCGTAGATGAGTCTCGAGGTAATCACGTGACTTGGAGTAAGTCAGAAAGTGAAAGACACATATCATATCATATCACTTATAGGTGTTACCTATAAATTGATACCAGGGCAGATATTTCCACGGAGAAGGGCAATCACAGATTCATTAAACAAACTTATGGTTCACCAAAGGAAAGGTGTGAGGATTGAATTCATTACGATATTGGGGTTAACAGACATATACAAACACAGTAGACGTATAGAATCACCAAAGACCTACGGAGTACCAAGAGAAGACTACTCAACATTCTGTCATAACGTACATGGGAAAAGGATCCCAGGAAGAACAGACATATGTATATGTGTAAAAGAACCACCTCTTGCACACCTACAACAAGCTAAACGTTGTACTCAAACTTGCTGTAATAAAAAATAAAAAATTAAATTAAAAACACGAACAAGAAATAGTGAGACAAACTTGAGGGGCTCTCTCCTGGCACATTCCGTTCTACATTCCAATCTAGAACGCGACTTCCATTGAGGCTCTGCTGCCCTAGTAACCAGATTTGGTAAGGGAGAACTGCTGCCACCTTGTGGCCGTTTCACACAACAGCAGCTTTAATCCCAGCGCTAATGGTCAGTGGATATTCCAAATCATTACAGGCCTGTAAATGACACCTGCCCTGAAAACATATCCTGGGGTCATATATCGACCAAAAAATTCAAAAGACGTCCATATTTCAAAACGACAGTTTCAAGAGGCATATTTCACGCACATTAGTGTTCTGCTTCTTTTGCTTGCTTTCTTTCTTTGTTAAAAAAACGGGAATGGAAAAAGGCAACCCTCAGAATGGGCGAAAACGTTCACAAACGAATCAATGGACAAAGGTTTAATCTCCAATATATATAAACAGCTCATGCAGCTTAATATTAATAAAACAAACAACCCAATACAAAAATGGGCAGAAGACCTAAAGAGACGTTTCTTCAAAGAAGACACAGAGATGGCCAAGACGCACATGAAAAGCTGCTCAACATCACTAATTATTAGAGAAATGCAAATCAAAACTACAATGAGGTAAGACCTCACACCTGTGAGAATCGGCCTCATCAGATAATCTACAAACAACAAATTCTGGGGAGGGTGTGGACAAAAGGAACCCTCTTCCGCTATTGGTGGGAATGTAAATTGATACAGTCACTATGGAGAACAGTATGGAGGTTCCTTTCAAAAACTAAAAAGTGAATTACCATAGGATCCAGCAATCCCACTTCTGGGCATATACCCAGAGAAAACCATAAATCACAAAGACACATTCACCACAATGTTCATTGCAGCACTATTTACAATAGCCAGGTAATGGAAGCAACCTAAATGCCCACAGACAGACGAATGGATAAAGATGTGGTACATATATAAAATGGAATATTACTCAGCCAAAAAAAGGAATGAAACTGAGTCATTTGTAGAGAAGTTGATGGATCTAGAGACTGTCATACAGAGTGAAGTAAGTCAGAAAGAGAAAAACAAATATTGTATATTAATGCCTATATGTGGAAGCTAGAAAAATGGTACAGATGAACTGGTTTGCAGGGCAGAAATAGAGACACAGAGGTAGAGAACAAACGTATGGACATGGACACAAAGTGGGGGAAGCCATGGGGTGGTGGTGGTGGGATGAGTTGGGAGATTGGGATTGACCTGTATACATGTCTATGCATAAAATAGATAACTAATAATAACCTACTGTATAGAAAAATAAATTAAATTAAATTTCAAAATTTTTAAAAATAAAATGTAAAAATAAAACAGAAAAAAAGTTCTTCCATTCACACTGATGTATTTATAAGAATGAATTATTTCCATGCTTATATCCATAAATAAATAAAAGAGGAATAAAATCTAACTTGAAACAAAAAAGAAAAAAAAACTGAACCTAACATTTATACAGAGGAAAACACTACCAAGGCACTTGCTCCAGTGGTAAACAATTCTGAAATTGGTCAGAGGTGGGGAATCATCTCCCATACAGCCAGCAGCCCCGCCCGCCCACGCAAGGAGCGTCCTTATTGCAAAGCTGGGGGACCGTGCCGAGGCCTCTGTGAGTAAACGTGAGCTGAGCCCCAGGCCAGCTGCTGCTGAACTCTTCCCACCCTTCCCAGGTGAAACACCTGAATATGTACAAGGGCTTGAAAGCCTAGAGGAAGGGCCGTGGAGCCACACCAGCGACAGCACGCAGGCCAACTTGGTGCCTGCAGGTCAGCCAGGATGGTCCTGGCCACGGGCGCTCTTCTGGAAGCTTTCCATTGCCCTGCCTGAGATACCCCTCCTGTCCCGGCCCCCACTCCTTTTTTTCCTTCCTCACCTCAGCCCGGAGAGATATTCCAGTGGAAGTTATGGGTGACACATCCTCTTCTTTACAGGTGGCAGCCTGGCAACTCCTGCCGAAAGTCCAGCAGAGCCCCACTCACACCGGGCCCCCCGCAAAGCCGTGGACCCTCACACCCTCCCACCAGCACAGCCCCGAGACTGCTGACGGGGCAGAGAATATGCAGTCAGGCACAGCTGCAGGGGCTATTGCTGCCTGGAGTGCTGTTTATATTGACCTCAACCCAGGCACACCTGGGGAGGGCTTGCCGGCAGGGTCAGGCTGCCCAGGTCAGCTAATCCTCAGCCCTCGGGGAATCACATTGCAGAAAATGGACCTCGCTAAGACAGAATATTCGCCAAGGAAAAAAAGGACACAATGCCATTTGCAGCACCGTAGATGAGTCTCGAGGTAATCACGTGACTTGGAGTAAGTCAGAAAGTGAAAGACACATATCATATCATATCACTTATAGGTGTTACCTATAAATTGATACCAGGGCAGATATTTCCACGGAGAAGGGCAATCACAGATTCATTAAACAAACTTATGGTTCACCAAAGGAAAGGTGTGAGGATTGAATTCATTACGATATTGGGGTTAACAGACATATACAAACACAGTAGACGTATAGAATCACCAAAGACCTACGGAGTACCAAGAGAAGACTACTCAACATTCTATCATAACGTACATGGGAAAAGGATCCCAGGAAGAACAGACATATGTATATGTGTAAAAGAACCACCTCTTGCACACCTACAACAAGCTAAACGTTGTACTCAAACTTGCTGTAATAAAAAATAAAAAATTAAATTAAAAACACGAACAAGAAGTAGTGAGACAAACTTGAGGGGCTTTCTCCTGGCACATTCCGTTCTACATTCCAATCTAGAACGCGACTTCCATTGAGGCTCTGCTGCCCTAGTAACCAGATTTGGTAAGGGAGAACTGCTGCCACCTTGTGGCCGTTTCACACAACAGCAGCTTTAATCCCAGCGCTAATGGTCAGTGGATATTCCAAATCATTACAGGCCTGTAAATGACACATGCCCTGAAAACAAATCCTGGGGTCATATATCGACCAAAAAATTCAAAAGACGTCCATATTTCAAAACGACAGTTTCAAGAGGCATATTTCATGCACATTAGTGTTCGGCTTCTTTTGCTTGCTTTCTTTCTTTGTTAAAAAACGGGAATGGAAAAAGGCAACCCTCAGAATGGGCGAAAACGTTCACAAACGAATCAATGGACAAAGGTTTAATCTCCAATATATATAAACAGCTCATGCAGCTTAATATTAATAAAACAAACAACCCAATACAAAAATGGGCAGAAGACCTAAAGAGACGTTTCTTCAAAGAAGACACAGAGATGGCCAAGACGCACATGAAAAGCTGCTCAACATCACTAATTATTAGAGAAATGCAAATCAAAACTACAATGAGGTAAGACCTCACACCTGTGAGAATCGGCCTCATCAGATAATCTACAAACAACAAATTCTGGGGAGGGTGTGGACAAAAGGAACCCTCTTCCGCTATTGGTGGGAATGTAAATTGATACAGTCACTATGGAGAACAGTATGGAGGTTCCTTTAAAAAACTAAAAAGAGAATTACCATAGGATCCAGCAATCCCACTTCTGGGCATATACCCAGAGAAAACCATAAATCACAAAGACACATTCACCACAATGTTCATTGCAGCACTATTTACAATAGCCAGGTAATGGAAGCAACCTAAATGCCCACAGACAGACGAATGGATAAAGATGTGGTACATATATAAAATGGAATATTACTCAGCCAAAAAAAGGAATGAAACTGAGTCATTTGTAGAGAAGTTGATGGATCTAGAGACTGTCATACAGAGTGAAGTAAGTCAGAAAGAGAAAAACAAATATTGTATATTAATGCCTATATGTGGAAGCTAGAAAAATGGTACAGATGAACTGGTTTGCAGGGCAGAAATAGAGACACAGAGGTAGAGAACAAACGTATGGACATGGACACAAAGTGGGGGAAGCCATGGGGTGGTGGTGGTGGGATGAGTTGGGAGATTGGGATTGACCTGTATACATGTATATGCATAAAATAGATAACTAATAATAACCTACTGTATAGAAAAATAAATTAAATTAAATTTCAAAATTTTTAAAAATAAAATGTAAAAATAAAACAGAAAAAAAGTTCTTCCATTCACACTGATGTATTTATAAGAATGAATTATTTCCATGCTTATATCCATAAATACATAAAAGAGGAATAAAATCTAACTTGAACCAAAAAAGAAAAAAAAAACTGAACCTAACATTTATACAGAGGAAAACACTACCAAGGCACTTGCTCCAGTGGTAAACAATTCTGAAATTGGTCAGAGGTGGGGAATCATCTCCCATACAGCCAGCAGCCCCGCCCGCCCACGCAAGGAGCGTCCTTATTGCAAAGCTGGGGGACCGTGCCGAGGCCTCTGTGAGTAAACGTGAGCTGAGCCCCAGGCCAGCTGCTGCTGAACTCTTCCCACCCTTCCCAGGTGAAACACCTGAATATGTACAAGGGCTTGAAAGCCTAGAGGAAGGGCCGTGGAGCCACACCAGCGACAGCACGCAGGCCAACTTGGTGCCTGCAGGTCAGCCAGGATGGTCCTGGCCACGGGCGCACTTCTGGAAGCTTTCCATTGCCCTGCCTGAGATACCCCTCCTGTCCCGGCCCCCACTCCTTTTTTTCCTTCCTCACCTCAGCCCGGAGAGATATTCCAGTGGAAGTTATGGGTGACACATCCTCTTCTTTACAGGTGGCAGCCTGGCAACTCCTGCCGAAAGTCCAGCAGAGCCCCACTCACACCGGGCCCCCCACAAAGCCGTGGACCCTCACACCCTCCCACCAGCACAGCCCCGAGACTGCTGACGGGGCAGAGAATATGCAGTCAGGCACAGCTGCAGGGGCTATTGCTGCCTGGAGTGCTGTTTATATTGACCTCAACCCAGGCACACCTGGGGAGGGCTTGCCGGCAGGGTCAGGCTGCCCAGGTCAGCTAATCCTCAGCCCTCGGGGAATCACATTGCAGAAAATGGACCTCGCTAAGACAGAATATTCGCCAAGGAAAAAAAGGACACAATGCCATTTGCAGCACCGTAGATGAGTCTCGAGGTAATCACGTGACTTGGAGTAAGTCAGAAAGTGAAAGACACATATCATATCATATCACTTATAGGTGTTACCTATAAATTGATACCAGGGCAGATATTTCCACGGAGAAGGGCAATCACAGATTCATTAAACAAACTTATGGTTCACCAAAGGAAAGGTGTGAGGATTGAATTCATTACGATATTGGGGTTAACAGACATATACAAACACAGTAGACGTATAGATTCACCAAAGACCTACGGAGTACCAAGAGAAGACTACTCAACATTCTGTCATAACGTACATGGGAAAAGGATCCCAGGAAGAACAGACATATGTATATGTGTAAAAGAACCACCTCTTGCACACCTACAACAAGCTAAACGTTGTACTCAAACTTGCTGTAATAAAAAATAAAAAATTAAATTAAAAACACGAACAAGAAGTAGTGAGACAAACTTGAGGGGCTTTCTCGTGGCACATTCCGTTCTACATTCCAATCTAGAACGCGACTTCCATTGAGGCTCTGCTGCCCTAGTAACCAGATTTGGTAAGGGAGAACTGCTGCCACCTTGTGGCCGTTTCACACAACAGCAGCTTTAATCCCAGCGCTAATGGTCAGTGGATATTCCAAATCATTACAGGCCTGTAAATGACACCTGCCCTGAAAACATATCCTGGGGTCATATATCGACCAAAAAATTCAAAAGACGTCCATATTTCAAAACGACAGTTTCAAGAGGCATATTTCACGCACATTAGGGTTCTGCTTCTTTTGCTTGCTTTCTTTCTTTGTTAAAAAAACGGGAATGGAAAAAGGCAACCCTCAGAATGGGCGAAAACGTTCACAATCGAATCAATGGACAAAGGTTTAATCTCCAATACATATAAACAGCTCATGCAGCTTAATATTAATAAAACAAACAACCCAATACAAAAATGGGCAGAAGATCTAAAGAGACGTTTCTTCAAAGAAGACACAGAGATGGCCAAGACGCACATGAAAAGCTGCTCAACATCACTAATTATTAGAGAAATGCAAATCAAAACTACAATGAGGTAAGACCTCACACCTGTGAGAATCGGCCTCATCAGATAATCTACAAACAACAAATTCTGGGGAGGGTGTGGACAAAAGGAACCCTCTTCCGCTATTGGTGGGAATGTAAATTGATACAGTCACTATGGAGAACAGTATGGAGGTTCCTTTAAAAAACTAAAAAGAGAATTACCATAGGATCCAGCAATCCCACTTCTGGGCATATACCCAGAGAAAACCATAAATCACAAAGACACATTCACCACAATGTTCATTGCAGCACTATTTACAATAGCCAGGTAATGGAAGCAACCTAAATGCCCACAGACAGACGAATGGATAAAGATGTGGTACATATATAAAATGGAATATTACTCAGCCAAAAAAAGGAATGAAACTGGGTCATTTGTAGAGAAGTTGATGGATCTAGAGACTGTCATACAGAGAGAAGTAAGTCAGAAAGAGAAAAACAAATATTGTATATTAATGCCTATATGTGGAACCTAGAAAAATGGTACAGATGAACTGGTTTGCAGGGCAGAAATAGAGACACAGAGGTAGAGAACAAACGTATGGACATGGACACAAAGTGGGGGAAGCCATGGGGTGGTGGTGGTGGGATGAGTTGGGAGATTGGGATTGACCTGTATACATGTATATGCATAAAATAGGTAACTAATAATAACCTACTGTATAAAAAATTAATTAAATTAAATTTCAAAATTTTAAAAAATAAAATATAAAAATAAAACAGAAAAAAAGTTCTTCCATTCACACTGATATATTTATAAGAATGAATTATTTCCATGCTTATATCCATAAATACATAAAAGAGGAATAAAATCTAACTTGAACCAAAAAAGAAAAAAAAAGCTGAACCTAACATTTATACAGAGGAAAACACTACCAAGGCACTTGCTCCAGTGGTAAACAATTCTGAAATTGGTCAGAGGTGGGGAATCATCTCCCATACAGCCAGCAGCCCCGCCCGCCCACGCAAGGAGCGTCCTTATTGCAAAGCTGGGGGACCGTGCCGAGGCCTCTGTGAGTAAACGTGAGCTGAGCCCCAGGCCAGCTGCTGCTGAACTCTTCCCACCCTTCCCAGGTGAAACACCTGAATATGTACAAGGGCTTGAAAGCCTAGAGGAAGGGCCGTGGAGCCACACCAGCGACAGCACGCAGGCCAACTTGGTGCCTGCAGGTCAGCCAGGATGGTCCTGGCCACGGGCGCTCTTCTGGAAGCTTTCCATTGCCCTGCCTGAGATACCCCTCCTGTCCCGGCCCCCACTCCTTTTTTTCCTTCCTCACCTCAGCCCGGAGAGATATTCCAGTGGAAGTTATGGGTGACACATCCTCTTCTTTACAGGTGGCAGCCTGGCAACTCCTGCCGAAAGTCCAGCAGAGCCCCACTCACACCGGGCCCCCCACAAAGCCGTGAACCCTCACACCCTCCCACCAGCACAGCCCCGAGACTGCTGACGGGGCAGAGAATATGGAGTCTGGCACTGCTGCAGGGGCTATTGCTGCCTGGAGTGCTGTTTATATTGACCTCAACCCAGGCACACCTGGGGAGGGCTTGCTGGCAGGGTCAGGCTGCCCAGGTCAGCTAATCCTCAGCCCTCGGGGAATCACATTGCAGAAAATGGACCTCGCTAAGACAGAATATTCGCCAAGGTAAAAAAGGACACAATGCCATTTGCAGCACCGTAGATGAGTCTCGAGGTAATCACGTGACTTGGAGTAAGTCAGAAAGTGAAAGACACATATCCTATCATATCACTTATAGGTGTTACCTATAAATTGATACCAGGGCAGATATTTCCACGGAGAAGGGCAATCACAGATTCATTAAACAAACTTATGGTTCACCAAAGGAAAGGTGTGAGGATTGAATTCATTACGATATTGGGGTTAACAGACATATACAAACACAGTAGACGTATAGAATCACCAAAGACCTACGGAGTACCAAGAGAAGACTACTCAACATTCTGTCATAACGTACATGGGAAAAGGATCCCAGGAAGAACAGACATATGTATATGTGTAAAAGAACCACCTCTTGCACACCTACAACAAGCTAAACGTTGTACTCAAACTTGCTGTAATAAAAAATAAAAAATTAAATTAAAAACACGAACAAGAAGTAGTGAGACAAACTTGAGGGGCTTTCTCCTGGCACATTCCGTTCTACATTCCAATCTAGAACGCGACTTCCATTGAGGCTCTGCTGCCCTAGTAAGCAGATTTGGTAAGGGAGAACTGCTGCCACCTTGTGGCCGTTTCACACAACAGCAGCTTTAATCCCAGCGCTAATGGTCAGTGGATATTCCAAATCATTACAGGCCTGTAAATGACACCTGCCCTGAAAACATATCCTGAGGTCATATATCGACCAAAAAATTCAAAAGACGTCCATATTTCAAAACGACAGTTTCAAGAGGCATATTTCACGCACATTAGTGTTCTGCTTCTTTTGCTTGCTTTCTTTCTTTGTTAAAAAAACGGGAATGGAAAAAGGCAACCCTCAGAATGGGCGAAAACGTTCACAAACGAATCAATGGACAAAGGTTTAATCTCCAATACATATAAACAGCTCATGCAGCTTAATATTAATAAAACAAACAACCCAATACAAAAATGGGCAGAAGATCTAAAGAGACGTTTCTTCAAAGAAGACACAGAGATGGCCAAGACGCACATGAAAAGCTGCTCAACATCACTAATAATTAGAGAAATGCAAATCAAAACTACAATGAGGTAAGACCTCACACCTGTGAGAATCGGCATCATCAGATAATCTACAAACAGCAAATTCTGGGGAGGGTGTGGACAAAAGGAACCCTCTTCCGCTATTGGTGGGAATGTAAATTGATACAGTCACTATGGAGAACAGTATGGAGGTTCCTTTCAAAAACTAAAAAGAGAATTACCATAGGATCCAGCAATCCCACTTCTGGGCATATACCCAGAGAAAACCATAAATCACAAAGACACATTCACCACAATGTTCATTGCAGCACTATTTACAATAGCCAGGTAATGGAAGCAACCTAAATGCCCACAGACAGACGAATGGATAAAGATGTGGTACATATATAAAATGGAATATTACTCAGCCAAAAAAAGGAATGAAACTGGGTCATTTGTAGAGAAGTTGATGGATCTAGAGACTGTCATACAGAGAGAAGTAAGTCAGAAAGAGAAAAACAAATATTGTATATTAATGCCTATATGTGGAACCTAGAAAAATGGTACAGATGAACTGGTTTGCAGGGCAGAAATAGAGACACAGAGGTAGAGAACAAACGTATGGACATGGACACAAAGTGGGGGAAGCCATGGGGTGGTGGTGGTGGGATGAGTTGGGAGATTGGGATTGACCTGTATACATGTATATGCATAAAATAGATAACTAATAATAACCTACTGTATAAAAAATTAATTAAATTAAATTTCAAAATTTTTAAAAATAAAATGTAAAAATAAAACAGAAAAAAAGTGCTTCCATTCACACTGATGTATTTATAAAAATGAATTATTTCCATGCTTATATCCATAAATACATAAAAGAGGAATAAAATCTAACTTGACCAAAAAAGAAAAAAAAAACTGAACCTAACATTTATACAGAGGAAAACACTACCAAGGCACTTGCTCCAGTGGTAAACAATTCTGAAATTGGTCAGAGGTGGGGAATCATCTCCCATACAGCCAGCAGCCCCGCCCGCCCATGCAAGGAGCGTCCTTATTGCAAAGCTGGGGGACCGTGCCGAGGCCTCTGTGAGTAAACGTGAGCTGAGCCCCAGGCCAGCTGCTGCTGAACTCTTCCCACCCTTCCCAGGTGAAACACCTGAATATGTACAAGGGCTTGAAAGCCTAGAGGAAGGGCCGTGGAGCCACACCAGCGACAGCACGCAGGCCAACTTGGTGCCTGCAGGTCAGCCAGGATGGTCCTGGCCACGGGCGCTCTTCTGGAAGCTTTCCATTGCCCTGCCTGAGATACCCCTCCTGTCCCGGCCCCCACTCCTTTTTTTCCTTCCTCACCTCAGCCCGGAGAGATATTCCCGTGGAAGTTATGTTTGACACATCCTCTTCTTTACAGGTGGCAGCCTGGCAACTCCTGCCGAAAGTCCAGCAGAGCCCCACTCACACCGGGCCCCCCACAAAGCCGTGGACCCTCACACCCTCCCACCAGCACAGCCCCGAGACTGCTGACGGGGCAGAGAATATGCAGTCAGGCACAGCTGCAGGGGCTATTGCTGCCTGGAGTGCTGTTTATATGGACCTCAACCCAGGCACACCTGGGGAGGGCTTGCCGGCAGGGTCAGGCTGCCCAGGTCAGCTAATCCTCAGCCCTCGGGGAATCACATTGCAGAAAATGGACCTCGCCAAGACAGAATATTCGCCAAGGAAAAAAAGGACACAATGCCATTTGCAGCACAGTAGATGAGTCTCGAGGTAATCACGTGACTTGGAGTAAGTCAGAAAGTGAAAGACACATATCATATCATATCACTTATAGGTGTTACCTATAAATTGATACCAGGGCAGATATTTCCACGGAGAAGGGCAATCACAGATTCATTAAACAAACTTATGGTTCACCAAAGGAAAGGTGTGAGGATTGAATTCATTACGATATTGGGGTTAACAGACATATACAAACACAGTAGACGTATAGAATCACCAAAGACCTACGGAGTACCAAGAGAAGACTACTCAACATTCTGTCATAACGTACATGGGAAAAGGATCCCAGGAAGAACAGACATATGTATATGTGTAAAAGAACCACCTCTTGCACACCTACAACAAGCTAAACGTTGTACTCAAACTTGCTGTAATAAAAAATAAAAAATTAAATTAAAAACACGAACAAGAAGTAGTGAGACAAACTTGAGGGGCTTTCTCCTGGCACATTCCGTTCTACATTCCAATCTAGAAGGCGACTTCCATTGAGGCTCTGCTGCCCTAGTAACCAGATTTGGTAAGGGAGAACTGCTGCCACCTTGTGGCCGTTTCACACAACAGCAGCTTTAATCCCAGCGCTAATGGTCAGTGGATATTCCAAATCATTACAGGCCTGTAAATGACACCTGCCCTGAAAACATATCCTGGGGTCATATATCGACCAAAAAATTCAAAAGACGTCCATATTTCAAAACGACAGTTTCAAGAGGCATATTTCACGCACATTAGTGTTCTGCTTCTTTTGCTTGCTTTCTTTCTTTGTTAAAAAAACGGGAATGGAAAAAGGCAACCCTCAGAATGGGCGAAAACGTTCACAAACGAATCAATGGACAAAGGTTTAATCTCCAATACATATAAACAGCTCATGCAGCTTAATATTAATAAAACAAACAACCCAATACAAAAATGGGCAGAAGATCTAAAGAGACGTTTCTTCAAAGAAGACACAGAGATGGCCAAGACGCACATGAAAAGCTGCTCAACATCACTAATTATTAGAGAAATGCAAATCAAAACTACAATGAGGTAAGACCTCACACCTGTGAGAATCGGCCTCATCAGATAATCTACAAACAACAAATTCTGGGGAGGGTGTGGACAAAAGGAACCCTCTTCTGCTATTGGTGGGAATGTAAATTGATACAGTCACTATGGAGAACAGTATGGAGGTTCCTTTCAAAAACTAAAAAGAGAATTACCATAGGATCCAGCAATCCCACTTCTGGGCATATACCCAGAGAAAACCATAAATCACAAAGACACATTCACCACAATGTTCATTGCAGCACTATTTACAATAGCCAGGTAATGGAAGCAACCTAAATGCCCACAGACAGACGAATGGATAAAGATGTGGTACATATATAAAATGGAATATTACTCAGCCAAAAAAAGGAATGAAACTGAGTCATTTGTAGAGAAGTTGATGGATCTAGAGACTGTCATACAGAGTGAAGTAAGTCAGAAAGAGAAAAACAAATATTGTATATTAATGCCTATATGTGGAAGCTAGAAAAATGGTACAGATGAACTGGTTTGCAGGGCAGAAATAGAGACACAGAGGTAGAGAACAAACGTATGGACATGGACACAAAGTGGGGGAAGCCATGGGGTGGTGGTGGTGGGATGAGTTGGGAGATTGGGATTGACCTGTATACATGTATATGCATAAAATAGATAACTAATAATAACCTACTGTATAGAAAAATAAATTATATTAAATTTCAAAATTTTTAAAAATAAAATGTAAAAATAAAACAGAAAAAAAGTTCTTCCATTCACACTGATGTATTTATAAGAATGAATTATTTCCATGCTTATATCCATAAATACATAAAAGAGGAATAAAATCTAACTTGAACCAAAAAAGAAAAAAAAAACTGAACCTAACATTTATAAAGAGGAAAACACTACCAAGGCACTTGCTCCAGAGGTAAACAATTCTGAAATTGGTCAGAGGTGGGGAATCATCTCCCATACAGCCAGCAGCCCCGCCCGCCCACGCAAGGAGCGTCCTTATTGCAAAGCTGGGGGACCGTGCCGAGGTCTCTGTGAGTAAACGTGAGCTGAGCCCCAGGCCAGCTGCTGCTGAACTCTTCCCACCCTTCCCAGGTGAAACACCTGAATATGTACAAGGGCTTGAAAGCCTAGAGGAAGGGCCGTGGAGCCACACCAGCGACAGCACGCAGGCCAACTTGGTGCCTGCAGGTCAGCCAGGATGGTCCTGGCCACGGGCGCTCTTCTGGAAGCTTTCCATTGCCCTGCCTGAGATACCCCTCCTGTCCCGGCCCCCACTCCTTTTTTTCCTTCCTCACCTCAGCCCGGAGAGATATTCCAGTGGAAGTTATGGGTGACACATCCTCTTCTTTACAGGTGGCAGCCTGGCAACTCCTGCCGAAAGTCCAGCAGAGCCCCACTCACACCGGGCCACCCACAAAGCCGTGGACCCTCACACCCTCCCACCAGCACAGCCCCGAGACTGCTGACGGGGCAGAGAATATGGAGTCAGGCACAGCTGCAGGGGCTATTGCTGCCTGGAGTGCTGTTTATATTGACCTCAACCCAGGCACACCTGGGGAGGGCTTGCCGGCAGGGTCAGGCTGCCCAGGTCAGCTAATCCTCAGCCCTCGGGGAATCACATTGCAGAAAATGGACCTCGCTAAGACAGAATATTCGCCAAGGAAAAAAAGGACACAATGCCATTTGCAGCACCGTAGATGAGTCTCGAGGTAATCACGTGACTTGGAGTAAGTCAGAAAGTGAAAGACACATATCATATCATATCACTTATAGGTGTTACCTATAAATTGATACCAGGGCAGATATTTCCACGGAGAAGGGCAATCACAAATTCATTAAACAAACTTATGGTTCACCAAAGGAAAGGTGTGAGGATTAAATTTATTACGATATTGGGGTTAACAGACATATACAAACACAGTAGACGTATAGATTCACCAAAGACCTACGGAGTACCAAGAGAAGACTACTCAACATTCTGTCATAACGTACATGGGAAAAGGATCCCAGGAAGAACAGACATATGTATATGTGTAAAAGAACCACCTCTTGCACACCTACAACAAGCTAAACGTTGTACTCAAACTTGCTGTAATAAAAAATAAAAAATTAAATTAAAAACACGAACAAGAAGTAGTGAGACAAACTTGAGGGGCTTTCTCCTGGCACATTCCGTTCTACATTCCAATCTAGAACGCGACTTCCATTGAGGCTCTGCTGCCCTAGTAACCAGATTTGGTAAGGGAGAACTGCTGCCACCTTGTGGCCGTTTCACACAACAGCAGCTTTAATCCCAGCGCTAATGGTCAGTGGATATTCCAAATCATTACAGGCCTGTAAATGACACCTGCCCTGAAAACATATCCTGGGGTCATATATCGACCAAAAAATTCAAAAGACGTCCATATTTCAAAACGACAGTTTCAAGAGGCATATTTCACGCACATTAGTGTTCTGCTTCTTTTGCTTGCTTTCTTTCTTTGTTAAAAAAACGGGAATGGAAAAAGGCAACCCTCAGAATGGGCGAAAACGTTCACAAACGAATCAATGGACAAAGGTTTAATCTCCAATACATATAAACAGCTCATGCAGCTTAATATTAATAAAACAAACAACCCAATACAAAAATGGGCAGAAGATCTAAAGAGACGTTTCTTCAAAGAAGACACAGAGATGGCCAAGACGCACATGAAAAGCTGCTCAACATCACTAATTATTAGAGAAATGCAAATCAAAACTACAATGAGGTAAGACCACACACCTGTGAGAATCGGCCTCATCAGATAATCTACAAACAACAAATTCTGGGGAGGGTGTGGACAAAAGGAACCCTCTTCCGCTATTGGTGGGAATGTAAATTGATACAGTCACTATGGAGAACAGTATGGAGGTTCCTTTCAAAAACTAAAAAGAGAATTACCATAGGATCCAGCAATCCCACTTCTGGGCATATACCCAGAGAAAACCATAAATCACAAAGACACATTCACCACAATGTTCATTGCAGCACTATTTACAATAGCCAGGTAATGGAAGCAACCTAAATGCCCACAGACAGACGAATGGATAAAGATGTGGTACATATATAAAATGGAATATTACTCAGCCAAAAAAAGGAATGAAACTGAGTCATTTGTAGAGAAGTTGATGGATCTAGAGACTGTCATACAGAGTGAAGTAAGTCAGAAAGAGAAAAACAAATATTGTATATTAATGCCTATATGTGGAAGCTAGAAAAATGGTACAGATGAACTGGTTTGCAGGGCAGAAATAGAGACACAGAGGTAGAGAACAAACGTATGGACATGGACACAAAGTGGGGGAAGCCATGGGGTGGTGGTGGTGGGATGAGTTGGGAGATTGGGATTGACCTGTATACATGTATATGCATAAAATAGATAACTAATAATAACCTACTGTATAGAAAAATAAATTAAATTAAATTTCAAAATTTTTAAAAATAAAATGTAAAAATAAAACAGAAAAAAAGTTCTTCCATTCACACTGATGTATTTATAAGAATGAATTATTTCCATGCTTATATCCATAAATACATAAAAGAGGAATAAAATCTAACTTGAACCAAAAAAAAAAAAAAAACTGAACCTAACATTTATACAGAGGAAAACACTACCAAGGCACTTGCTCCAGTGGTAAACAATTCTGAAATTGGTCAGAGGTGGGGAATCATCTCCCATACAGCCAGCAGCCCCGCCCGCCCACGCAAGGAGCGTCCTTATTGCAAAGCTGGGAGACCGTGCCGAGGCCTCTGTGAGTAAACGTGAGCTGAGCCCCAGGCCAGCTGCTGCTGAACTCTTCCCACCCTTCCCAGGTGAAACACCTGAATATGTACAAGGGCTTGAAAGCCTAGAGGAAGGGCCGTGGAGCCACACCAGCGACAGCACGCAGGCCAACTTGGTGCCTGCAGGTCAGCCAGGATGGTCCTGGCCATGGGCGCTCTTCTGGAAGCTTTCCATTGCCCTGCCTGAGATACCCCTCCTGTCCCGGCCCCCACTCCCTTTTTTCCTTCCTCACCTCAGCCCGGAGAGAAATTCCAGTGGAAGTTATGGGTGACACATCCTCTTCTTTACAGGTGGCAGCCTGGCAACTCCTGCCGAAAATCCAGCAGATCCCCACTCACACCGGGCCCCCCACAAGGCCGTGGACCCTCACACCCTCCCACCAGCACAGCCCCGAGACTGCTGACGGGGCAGAGAATATGCAGTCAGGCACAGCTGCAGGGGCTATTGCTGCCTGGAGTGCTGTTTATATTGACCTCAACCCAGGCACACCTGGGGAGGGCTTGCCGGCAGGGTCAGGCTGCCCAAGTCAGCTAATCCTCAGCCCTCGGGGAATCACATTGCAGAAAATGGACCTCGCTAAGACAGAATATTCGCCAAGGAAAAAAAGGACACAATGCCATTTGCAGCACCGTAGATGAGTCTCGAGGTAATCACGTGACTTGGAGTAAGTCAGAAAGTGAAAGACACATATCATATCATATCACTTATAGGTGTTACCTATAAATTGATACCAGGGCAGATATTTTCACGGAGAAGGGCAATCACAGATTCATTAAACAAACTTATGGTTCACCAAAGGAAAGGTGTGAGGATTGAATTCATTACGATATTGGGGTTAACAGACATATACAAACACAGTAGACGTATAGATTCACCAAAGATCTACGGAGTACCAAGAGAAGACTACTCAACATTCTGTCATAACGTACATGGGAAAAGGATCCCAGGAAGAACAGACATATGTATATGTGTAAAAGAACCACCTCTTGCACACCTACAACAAGCTAAACGTTGTACTCAAACTTGCTGTAATAAAAAATAAAAAATTAAATTAAAAACACGAACAAGAAGTAGTGAGACAAACTTGAGGGGCTTTCTCCTGGCACATTCCGTTCTACATTCCAATCTAGAACGCGACTTCCATTGAGGCTCTGCTGCCCTAGTAACCAGATTTGGTAAGGGAGAACTGCTGCCACCTTGTGGCCGTTTCACACAACAGCAGCTTTAATCCCAGCGCTAATGGTCAGTGGATATTCCAAATCATTACAGGCCTGTAAATGACACCTGCCCTGAAAACATATCCTGGGGTCATATATCGACCAAAAAATTCAAAAGACGTCCATATTTCAAAACGAGAGTTTCAAGAGGCATATTTCACGCACATTAGTGTTCTGCTTCTTTTGCTTGCTTTCTTTCTTTGTTAAAAAAACGGGAATGGAAAAAGGCAACCCTCAGAATGGGCGAAAACGTTCACAAACGAATCAATGGACAAAGGTTTAATCTCCAATATATATAAACAGCTCATGCAGCTTAATATTAATAAAACAAACAACCCAATACAAAAATGGGCAGAGGATCTAAAGAGACGTTTCTTCAAAGCAGACACAGAGATGGCCAAGACGCACATGAAAAGCTGCTCAACATCACTAATTATTAGAGAAATGCAAATCAAAACTACAATGAGTTAAGACCTCACACCTGTGAGAATCGGCATCATCAGATAATCTACAAACAACAAATTCTGGGGAGGGTGTGGACAAAAGGAACCCTCTTCCGCTATTGGTGGGAATGTAAATTGATACAGTCACTATGGAGAACAGTATGGAGGTTCCTTTAAAAAACTAAAAAGAGAATTACCATAGGATCCAGCAATCCCACTTCTGGGCATATACCCAGAGAAAACCATAAATCACAAAGACACATTCACCACAATGTTCATTGCAGCACTATTTACAATAGCCAGGTAATGGAAGCAACCTAAATGGCCACAGACAGACGAATGGATAAAGATGTGGTACATATATAAAATGGAATATTACTCAGCCAAAAAAAGGAATGAAACTGGGTCATTTGTAGAGAAGTTGATGGATCTAGAGACTGTCATACAGAGTGAAGTAAGTCAGAAAGAGAAAAACAAATATTGTATATTAATGCCTATATGTGGAACCTAGAAAAATGGTACAGATGAACTGGTTTGCAGGGCAGAAATAGAGACACAGAGGTAGAGAACAAACGTATGGACACAAAGTGGGGGAAGCCATGGGGTGGTGGTGGTGGGATGAGTTGGGAGATTGGGATTGACCTGTATACATGTATATGCATAAAATAGATAACTAATAATAACCTACTGTATAAAAAAATAAATTAAATTAAATTTCAAATTTTTTAAAAATAAAATGTAAAAATAAAACAGAAAAAAAGTTCTTCCATTCACACTGATGTATTTATAAGAATGAATTATTTCCATGCTTATATCCATAAATACATAAAAGAGGAATAAAATCTAACTTGAACCAAAAAAGAAAAAAAACTAAACCTAACATTTATACAGAGAAAAACACTACCAAGGCACTTGCTCCAGTGGTAAACAATTCTGAAATTGGTCAGAGGTGGGGAATCATCTCCCATACAGCCAGCAGCCCCGCCCGCCCACGCAAGGAGCGTCCTTATTGCAAAGCTGGGGGACCGTGCCGAGGCCTCTGTAATTAAACGTGAGCTGAGCCTGAGGCCAGCTGCTGCTGAACTCTTCCCACCCTTCCCAGGTGAAACACCTGATTATGTACAAGGGCTTGAAAGCCTAGAGGAAGGGCCGTGGAGCCACACCAGCGACAGCACGCAGGCCAACTTGGCGCCGGCAGGTCAGCCAGGATGGTCATGGCCACGGGCGCTCTTCTGAAAGCTTTCCATTGCCCTGCCTGAGATACCCCTCCTGTCCCTGTCCCCACTCCTTTTTTTCCTTCCTCACCTCAGCCCGGAGAGATATTCCTGTGGAAGTTATGGGTGACACATCCTCTTCTTTACAGGTGGCAGCCTGGCAACTGCTGCAGAAAGTCCAGCAGAGCCCCACTCACACCAGGCCACACACAAAGCCGTGGACCCACACACCCTCCCACCAGCACAGCCCCGAGACTGCTGACGGGGCAGAGAATATGGAGTCAGGCACAGCTGCAGGGGCTATTGCTGCCTGGAGTGCTGTTTGTATTGACCTCAACCCAGGCACACCTGGGGAGGGCTTGCCTGCAGGCTCAGGCTGCCCAGGTCAGCTAATCCTCAGCCCTCAGGGAATCACATTGCAGAAAATGGACCTCGCTAACACAGAATATTCGCCAAGGAAAAAAAGGACACAATGCCATTTGCAGCACCGTAGATGAGTCTAGAGGTAATCACGTGACTTGGAGTAAGTCAGAAAGTGAAAGACACATATCATATCATATCACTTATAGGTGTTACCTATAAATTGATACCAGGGCAGATATTTCCACGGAGAAGGGCAATCAAAGATTCATTAAACAAACTTATGGTTCACCAAAGGAAAGGTGTGAGCATTGAATTCATTACGATATTGGGGTTAACAGACATATACAAACACAGTAGACGTATATAATCACCATAGACCTACGGAGTACCAAGAGAAGACTACTCAACATTCTGTCATAACGTACATGGGAAAAGGATCCCAGGAAGAACAGACATATGTATATGTGTAAAAGAACCACCTCTTGCACACCTACAACAAGCTAAACGTTGTACTCAAACTTGCTGTAATAAAAAATAAAAAATTAAATTAAAAACACGAACAAGAAGTAGTGAGACAAACTTGAGGGGCTTTCTCCTGGCACATTCCGTTCTAAATTCCAATCTAGAACGCGACTTCCATTGAGGCTCTGCTGCCCTAGTAACCAGATTTGGTAAGGGAGAACTGCTGCCACCATGTGGCCGTTTCACACAACAGCAGCTTTAATCCCAGCGCTAATGGTCAGTGGATATTCCAAATCATTACAGGCCTGTAAATGACACCTGCCCTGAAAACAAATCCTGGGTTCATATATCGACCAAAAAATTCAAAAGATGTCCATATTTCAAAACGACAGTTTCAAGAGGCATATTTCACGCACATTAGTGTTCTGCTTGTTTTCTTGCTTTCTTTCTTTGTTAAAAAAACGGGAATGGAAAAAGGCAACCCTCAGAAGGGGCGAAAACGTTCACAAACGAATCAATGGACAAAGGTTTAATCTCCAATATATATAAACAGCTCATGCAGCTTAATATTAATAAAACAAACAACCCAATACAAAAATGGGCAGAAGATCTAAATAGACGTTTCTTCAAAGAAGACACAGAGATGGCCAAGACGCACATGAAAAGCTGCTCAACATCACTAATTATTAGAGAAATGCAAATCAAAACTACAATGAGGTAAGACCTCACACCTGTTAGAATCGGCATCATCAGAAAATCTACAAACAACAAATTCTGGGGAGGGTGTGGACAAAAGGAACCCTCTTCCGCTATTGGTGGGAATGTACATTGATACAGTCACTATGGAGAAGAGTATGGAGGTTCCTTTAAAAAACTAAAAAGAGAATTACCATAGGATCCAGCAATCCCACTTCTGGGCATATACCCAGAGAAAACCATAAATCACAAAGACACATTCACCACAATGTTCATTGCAGCACTATTTACAATAGCCAGGTAATGGAAGCAACCTAAATGCCCACAGACAGACGAATGGATAAAGATGTGGTACATATATAAAATGGAATATTACTCAGCCATAAAAAGGAATGAAACTGGGTCATTTGTACAGAAGTTGATGGATCTAGAGACTGTCATACAGAGTGAAGTCAGTCAGAAAGAGAAAAACAAATATTGTATATTAATGCCTATATGTGGAACCTAGAAAAATGGTACAGATGAACTGGTTTGCAGGGCAGAATTATAGACACAGAGGTAGAGAACAAACGTATGGACACAAAGTGGGGGAAGCCATGGGGTGGTGGTGGTGGGATGAGTTGGGAGATTGGAATTGACCTGTATACATGTATATGCAAAAAATAGATAACTAATAATAACCAACTGTATAAAAAAATAAATGAAATTAAATTTCAAAATTTTTAAAAATAAAATGTAAAAATAAAACAGAAAAAAAGTTCTTCCATTCACACTGATGTATTTATAAAAATGAATTATTTCCATGCTTATATCCATAAATACATAAAAGAGGAATAAAATCTAACTTGAACCAAAAAAGAAAAAAAAAACTGAACCTAACAGTTATACAGAGGAAAACACTACCAATGCACTTGCTCCAGTGGTAAACAATTCTGAAATTGGTCAGAGGTGGGGAATCATCTCCCATAGAGCCAGCAGCCCCGCCCGCCCATGCAAGGAGTGTCCTTATTGCAAAGCTGGGGGACCGTGCCGAGGCCTCTGTGAGTAAACGTGAGCAGAGCCTGAGGCCAGCTGCTGCTGAACTGTTCCCACCCTTCCCAGGTGAAACACCTGATTATGTACAAGGGCTTCAAAGCCTAGAGGAAGGGCCATGGAGCCACAACAGCGACAGCACACAGGCCAACTTGGCGCCTGCAGGTCAGCCAGGATGGTCATGGCCACGGGCGCTCTTCAGGAAGCTTTCCATTGCGCTGCCTGAGATATCCCTCCTGTCCCGGTCCCCACTCCTTTTTTTTCCTTCCTCACCTCAGCCCGGAGAGATATTCCAGTGGAAGTTATGGGTGACACATCCTCTTCTTTACAGGTGGCAGCCTGGCAACTGCTGCAGAAAGTCCAGCAGAGCCCCACTCACACCAGGCCACACACAAAGCCGTGGACCCATACACCCTCCCACCAGCACAGCCCCGAGACTGCTGACGGGGCAGAGAATATGGAGTCAGGCACAGCTGCAGGGGCTATTGCTGCCTGGAGTGCTGTTTATATTGACCTCAACCCAGGCACACCAGGGGAAGGCTTGCCGTCAGGGTCAGGCTGCCCAGGTCAGCTAATCCTCAGCCCTCAGGGAATCACATTGCAGAAAATGGACCTCGCTAACACAGAATATTCGCCAAGGAAAAAAAGGACACAATGCCATTTGCAGCACCGTAGATGAGTCTAGAGGTAATCACGTGACTTGGAGTAAGTCAGAAAGTGAAAGACAGATATCATATCATATCACTTATAGGTGTTACGTATAAATTGATACCAGGGCAGATATTTCCACGGAGAAGGGCAATCACAGATTCATTAAACAAATTTATGGTTCACCAAAGGAAAAGTGTGAGCATTGAATTCATTACGATATTGGGGTTAACAGACATATACAAACACAGTAGACGTATATAATCACCATAGACCTACGGAGTACGAAGAGAAGACTACTCAACATTCTGTGATAACGTACATGGGAAAAGGATCCCAGGAAGAACAGACATATGTATATGTGTAAAAGAACCACCTCTTGCACACCTACAACAAGCTAAACGTTGTTCTCAAACTTGCTGTAATAAAAAATAAAAAATTAAATTAAAAACACGAACAAGAAGTAGTGAGACAAACTTGAGGGGCTTTCTCATGGCACATTCCGTTCTAAATTCCAATCTAGAATGCGACTTCCATTGAGGCTCTGCTGCCCTAGTAACCAGATTTGGTAAGGGAGAACTGCTGCCACCTTGTGGCCGTTTCACACAACAGCAGATTTAATCCCAGCGCTAATGGTCAGTGGATATTCCAAATCATTACAGGCCTGTACATGACACCTGCCCTGAAAACAAATCCTGGGATCATATATCGACCAAAAAATTCAAAAGACGTCCATATTTCAAAACGACAGTTTCAAGAGGCATATTTCACGCACATTAGTGTTCTGCTTGTTTTGCTTGCTTTCTTTCTTTGTTAAAAAAACGGGAATGGAAAAAGGCAACCCTCAGAAGGGGCGAAAACGTTCACAAACGAATCAATGGACAAAGGTTTAATCTCCAATATATATAAACAGCTCATGCAGCTTAATATTAATAAAACAAACAACCCAATACAAAAATGGGCAGAAGATCTAAATAGACGTTTCTTCAAAGAAGACACAGAGATGGCCAAGACGCACATGAAAAGCTGCTCAACATCACTAATTATTAGAGAAATGCAAATCAAAAGTACAATGAGGTAAGACCTCACACCTGTTAGAATCGGCATCATCAGATAATCTACAAACAACAAATTCTGGGGAGGGTGTGGACAAAAGGAACCCTCTTCTGCTATTGGTGGGAATGTAAATTGATACAGTCACTATGGAGAACAGAATGGAGGTTCCTTTAAAAAACTAAAAGGAGAATTACCATAGGATCCAGCAATCCCACTTCTGGGCATATACCCAGAGAAAACCATAAATCACAGAGACACATTCACCACAGTGTTCTTTGCAGCACTATTTACAATAGCCAGGTAATGGAAGCAACCTAAATGCCCACAGACAGACGAATGGATAAAGATGTGGTACATATATAAAATGGAATATTACTCAGCCATAAAAAGGAATGAAACTGGGTCATTTGTAGAGAAGTTGATGGATCTAGAGACTGTCATACAGAGTGAAGTCAGTCAGAAAGAGAAAAACAAATATTGTATATTAATGCCTATATGTGGAACCTAGAAAAATGGTACAGATGAACTGGTTTGCAGGGCAGAAATAGAGACACAGAGGTAGAGAACAAACGTATGGACACAAAGTGGGGGAAGCCATGGGGTGGTGGTGGTGGGATGAGTTGGGAGATTGGGATTGACCTGTATACATGTGTATGCATAAACAGATAACTAATAATAACATACTGTATAAAAAAATAAATTAAATTAAATTTCAAAAATTTTAAAAATAAAATGTAAAAATAAAACAGAAAAAAAGTTCTTCCATTCACACTGATGTATTTATAAGAATAAATTATTTCCATGCTTATATCCATAAATACATAAAAGAGGAATAAAATCTAACTTGAACCAAAAAAGAAAAAAAAACTGAACCTAACAGTTATACAGAGGAAAACACTACCAAGGTACTTGCTCCAGTGGTAAACAATTCTCAAATTGGTCAGAGGTGGGGAATCATCTCCCATAGAGCCAGCAGCCCCGCCCGCCCACGCAAGGAGCATCCTTATTTCAAAGCTGGGGGACCGTGCCGAGGCCTCTGTGAGTAAACGTGAGCTGAGCCCCAGGCCAGCAGCTGCTGAACTGTTCCCACCCTTCCCAGGTGAAACACCTGAATATGTACAAGGGCTTCAAAGCCTAGAGGAAGGGCCGTGTAGCCACACCAGCGACAGCATGCAGGTCAACTTGGCGCCTGCAGGTCAGCCAGTTTGGTCCTGGCCGCGGGCTCTCTTCTGGAAACTTTCCATTGCCCTGCCTGAGATACCCCTCCTGTCCCGGCCACCACTCCTTTTTTTCCTTACTCACCTCAGCCCGGAGAGATATTCCAGTGGAAGTTATGGGTGACACATCCTCTTCTTTACAGTTGGCAGCCTGGCAACTCCTGCCGAAAGTCCAGCAGATCCCCACTCACACCGGGCCACCCACAAAGCCGTGGACCCTCACACACTCCCACCAGCACAGCCCCGAGACTGCTGACGGGGCAGAGAATATGGAGTCAGGCACAGCTGCAGGGTCTATTGCTGCCTGGAGTGCTGTTTATATTGACCTCAACCCAAGCACACCTGGGGAGGGCTTGCCGGCAGGGTCAGGCTGCCCAGGTCAGCTAATCCTCAGCCCTCAGGGAATCACATTGCAGAAAATGGACCTCGCTAAGACAGAATATTCGCCAAGGAAAAAAGGACACAATGCCATTTGCAGCACCGTAGATGAGTCTAGAGGTAATCACGTGACTTGGAGTAAGTCAGAAAGTGAAAGACACATATCATATCATATCACTTATAGGTGTTACCTATAAATTGATACCAGGGCAGATATTTCCACGGAGAAGGGCTATCACAGATTCATTAAACAAACTTATGGTTCACCAAAGGAAAGGTGTGAACATTGAATTCATTACTATATTGGGGTTAACAGACATATACAAACACAGTAGACGTATATAATCACCATAGACCTACGGAGTACCAAGAGAAGACTACTCAACATTCTGTGATAACGTACATGGGAAAAGGATCCCAGGAAGAACAGACATATGTATATGTGTAAAAGAACCACCTCTTGCACACCTACAACAAGCTAAACGTTGTACTCAAACTTGCTGTAATAAAAAATAAAAAATTAAATTAAAAACACGAACAAGAAGTAGTGAGACAAACTTGAGGGGCTTTCTCCTGGCACATTCCGTTCTACATTACAATCTAGAACGTGACTTCCATTGAGGCTCTGCTGCCCTAGTAACCAGGTTTGGTAAGGGAGAACTGCTGCCACCTTGTGGCCGTTTCACACAACAGCAGCTTTAATCCCAGCGATAATGGTCAGTGGATATTCCAAATCATTACAGGCCTGTACATGACACCTGCCCTGAAAACAAATCCTGGGATCATATATCGACCAAAAAATTCAAAAGACGTCCATATTTCAAAACGACAGTTTCAAGAGGCATATTTCACGCACATTAGTGTTCTGCTTCTTTTGCTTGCTTTCTTTCTTTGTTAAAAAAACGGGAATGGAAAAAGGCAACCCTCAGAATGGGCGAAAACGTTCACAAACGAATCAATGGACAAAGGTTTAATCTCCAATATATATAAACAGCTCATGCAGCTTAATATTAATAAAACAAACAACCCAATACAAAAATGGGCAGAAGATCTAAATAGACGTTTCTTCAAAGAAGACACAGAGATGGCCAAGACGCACATGAAAAGCTGCTCAACATCACTAATTATTAGAGAAATGCAAATCAAAATTACAATGAGGTAAGACCTCACACCTGTTAGAATCGGCATCATCAGATAATCTACAAACAACAAAATCTGGGGAGGGTGTGGACAAAAGGAACACTCTTCCGCTATTGGTGGGAATGTAAATTGATACAGTCACTATGGAGAACAGTATGGAGGTTCCTTTAAAAAACTAAAAAGAGAATTACCATAGGATCCAGCAATCCCACTTCTGGGCATATACCCAGAGAAAACCATAAATCACAAAGACACATTCACCACAATGTTCATTGCAGCACTATTTACAATAGCCAGGTAATGGAAGCAACCTAAATGGCCACAGACAGACGAATGGATAAAGATGTGGTACAGGGCCTCCCTGGTGGCGCAGTGGTTGAGAGTCCGCCTACCGATGCAGGGGATACGGGTTCGTGCCCCGGTCTGGGAGGATCCCATATGCCGCGGAGCGGCTGGGCCCGTGAGCCATGGCCACTGGGCCTGCGCATCCGGAGCCTGTGCTCCGCAACGGGAGAGGCCACAACAGTGAGAGGCCCGCATACCGCAAAAAAAAAAAAAAAAAAAAAAAGTTGTGGTACATATATAAAATGGAATATTACTCAGCCATAAAAAGGAATGAAACTGGGTCATTTGTAGAGAAGTTGATGGATCTAGAGACTGTCATACAGAGTGAAGTCAGTCAGAAAGAGAAAAACAAATATTGTATATTAATGCCTATATGTGGAACCTAGAAAAATGGTACAGATGAACTGGTTTGCAGGGCAGAAATAGAGACACAGAGGTAGAGAACAAACGTATGGACACAAAGGGGGGGAAGCCATGGGGTGCTGGTGGTGGGATGAGTTGGGAGATTGGGATTGACCTGTATACATGTCTATGCATAAAATAGATAACTAATAATAACCTACTGTATAAAAAAATAACTAAAATTAAATTTCAAATTTTTTGAAAATAAAATGTAAAAATAAAACAGAAAAAAAGTTCTTCCATTCACACTGATGTATTTATAAGAATGAATTATTTCCATGCTTATATCTATAAATACATAAAAGAGGAATAAAATCTAACTTGAACCAAAAAAGAAAAAAAAAACTGAACCTAACAGTTATACAGAGGAAAACACTACCAAGGCACTTGCTCCAGTGGTAAACAATTCTGAAATTGGTCAGAGGTGGGGAATCATCTCCCATACAACCAGCAGCCCCGCCCACCCACGCAAGGAGCGTCCTTATTGCAAAGCTGGGGGACCGTGCGGAGGACTCTGTGAGTAAACGTAAGATGAGCCCCAGGCCAGCTGCTGCTGAACTGTTCCCACCCTTCCCAGGTGAAACACCTGAATATGTACAAGGGCTTGAAAGCCTAGAGGAAGGGCCGTGGAGCCACACCAGCGACAGCACGCAGGCCAACTTGGTGCCTGCAGGTCAGCCAGGATGGTACTGGCCATGGGTGCTCTTCTGGAAGCTTTCCATTGCCCTGCCTGAGATACCCCTCCTGTCCCGGCCCCCACTCATTTTTTTCCTTACTCACCTAGCCCGCAGAAATATCCAGTGGAAGTTATGGGTGACACATCCTCTTCTTTACATGCGGCAGCCTGGCAACTCCTGCCGAAAGTCCAGCAGAGCCCCACTCACACCGGGCCACCCACAAAGCCATGGACCCTCACACCCTCCCACCAGCACAGCCCCGAGACTGCTGACGGGGCAGAGAATATGGAGTCAGGCACAGCTGCAGGGGCTATTGTTGCCTGGAGTGCTGTTTATATTGACCTCAACCCAGGCACACCTGGGGAGGGCTTGCCAGCAGGGTCAGGCTGCCCAGGTTAGCTAATCCTCAGCCCTCAGGGAATCACATTGCAGAAAATGGACCTCGCTAAGACAGAATATTCGCCAAGGAAAAGAAGCACACAATGCCATTTGCAGCACCGTAGATGAGTCTAGAGGTAATCACGTGACTTGGAGTAAGTCAGAAAGTGAAAGACACATATCATATCATATCACTTATAGGTGTTACCTATAAATTGATACCAGGGCAGATATTTCCACAGAGAAGGGCAATCACAGATTCATTAAACAAACTTATGGTTCACCAAAGGAAAGGTGTGAGGATTGAATTCATTACGATATTGGGGTTTAACAGACATATACAAACACAGTAGACCTATATAATCACCAAAGACCTACGGAGCACCAAGAGAAGACTACTCAACATTCTGTCATAACGTACATGGGAAAAGGATCCCAGGAAGAACAGACATATGTATATGTGTAAAAGAACCACCTCTTGCACACCTACAACAAGCTAAACGTTGTACTCAAACTTGCTGAAATAAAAAATTAAAAAATTAAATTAAAAACACGAACAAGAAGTAGTGAGACAAACTTGAGGGGCTTTCTCCTGGCACATTCCGTTCTACATTCCAATCTAGAACGCGACTTCCATTGAGTCTCTGCTGCCCTAGTAACCAGATTTGGTAAGGGAGAACTGCTGCCACCTTGTGGCCGTTTCACACAACAGCAGCTTTAATCCCAGCGCTAATGGTCAGTGGATATTCCAAATCACTACAGGCCTGTAAATGACACCTGCCCTGAAAACATATCCTGGGGTCATATATCGACCAAAAAATTCAAAAGACGTCCATATTTCAAAACGACAGTTTCAAGAGGCATATTTCACGCACATTAGTGTTCTGCTTCTTTTGCTTGCTTTCTTTCTTTGTTAAAAAAACGGGAATGGAAAAAGGCAACCCTCAGAATGGGCGAAAACGTTCACAAACGAATCAATGGACAAAGGTTTAATCTCCAATATATATAAACAGCTCATGCAGCTTAATATTAATAAAACAAACAACCCAATAAAAAAAATGGGCAGAAGATCTAAATAGACGTTTCTTAAAAGAAGACACAGAGATGGCCAAGACGCACATGAAAAGCTGCTCAACATCACTAATTATTAGAGAAATGCAAATCAAAACTACAATGAGTTAAGACCTCACACCTGTGAGAATCGGCATCATCAGATAATCTACAAACAACAAATTCTGGGGAGGGTGTGGACAAAAGGAACCCTCTTCCGCTATTGGTGGGAATGTAAATTGATACAGTCACTATGGAGAACAGTATGGAGGTTCCTTTAAAAAACTAAAAAGAGAATTACCATAGGATCCAGCAATCCCACTTCTGGGCATATACCCAGAGAAAACCATAAATCACAAAGACACATTCACCACAATGTACATTGCAGAACTATTTACAATAGCCAGGTAATGGAAGCAAACTAAATGCCCACAGTCAGACGAATGGATAAAGATGTGGTACATATATAAAATGGAATATTACTTAGCCATAAAAAGGAATGAAACTGGGTCATTTGTAGAGAACTTGATGGATCTAGAGACTGTCGTACAGAGTGAAGTCAGTCAGAAAGAGAAAAACAAATATTGTATATTAAAGCCTATATTTTGAACCTAGAAAAATGGTACAGATGAGCTGGTTTGCAGGGCAGAAATAGAGACACAGAGGTAGAGAACAAATGTATGGACACAAAGTGGGGGAAGCCATGGGGTCGTGGTGGTGGGATAAGTTGGGCGATTGGGATTGACCTGTATACATGTATATGCATAAAATAGATAACTAATAATAACCTACTGTATAAAAAAATAAATAAAATTAAATTTCAAAATTTTTAAAAATAAAATGTAAAAATAAAACAGAAAAAAAGTTCTTCCAATCACACTGATGTATTTATAAGAATGAATTATTTCCATGCTTATATCTATAAATACATAAAAGAGGAATAAAATCTAACTTGAACCAAAAAAGAAAAAAAAAACTGAAGCTAACAGTTATACAGAGGAAAACACTACCAAGGCACTTGCTCCAGTGGTAAACAATTCTGAAATTGGTCAGAGGTGGGGAATCTTCTCCCATAGAGCCAGCAGCCCCGCCCGCCCACGCAAGGAGCGTCCTTATTGCAAATCTGGGGGACACTGCCGAGGCCTCTGTGAGTAAACAAGAGCTGAGCCCCAGGCCAGCTGCTGCTGAACTGTTCCCACCCTTCCCAGGTTAAACACCTGAATATGTACAAGGGCTTCAAAGCCTAGAGGAAGGGCCGTGGAGCCACACCAGCGACAGCACGCAGGCCAACTTGGCGCCTGCGGGTCAGCCAGGATGGTCCTGGCCACGGGCGCTCTTTTGGAAGCTTTCCATTGCCCTGAATGAGATACCCCTCCTGTCCCGGCCCCACTCCTTTTTTTCCTCCTCACTTCAGCCCGGAGAGATATTCCAGTGGAAGTTATGGGTGACACATCCTCTTCTTTACATGTGGCAGCCTGGCAACTCCTGCCGAAAGTCCAGCAGGGCCCCACTCACACGGGGCCACCCACAAAGCCGTGGACCCTCAAACCCTCCCACCAGCACCGCCCTGAGACTGCTGACGAGGCAGAGAATATGGAGTCAGGCACAGCTGCAGGGGCTATTGTTGCCTGGAGTGCTGTTTATATTGACCTCAACCCAGGCACACCTGGGGAGGGCTTGCCGGCAGGGTCAGGCTGCCCAGGTTAGCTAATCCTCAGCCCTCAGGGAATCACATTGCAGAAAATGGACCTCGCTAAGACAGAATATTCGCCAAGGAAAAAAAGGACACAATGCCATTTGCAGCACCGTAGATGAGTCTAGAGGTAATCACGTGACTTGGAGTAAGTCAGAAAGTGAAAGACACATATCATATCATATCACTTATAGGTGTTACCTATAAATTGATACCAGGGCAGATATTTCCACGGAGAAGGGCAATCACAGATTCATTAAACAAACTTATGGTTCACCAAAGGAAAGGTGTGAGGAGTGAATTCTTTTCGATATTGGGGTTAACAGACATATACAAACACAGTAGACGTATATAATCACCAAAGACCTACGGAGTACCAAGAGAAGACTACTCAACATTCTGTCATAACGTACATGGGAAAAGGATCCCAGGAAGAACAGACATATGTATATGTGTAAAAGAACCACCTCTTGCACACCTACAACAAGCTAAACGTTGTACTCAAACGTGCTGTAATTAAAAATAAAAAAATTAAATTAAAAACACGAACAAGAAGTAGTGAGACAAACTTGAGGGGCTTTCTCCTGGCACATTCCGTTCTACATTACAATCTATAAAGCGACTTCCATTGAGGCTCTGCTGCCCTAGTAACCAGATTTGGTAAGGGAGAACTGCTGCCACCTTGTGGCCGTTTCACACAACAGCAGCTTTAATCGCAGCGCTAATGGTCAGTGGATATTCCAAATCATTACAGGCCTGTAAATGACACCTGCCCTCAAAACAAATCCTGGGGTCATATATCGACCAAAAAATTCAAAAGACGTCCATATTTCAAAACGACAGTTTCAAGAGGCATATTTCACGCACATTAGTGTTCTGCTTCTTTTGCTTGCTTTCTTTCTTTGTTAAAAAAACGGGAATGGAAAAAGGCAACCCTCAGAATGGGCAAAAACGTTCACAAACGAATCAATGGACAAAGGTTTAACCTCCAATATATATAAACAGCTCATGCAGCTTAATATAAATAAAACAAACAACCCAATACAGAAATGGGCAGAAGATCTAAATAGACGTTTCTTCAAAGAAGACACAGAGATGGCCAAGACGCACATGAAAAGCTGCTCAACATCACTAATTATTAGAGAAATGCAAATCAAAACTACAACGAGGTAAGACCTCACACCTGTTAGAATCGGCATCATCAGATAATCTACAAACAACAAATTCTGGGGAGGGTGTGGACAAAAGGAACCCTCTTCCGCTATTGGTGGGAATGTAAATTGATACACTCACTATGGAGAACAGTATGGAGGTTCCTATAAAAAACTAAAAACAGGGCCTCCCTGGTGGCGCAGTGGTTGAGAGTTCGCCTGCCGATGCAGGGGATATGGGTTCGTGCCCCGGTCCGGGAGGATCCCATATGCCGTGGAGCGGCTGGGCCCGTGAGCCATGGCCGCTGAGCCTGCGCATCCGGAGCCTGTGCTCCGCAAGGGGAGAGGCCACAACAGTGAGAGGCCCGCGTACCAAAAAAAAAAAAAAAAAAAAAAAAAAAAAAAAAAAACAAAAACTAAAAACAGAATTACAATAGTATCCAGCAATCCCACTTCTGGGCATATACCCAGAGAAAACCATAAATCACAAAGACACATTCACCACAATGTTCATTGCAGCACTATTTACAATAGCCAGGTAATGGAAGCAACCTAAATGCCCACAGACAGACGAATGGATAAAGATGTGGTACATATATAAAATGGAATGTTACTCAGCCATAAAGAGGAATGAAACTGGGTCATTTGTAGAGAAGTTGATGGATCTAGAGACTGTCCTACAGAGTAAAGTCAGTCAGAAAGAGAAAAACAAATATTGTATATTAATGTCTATATGAGGAACAGAGAAAAATGGTACAGATGAACTGGTTTGCAGGGCAGAAATAGAGACACAGAGGTAGAGAACAAACGTATGGACACAAAGTGGGGGAAGCCATGGGGTGGTGGTGGTGGGATGAGTTGGGAGATTGGGATTGACCTGTATACATGTATATGCATAAAACAGATAACTAATAATATCAAACAGTGTAAAAAAATAAATTAAATTTCAAAATTTTTAAAAATAAAATGTAAAAATAAAACAGAAAAAAAGTTCTTCCATTCACACTGATGTATTTATAAAAATGAATTATTTCCATGCTTATATCCATAAATACATAAAAGAGGAATAAAATCTAACTTGAACCAAAAAAGAAAAAAAAAACTGAACCTAACAGTTATACAGAGGAAAACACTACCAAGGCACTTGCTCCAGTGGTAAACAATTCTGAAATTGGTCAGAGGTGGGGAATCATCTCCCATAGAGCCAGCAGCCCCGCCCACCCACGCAAGGAGCGTCCTTATTGCAAAGCTGGGGGACCGTGCCGAGGCCTCTGTGAGTAAACGTGAACTGAGCCTTAGGCCAGCTGCTGCTGAACTGTTCCCACCCTTCCCAGGTGAAACACCTGAATATGTACAAGGCCTTGAAAGCCTAGAGGAAGGGCCGTGGAGCCACACCAGCGACAGCACACAGGCCAACTTGGTGCCTGCAGGTCAGCCAGGATGGTCCTTGCCACGGGCGCTCTTCTGGAAGCTTTCCATTGCCCTGCCTGAGATACCCCTCCTGTCCCGGTCCCCACTCCTTTTTTTCCTTCTTCACCTCAGCCCGGAGAGATATTCCAGTGGAAGTTATGGGTGACACATCCTCTTCTTTACAGGTGGCAGCGTGGCAACTCCTGCAGAAAGTCCAGGAGAGCCCCACTCACACCGGGCCACACACAAAGCCGTGGACCCTCACACCCTCCCACCAGCACAGCCCCGAGACTGCTGACGGGGCAGAGAATATGGAGTCAGGCACAGCTGCAGGGGCTATTGCTGCCTGGAGTGCTGTTTATATTGACCTCAACCCAGGCACACCTGGCGAGGGCTTGCCGGCAGGGTCAGGCTGCCCAGGTCAGCTAATCCTCAGCCTTCAGGGAATCACATTGCAGAAAATGGACCTCGCTAAGACAGAATATTCGGCAAGGAAAAAAAGGACACAATGCCATTTGCAGCACCGTAGATGACTCTCGAGGTAATCACGTGACATGGAGTAAGTCAGAAAGTGAAAGACACATATCATATCATATCACTTATAGGTGTTACCTATAAATTGATACCAGGGCAGATATTTCCACGGAGAAGGGCAATCACAGATTCATTAAACAAACTTATGGTTCACCAAAGGAAAGGTGTGAGGATTGAATTCATTACGATATTGGGGTTAACAGACATATACAAACACAGTAGACGTATATAATCACCAAAGACCTACGGAGTACCAAGAGAAGACTACTCAACATTCTGTCATAACGTACATGGGAAAAGGATCCCAGGAAGAACAGACATATGTATATGTGTAAAAGAACCACCTCTTGCACACCTACAACAAGCTAAACGTTGTACTCAAACTTGCTGTAATAAAAAATAAAAAATTAAATTAAAAACACGAACAAGAAGTAGTGAGACAAACTTGAGGGGCTTTCTCCTGGCACATTCCGTTCTACATTCCAATCTAGAATGCGATTTCCATTGAGGCTCTGCTGCCCTAGTAACCAGATTTGGTAAGGGAGCACTGCTGCCACCTTGTGGCGGTTTCACACAACAGCAGCTTTAATTCCAGCGCTAATGGTCAGTGGATATTCCAAATCATTACAGGCCTGTAAATGACACCTGCCCTGAAAACAAATCCTGGGGTCATATATCGACCAGAAAATTCAAAATACGTCCATATTTCAAAATGACAGTTTCAAGAGGCATATTTCACGCACATTAGTGTTCTGCTTCTTTTGCTTTCTTTCTTTCTTTGTTAAAAAAACGGGAATGGAAAAAGTCAACCCTCAGAATGGGCGAAAACGTTCACAAACGAATCAATGGACAAAGGTTTAATCTCCAATATATATAAACAGCTCATGCAGCTTAATATTAATAAAACAAACAACCCAATACAAAAATGGGCAGAAGATCTAAATAGACGTTTCTTCAAAGAAGACACAGAGATGGCCAAGACGCACATGAAAAGCTGCTCAACATCACTAATTATTAGAGAAATGCAAATCAAAACTACAATGAGGTAAGACCTCACACCTGTTAGAATCGGCATCATCAGATAATCTACAAACAACATATTCTGGGGAGGGTGTGGACAAAAGGAACCCTCTTCCGCTATTGGTGGGAATGTAAATTGATACAGTCACTATGGAGAACAGTATGGAGGTTCCTTTAAAAAACTAAAAACAGAATTACAATAGGATCCAGCAATCCCACTTCTGGGCATATACCCAGAGAAAACCATAAATCACAAAGACACATTCACCACAATGTTCATTGCAGCACTATTTACAATAGCCAGGTAATGGAAGCAACCTAAATGCCCACAGACAGACGAATGGATAAAGATGTGGTACATATATAAAATGGAATATTACTCAGCCATAAAAAGGAATGAAACTGGGTCATTTGTAGAGAAATTGATGGATCTAGAGACTGTCCTACAGAGTGAAGTCAGTCAGAAAGAGAAAAACAAATATTGTATATTAATGCCTATATGTGGAACCTAGAAAAATTGTACAGATGAACTGGTTTGCAGGGCAGAAATAGAGACACAGAGGTAGAGAACAAACGTATGGACACAAAGTGGGGGAAGCCATGGGGTGGTGGTGGTGGGATGAGTTGGGAGATTGGGATTGACCTGTATACATGTATATGCATAAAACAGATAACTAATAATAACAAACTGTGTAAATAAATAAATTAAATTAAATTTCAAAATTTTTGAAAATAAAATGTAAATATAAAACAGAAAAAAAGTTCTTCCATTCACACTGATGTATTTATAAGAATGAATTATTTCCATGCTTATATCCATAAATACATAAAAGAGGAGTAAAATCTAACTTGAACCAAAAAAGAAAAAAAAACTGAACCTAACAGTTATACAGAGGAAAACACTACCAAGGCACTTGCTCCAGTGGTAAACAATTCTGAAATTGGTCAGAGGTGGGGAATCATCTCCCATAGAGCCAGCAGCCCCGCCCGCCCATGCCAGGAGCGTCCTTATTGCAAAGCTGGGGGACCGTGCCGAGGCCTCTGTGAGTAAACGTGAGCTGAGCCCCAGGCCAGCTGCTGCTGAACTGTTCCCACCCTTCCCACGTGAAACACCTGAATATGTACAAGGGCTTGAAAGCCCAGAGGAAGGGCCGTGTAGCCACACCAGCGACAGCACGAAGGTCAACTTGGCGCCTGCAGGTCAGCCAGTTTGGTCCTGGCCGCGGGCGCTCTTCTGGAAGCTTTCCATTGCCCTGCCTGAGATACCCCTTCTGTCCCGGTCCCCACTCCTTTTTTTCCTTACTCACCTCAGCTCTGAGAGATATTCCAGTGGAAGTTATGGGTGACACATCCTCTTCTTTACAGGTGGCAGCCTGGAAACTCCTGCAGAAATTCCAGCAGAGCCCCACTCACACCGGGCCACACACAAAGCCGTGGACCCTCACACCCTCCCACCAGCACAGCCCCGAGACTGCTGACGGGGCAGAGAATATGGAGTCAGGCACCGCTGCAGGGGCTATTGCTGCCTGGAGTGCTGTTTATATTGACCTCAACCCAGGCTCACCTGCGGAGGGCTTGCCGGCAGGGTCAGGCTGCCCAGGTCAGCTAATCCTCAGCCTTCAGGGAATCACATTGCAGAAAATGGACCTCGCTAAGACAGAATATTCGCCAAGGAAAAAAAGGACACAATGCCATTTGCAGCACCGTAGATGAGTCTAGAGGTAATCACGTGACTTGGAGTAAGTCAGAAAGTGAAAGACACATATCATATCATATCACTTATAGGTGTTACCTATAAATTGATACCAGGGCAGATATTTCCACGGAGAAGGGCAATCACAGATTCATTAAACAAACTTATGGTTCACCAAAGGAAAGGTGTGAGCATTGAATTCATTACGATATTGGGGTTAACAGACATATACAAACACAGTAGACGTATATAATCACCAAAGACCTACGGAGTACCAAGAGAAGACTACTCAACATTCTGTCATAACGTACATGGGAAAAGGATCCCAGGAAGAACAGACATATGTATATGTGTAAAAGAACCACCTCTTGCAACCTACATCAAGCTAAACGTTGTACTCAAACTTGCTGTAATAAAAAATAAAAAATTAAATTAAAAACACGAACAAGAAGTAGTGAGACAAACTTGAGGGGCTTTCTCCTGGCACATTCCGTTCTACATTCCAATCTAGAACGCGACTTCCATTGAGGCTCTGCTGCCCTAGTAACCAGATTTGGTAAGGGAGAACTGCTGCCACCTTGTGGCCGTTTCACACAACAGCAGCTTTAATTCCAGCGCTAATGGTCAGTGGATATTCCAAATCATTACAGGCCTGTAAATGACACCTGCCCTGAAAACAAATCCTGGGGTCATATATCGACCAAAAAATTCAAAAGACGTCCATATTTCAAAATGAGAGTTTCAAGAGGCATATTTCACGCACATTAGTGTTCTGCTTCTTTTGCTTGCTTTCTTTCTTTGTTAAAAAAACGGGAATGGAAAAAGGCAACCCTCAGAATGGGCGAAAACGTTCACAAACGAATCAATGGACAAAGGTTTAATCTCCAATATATATAAACAGCTCATGCAGCTTAATATTAATAAAACAAACAACCCAATACAAAAATGGGCAGAAGATCTAAATAGACGTTTCTTCAAAGAAGACACAGAGATGGCCAAGACGCACATGAAAAGCTGCTCATCATCACTAATTATTAGAGAAATGCAAATCAAAACTACAATGAGGTAAGACCTCACACCTGTTAGAATCGGCATCATCAGATAATCTACAAACAACAAATTCTGGGGAGGGTGTGGACAAAAGGAACCCTCTTCCGCTATTGGTGGGAATGTAAATTGATACAGTCACTATGGAGAACAGTATGGAGGTTCCTTTAAAAACCTAAAAAGAGAATTACCATAGGATCCAGCAATCCCACTTCTGGGCATATACCAAGAGAAAACCATAAATCACAAAGACACATTCACCACAATGTTCATTGCAGCACTATTTACAATAGCCAGGTAAAGGAAGCAACCTAAATGCCCACAGACAGACGAATGGATAAAGGTGTGGTACATATATGAAATGGAATATTACTCAGCCATAAAAAGGAATGAAACTGGGTCATTTGTAGAGAAGTTGATGGATCTAGAGACTGTCATACAGAGTGAAGTCAGTCAGAAAGAGAAAAACAAATATTGTATATTAATGCCTATATGCGGAACCTAGAAAAATGGTACAGATGAACTGGTTTGCAGGGCAGAAAGAGAGACACAGAGGTAGAGAACAAACGTATGGACATGGACACAAAGTGGGGGAAGCCATGGGGTGGTGGTGGTGGGATGAGTTGGGGATTGGGATTGACCTGTATACATGTATATGCATAAAATATATAACTAATAATAACCTACTGTATAAAAAAATAAATTAAATTAAATTTCAAAATTTTTAAAAATAAAATGTAAAAATAAAACAGAAAAAAAGTTCTTCCATTCACACTGATGTATTTATAAGAATGAATTATTTCCATGCTTATATCCATAAATACATAAAAGAGGAATAAAATCTAACTTGAACCAAAAAAGAAAAAAAAACTGAACCTAACATTTATACAGAGGAAAACACTACCAAGGTACTTGCTCCAGTGGTAAACAATTCTGAAATTGGTCAGAGGTGGGGAATCATCTCCCATACAGCCAGCAGCCCCGCCCGCCCACGCAAGGAGCGTGCTTATTGCAAAGCTGGGGGACCGTGCCGAGGCCTCTGTGAGTAAACGTGAGCTGAGCCCCAGGCCAGCTGCTGCTGAACTCTTCCCACCCTTCCCAGGTGAAACACCTGAGTATGTACAAGGGCTTGAAAGCCTAGAGGAAGGGCCGTGGAGCCACACCAGCGACAGCACGCAGGCCAACTTGGTGCCTGCAGGTCAGCCAGGATGGTCCTGGCCACGGGCGCTCTTCTGGAAGCTTTCCATTGCCCTGCCTGATATACCCCTCCTGTCCCGGCCCCCACTCCTGTTTTTCCTTCCTCACCTAAGCCCGGAGAGATATTCCAGTGGAAGTTATGGGTGACACATCCTCTTCTTTACAGGTGGCATCCTGGCAACTCCTGCCGAAAGTCCAGCAGAGACCCACTCACACCGGGCCCCCCACAAAGCCGTGGACACACACACCCTCCCACCAGCACAGCCCCGAGACTGCTGACGGTGCAGACAATATGGAGTCAGGCACAGCTGCAGGGGCTATTGCTGCCTGGAGTGCTGTTTATATTGACCTCAACCCAGGCACACCTGGGGAGGGCTTGCCGGCAGGGTCAGGCTGCCCAGGTCAGCTAATCCTCAGCCCTCGGGGAATCACATTGCAGAAAATGGACCTCGCTAAGACAGAATATTCGCCAAGGAAAAAAAGGACACAATGCCATTTGCAGCACCGTAGATGAGTCTCGAGGTAATCACGTGACTTGGAGTAAGTCAGAAAGTGAAAGACACATATCATATCATATCACTTATAGGTGTTACCTATAAATTGATACCAGGGCAGATATTTCCACGGAGAAGGGCAATCACAGATTCATTAAACAAACTTATGGTTCACCAAAGGAAAGGTGTGAGAATTGAATTCATTACGATATTGGGGTTAACCGACATATACAAACACAGTAGACGTATATAATCACCAAAGACCTACGGAGTACCAAGAGAAGACTACTCAACATTCTGTCATAACGTACATGGGAAAAGGATCCCAGGAAGAACAGACATATGTATATGTGTAAAAGAACCACCTCTTGCACACCTACAACAAGCTAAACGTTGTACTCAAACTTGCTGTAATAAAAAATAAAAAATTAAATTAAAAACACGAACAAGAAGTAGTGAGACAAACTTGAGGGGCTTTCTCCTGGCACATTCCGTTCTACATTCCAATCTAGAACGCGACTGCCATTGAGGCTCTGCTGCCCTATTAAGCAGATTTGGTAAGGGAGAACTGCTGCCACCTTGTGGCCGTTTCACGCAACAGCAGCTTTAATCCCAGCGCTAATGGTCAGTGGATATTCCAAATCATTACAGGCCTGTAAATGACACCTGCCCTGAAAATATACCCTGGGGACATATATCGACCAAAAAATTCAAAAGACGTCCATATTTCAAAACGACAGTTTCAAGAGGCATATTTCACGCACATTAGTGTTCTGCTTCTTTTGCTTGCTTTCTTTCTTTGTTAAAAAAACGGGAATGGAAAAAGGCAACCCTCAGAATGGGCGAAAACGTTCACAAACGAATCAATGGACAAAGGTTTAATCTCCAATATATATAAACAGCTCATGCAGCTTAATATTAATAAAACAAACAACCCAATACAAAAATGGGCAGAAGATCTAAAGAGACGTTTCTTCAAAGAAGACACAGAGATGGCCAAGACGCACATAAAAAGCTGCTCAACATCACTAATTATTAGAGAAATGCAAATCAAAACTACAATGAGGTAAGACCTCACACCTGTGAGAATCGGCATCATCAGATAATCTACAAACAACAAATTCTGGGGAGGGTGTGGACAAAAGGAACCCTCTTCCGCTATTGGTGGGAATGTAAATTGATACAGTCACTATGGAGAACAGTATGGAAGTTCCTTTCAAAAACTAAAAAGAGAATTACCATAGGATCCAGCAATCCCACTTCTGGGCATATACCCAGAGAAAACCATAAATCACAAAGACACATTCACCACAATGTTCATTGCAGCACTATTTACAATAGCCAGGTAATGGAAGCAACCTAAATGCCCACAGACAGACGAATGGATAAAGATGTGGTACATATATAAAATGGAATATTACTCAGCCAAAAAAAGGAATGAAACTGGGTCATTTGTAGAGAAGTTGATGGATCTAGAGACTGTCATACAGAGTGAAGTAAGTCAGAAAGAGAAAAACAAATATTGTATATTAATGCCTATATGTGGAACCTAGAAAAATGGTACAGATGAACTGGTTTGCAGGGCAGAAAGAGAGACACAGAGGTAGAGAAGAAACGTATCGACACAAAGTGGGGGAAGCCATGGGGTGGTGGTGGTGGGATGAGTTGGGAGATTGGGATTGACCTGTATACATGTATATGCATAAAATAGATAACTAATAATAACCTACTGTATAAAAAAATAAATTAAATTTCAAAATTTTTAAAAATAAAATGTAAAAAGAAAACAGAAAAAAAGTTCTTCCATTCACACTGATGTATTTATAAGAATGAATTATTTCCATGCTTATATCCATAAATACATAAAAGAGGAATAAAATCTAACTTGAACCAAAAAAGAAAAAAAAAACTGAACCTAACATTTATACAGAGGAAAACACTACCAAGGCACTTGCTCCAGTGGTAAACAATTCTGAAATTGGTCAGAGGTGGGGAATCATCTCCCATACAGCCAGCAGCCCCGCCCGCCCACGCAAGGAGCGTCCTTATTGCAAAGCTGGGGGACCGTGCCGAGGCCTCTGTGAGTAAACGTGAGCTGAGCCCCAGGCCAGCTGCTGCTGAACTCTTCCCACCCTTCCCAGGTGAAACACCTGAATATGTACAAGGGCTTGAAAGCCTAGAGGAAGGGCCGTGGAGCCACACCAGCGACAGCACGCAGGCCAACTTGGTGCCTGCAGGTCAGCCAGGATGGTCCTGGCCACGGGCGCTCTTCTGGAAGCTTTCCATTGCCCTGCCTGAGATACCCCTCCTGTCCCGGCCCCCACTCCTTTTTTTCCTTCCTCACCTCAGGCCGGAGAGATATTCCAGTGGAAGTTATGGGTGACACATCCTCTTCTTTACAGGTGGCAGCCTGGCAACTCCTGCCGAAAGTCCAGCAGAGCCCCACTCACACCAGGCCCCCCACAAAGCCATGGACCCACACACCCTCCCACCAGCACAGCCCCGAGACTGCTGACGGGGCAGAGAATATGGAGTCAGGCACAGCTGCAGGGGCTATTGCTGCCTGGAGTGCTGTTTATATTGACCTCAACCCAGGCACACCTGGGGAGGGCTTGCCGGCAGGGTCAGGCTGCCCAGATCAGCTAATCCTCAGCCCTCGGGGAATCACATTGCAGAAAATGGACCTCGCTAAGACAGAATATTCGCCAAGGAAAAAAAGGACACAATGCCATTTGCAGCACCGTAGATGAGTCTCGAGGTAATCACGTGACTTGGAGTAAGTCAGAAAGTGAAAGACACATATCATATCATATCACTTATAGGTGTTACCTATAAATTGATACCAGGGCAGATATTTCCACGGAGAAGGGCAATCACAGATTCATTAAACAAACTTATGGTTCACCAAAGGAAAGGTGTGAGGATTGAATTCATTACGATATTGGGGTTAACAGACATATACAAACACAGTAGACGTATATAATCACCAAAGACCTACGGAGTACCAAGAGAAGACTACTCAACATTCTGTCATAACGTACATGGGAAAAGGATCCCAGGAAGAACAGACATATGTATATGTGTAAAAGAACCACCTCTTGCACACCTACAACAAGCTAAACGTTGTACTCAAACTTGCTGTAATAAAAAATAAAAAATTAAATTAAAAACACGAACAAGAAGTAGTGAGACAAACTTGAGGGGCTTTCTCCTGGCACATTCCGTTCTACATTCCAATCTAGAACGCGACTTCCATTGAGGCTCTGCTGCCCTAGTAACCAGATTTGGTAAGGGAGAACTGCTGCCACCTTGTGGCCGTTTCACGCAACAGCAGCTTTAATCCCAGCGCTAATGGTCAGTGGATATTCCAAATCATTACAGGCCTGTAAATGACACCTGCCCTGAAAATATATCCTGGGGTCATATATCGACCAAAAAATTCAAAAGACGTCCATATTTCAAAACGACAGTTTCAAGAGGCATATTTCAGGCACATTAGTGTTCTGCTTCTTTTGCTTGCTTTCTTTCTTTGTTAAAAAAACGGGAATGGAAAAAGGCAACCCTCAGAATGGGCGAAAACGTTCACAAACGAATCAATGGACAAAGGTTTAATCTCCAATATATATAAACAGCTCATGCAGCTTAATATTAATAAAACAAACAACCCAATACAAAAATGGGCAGAAGATCTAAAGAGACGTTTCTTCAAAGAAGACACAGAGATGGCCAAGACGCACATAAAAAGCTGCTCAACATCACTAATTATTAGAGAAATGCAAATCAAAACTACAATGAGGTAAGACCTCACACCTGTGAGAATCGGCATCATCAGATAATCTACAAACAACAAATTCTGGGGAGGGTGTGGACAAAAGGAACCCTCTTCCGCTATTGGTGGGAATGTAAATTGATACAGTCACTATGGAGAACAGTATGGAGGTTCCTTTCAAAAACTAAAAAGAGAATTACCATAGGATCCAGCAATCCCACTTCTGGGCATATACCCAGAGAAAACCATAAATCACAAAGACACATTCACCACAATGTTCATTGCAGCACTATTTACAATAGCCAGGTAATGGAAGCAACCTAAATGCCCACAGACAGACGAATGGATAAAGATGTGGTACATATATAAAATGGAATATTACTCAGCCAAAAAAAGGAATGAAACTGGGTCATTTGTAGAGAAGTTGATGGATCTAGAGACTGTCATACAGAGTGAAGTAAGTCAGAAAGAGAAAAACAAATATTGTATATTAATGCCTATATGTGGAACCTAGAAAAATGGTACAGATGAACTGGTTTGCAGGGCAGAAAGAGAGACACAGAGGTAGAGAAGAAACGTATCGACACAAAGTGGGGGAAGCCATGGGGTGGTGGTGGTGGGATGAGTTGGGAGATTGGGATTGACCTGTATACATGTATATGCATAAAATAGATAACTAATAATAACCTACTGTATAAAAAAATAAATTAAATTTCAAAATTTTTAAAAATAAAATGTAAAAAGAAAACAGAAAAAAAGTTCTTCCATTCACACTGATGTATTTATAAGAATGAATTATTTCCATGCTTATATCCATAAATACATAAAAGAGGAATAAAATCTAACTTGAACCAAAAAAGAAAAAAAAAAACTGAACCTAACATTTATACAGAGGAAAACACTACCAAGGCACTTGCTCCAGTGGTAAACAATTCTGAAATTGGTCAGAGGTGGGGAATCATCTCCCATACAGCCAGCAGCCCCGCCCGCCCACGCAAGGAGCGTCCTTATTGCAAAGCTGGGGGACCGTGCCGAGGCCTCTGTGAGTAAACGTGAGCTGAGCCCCAGGCCAGCTGCTGCTGAACTCTTCCCACCCTTCCCAGGTGAAACACCTGAATATGTACAAGGGCTTGAAAGCCTAGAGGAAGGGCCGTGGAGCCACACCAGCGACAGCACGCCGGCCAACTTGGTGCCTGCAGGTCAGCCAGGATGGTCCTGGCCACGGGCGCTCTTCTGGAAGCTTTCCATTGCCCTGCCTGAGATACCCCTCCTGTCCCGGCCCCCACTCCTTTTTTTCCTTCCTCACCTCAGGCCGGAGAGATATTCCTGTGGAAGTTATGGGTGACACATCCTCTTCTTTACAGGTGGCAGCCTGGCAACTCCTGCCGAAAGTCCAGCAGAGCCCCACTCACACCAGGCCCCCCACAAAGCCACGGACCCACACACCCTCCCACCAGCACAGCCCCGAGACTGCTGACGGGGCAGAGAATATGGAGTCAGGCACAGCTGCAGGGGCTATTGCTGCCTGGAGTGCTGTTTATATTGACCTCAACCCAGGCACACCTGGGGAGGGCTTGCCGGCAGGGTCAGGCTGCCCAGATCAGCTAATCCTCAGCCCTCGGGGAATCACATTGCAGAAAATGGACCTCGCTAAGACAGAATATTCGCCAAGGAAAAAAAGGACACAATGCCATTTGCAGCACCGTAGATGAGTCTCGAGGTAATCACGTGACTTGGAGTAAGTCAGAAAGTGAAAGACACATATCATATCATATCACTTATAGGTGTTACCTATAAATTGATACCAGGGCAGATATTTCCACGGAGAAGGGCAATCACAGATTCATTAAACAAACTTATGGTTCACCAAAGGAAAGGTGTGAGGATTGAATTCATTACGATATTGGGGTTAACAGACATATACAAACACAGTAGACGTATATAATCACCAAAGACCTACGGAGTACCAAGAGAAGACTACTCAACATTCTGTCATAACGTACATGGGAAAAGGATCCCAGGAAGAACAGACATATGTATATGTGTAAAAGAACCACCTCTTGCACACCTACAACAAGCGAAACGTTGTACTCAAACTTGCTGTAATAAAAAATAAAAAATTAAATTAAAAACACGAACAAGAAGTAGTGAGACAAACTTGAGGGGCTTTCTCCTGGCACATTCCGTTCTACATTCCAATCTAGAACGCGACTTCCATTGAGGCTCTGCTGCCCTAGTAACCAGATTTGGTAAGGGAGAACTGCTGCCACCTTGTGGCCGTTTCACGCAACAGCAGCTTTAATCCCAGCGCTAATGGTCAGTGGATATTCCAAATCATTACAGGCCTGTAAATGACACCTGCCCTGAAAATATATCCTGGGGTCATATATCGACCAAAAAATTCAAAAGACGTCCATATTTCAAAACGACAGTTTCAAGAGGCATATTTCACGCACATTAGTGTTCTGCTTCTTTTGCTTGCTTTCTTTCTTTGTTAAAAAAACGGGAATGGAAAAAGGCAACCCTCAGAATGGGCGAAAACGTTCACAAACGAATCAATGGACAAAGGTTTAATCTCCAATATATATAAACAGCTCATGCAGCTTAATATTAATAAAACAAACAACCCAATACAAAAATGGGCAGAAGATCTAAAGAGACGTTTCTTCAAAGAAGACACAGAGATGGCCAAGACGCACATAAAAAGCTGCTCAACATCACTAATTATTAGAGAAATGCAAATCAAAACTACAATGAGGTAAGACCTCACACCTGTGAGAATCGGCATCATCAGATAATCTACAAACAACAAATTCTGGGGAGTGTGTGGACAAAAGGAACCCTCTTCTGCTATTGGTGGGAATGTAAATTGATACAGTCACTATGGAGAACAGTATGGAGGTTCCTTTCAAAAACTAAAAAGAGAATTACCATAGGATCCAGCAATCCCACTTCTGGGCATATACCCAGAGAAAACCATAAATCACAAAGACACATTCACCACAATGTTCATTGCAGCACTATTTACAATAGCCAGGTAATGGAAGCAACCTAAATGCCCACAGACAGACGAATGGATAAAGATGTGGTACATATATAAAATGGAATATTACTCAGCCAAAAAAAGGAATGAAACTGGGTCATTTGTAGAGAAGTTGATGGATCTAGAGACTGTCATACAGAGAGAAGTAAGTCAGAAAGAGAGAAAAACAAATATTGTATATTAATGCCTATATGTGGAACCTAGAAAAATGGTACAGATGAACTGGTTTGCAGGGCAGAAAGAGAGACACAGAGGTAGAGAACAAACGTATGGACACAAAGTGGGGGAAGCCATGGGATGGTGGTGGTGGGATGAGTTGGGAGATTGGGATTGACCTGTATACATGTATATGCATAAAATAGATAACTAATAATAACCTACTGTATAAAAAAATAAATTAAATTAAATTTCAAAATTTTAAAAAATAAAATGTAAAAATAAAACAGAAAAAAAGTTCTTCCATTCACACTGATGTATTTATAAGAATGAATTATTTCCATGCTTATATCCATAAATACATAAAAGAGGAATAAAATCTAACTTGAACCAAAAAAGAAAAAAAAAACTGAACCTAACATTTATACAGAGGAAAACACTACCAAGGCACTTGCTCCAGTGGTAAACAATTCTGAAATTGGTCAGAGGTGGGGAATCATCTCCCATACAGCCAGCAGCCCCGCCCGCCCACGCAAGGAGCGTCCTTATTGCAAAGCTGGGGGAGCGTGCCAAGGCCTCTGTGAGTAAACGTGAGCTGAGCCCCAGGCCAGCTGCTGCTGAACTCTTCCCACCCTTCCCAGGTGAAACACCTGAATATGTACAAGGGCTTGAAAGCCTAGAGGAAGGGCCGTGGAGCCACACCAGCGACAGCACGCAGGCCAACTTGGTGCCTGCATGTCAGCCAGGATGATCCTGGCCACGGGCGCTCTTCTGGAAGCTTTCCATTGCCCTGCCTGAGATACCCCTCGTGTCCCGGCCCCCACTCCTTTTTTTCCTTCCTCACCTCAGCCCGGAGAGATATTCCAGTGGAAGTTATGGGTGACACATCCTCTTCTTTACAGGTGGCAGCCTGGCAACTCCTGCCGAAAGTCCAGCAGAGCCCCACTCACACCGGGCCCCCCACAAAGCCGTGGACCCTCACACCCTCCCACCAGCACAGCCCCGAGACTGCTGACGGGGCAGAGAATATGCAGTCAGGCACAGCTGCAGGGGCTATTGCTGCCTGGAGTGCTGTTTATATTGACCTCAACCCAGGCACACCTGGGGATGGCTTGCCGGCAGGGTCAGGCTGCCCAGGTCAGCTAATCCTCAGCCCTCGGGGAATCACATTGCAGAAAATGGACCTCGCTAAGACAGAATATTCGCCAAGGAAAAAAAGGACACAATGCCATTTGCAGCACCGTAGATGAGTCTCGAGGTAATCACGTGACTTGGAGTAAGTCAGAAAGTGAAAGACACATATCATATCATATCACTTATAGGTGTTACCTATAAATTGATACCAGGGCAGATATTTCCACGGAGAAGGGCAATCACAGATTCATTAAACAAACTTATGGTTCACCAAAGGAAAGGTGTGAGGATTGAATTCATTACGATATTGGGGTTAACAGACATATAGAAACACAGTAGACGTATATAATCGCCAAAGACCTACGGAGTTCCAAGAGAAGACTACTCAACATTCTGTCATAACGTACATGGAAAAAGGATCCCAGGAAGAACAGACATATGTATATGTGTAAAAGAACCACCTCTTGCACACCTACAACAAGCTAAACGTTGTACTCAAACTTGCTGTAATAAAAAATAAAAAATTAAATTAAAAACACGAACAAGAAGTAGTGAGACAAACTTGAGGGGCTTTCTCCTGGCACATTCCGTTCTACATTCCAATCTAGAACGCGACTTCCATTGAGGCTCTGCTGCCCTAGTAACCAGATTTGGTAAGGGAGAACTGCTGCCACCTTGTGGCCGTTTCACGCAACAGCAGCTTTAATCCCAGCGCTAATGGTCAGTGGATATTCCAAATCATTACAGGCCTGTAAATGACACCTGCCCTGAAAATATATCCTGGGGTCATATATCGACCAAAAAATTCAAAAGACGTCCATATTTCAAAACGACAGTTTCAAGAGGCATATTTCACGCACATTAGTGTTCTGCTTCTTTTGCTTGCTTTCTTTCTTTGTTAAAAAAACGGGAATGGAAAAAGGCAACCCTCAGAATGGGCGAAAACATTCACAAACGAATCAATGGACAAAGGTTTAATCTCCAATATATATAAACAGCTCATGCAGCTTAATATTAATAAAACAAACAACCCAATACAAAAATGGGCAGAAGATCTAAAGAGACGTTTCTTCAAAGAAGACACAGAGATGGCCAAGACGCACATAAAAAGCTGCTCAACATCACTAATTATTAGAGAAATGCAAATGAAAACTACAATGAGGTAAGACCTCACACCTGTGAGAATCGGCATCATCAGATAATCTACAAACAACAAATTCTGGGGAGGGTGTGGACAAAAGGAACCCTCTTCCGCTATTGGTGGGAATGTAAATTGATACAGTCACTATGGAGAACAGTATGGAGGTTCCTTTAAAAAACTAAAAAGAGAATTACCATAGGATCCAGCAATCCCACTTCTGGGCACATACCCAGAGAAAACCATAAATCACAAAGACACATTCACCACAATGTTCATTGCAGCACTATTTACAATAGCCAGGTAATGGAAGCAACCTAAATGCCCACAGACAGACGAATGGATAAAGATGTGGTACATATATAAAATGGAATATTACTCAGCCAAAAAAAGGAATGAAACTGGGTCATTTGTAGAGAAGTTGATGGATCTAGAGACTGTCATACAGAGTGAAGTAAGTCAGAAAGAGAAAAACAAATATTGTATATTAATGCCTATATGTGGAACCTAGAAAAATGGTACAGATGAACTGGTTTGCAGGGCAGAAAGAGAGACACAGAGGTAGAGAACAAACGTATGGACACAAAGTGGGGGAAGCCATGGGGTGGTGGTGGTGGGATGAGTTGGGAGATTGGGATTGACCTGTATACATGTATATGCATAAAATAGATAACTAATAATAAACTACTGTATAAAAAAATAAATTAAATTAAATTTCAAAATTTTTAAAAATAAAATGTAAAAATAAAACAGAAAAAAAGTTCTTCCATTCACACTGATGTATTTATAAGAATGAATTATTTCCATGCTTATATCCATAAATACATAAAAGAGGAATAAAATCTAACTTGAACCAAAAAAGAAAAAAAAAACTGAACCTAACATTTATACAGAGGAAAACACTAACAAGGCACTTGCTCCAGTGGTAAACAATTCTGAAATTGGTCAGATTTGGGGAATCATCTCCCATACAGCCAGCAGCCCCGCCCGCCCACGCAAGGAGCGTCCTTATTGCAAAGCTGGGGGACCGTGCCGAGGCCTCTGTGAGTAAACGTGAGCTGAGCCCCAGGCCAGCTGCTGCTGAACTCTTCCCACCCTTCCCAGGTGAAACACCTGAATATGTACAAGGGCTTGAAAGCCTAGAGGAAGGGCCGTGGAGCCACACCAGCGACAGCACGCAGGCCAACTTGGTGCCTGCAGGTCAGCCAGGATGGTCCTGGCCACGGGCGCTCTTCTGGAAGCTTTCCATTGCCCTGCCTGAGATACCCCTCCTGTCCCGGCCCCCACTCCTTTTTTTCCTTCCTCACCTCAGCCCGGAGAGATATTCCAGTGGAAGTTTGGGTGACACATCCTCTTCTTTACAGGTGGCAGCCTGGCAACTCCTGCCGAAAGTCCAGCAGAGCCCCACTCACACCGGGCCACCCACAAAGCCGTGGACCCTCACACCCTCCCACCAGCACAGCCCCGAGACTGCTGACGGGGCAGAGAATATGGAGTCAGGCACAGCTGCAGGGGCTATTGCTGCCTGGAGTGCTGTTTATATTGACCTCAACCCAGGCACACCTGGGGAGGGCTTGCCGGCAGGGTCAGGCTGCCCAGGTCAGCTAATCCTCAGCCCTCAGGGAATCACATTGCAGAAAATGGACCTCGCTAAGACAGAATATTCGCCAAGGAAAAAAAGGACACAATGCCATTTGCAGCACCGTAGATGAGTCTCGAGGTAATCACGTGACTTGGAGTAAGTCAGAAAGTGAAAGACACATATCATATCATATCACTTATAGGTGTTACCTATAAATTGATACCAGGGCAGATATTTCCACGGAGAAGTGCAATCACAGATTCATTAAACAAACTTATGGTTCACCAAAGGAAAGGTGTGAGGATGGAATTCATTACGATATTGGGGTTAACAGACATATACAAACACAGTAGACGTATATAATCACCAAAGACCTACAGAGTACCAAGAAAAGACTACTCAACATTCTGTCATAACGTACATGGGAAAAGGATCCCAGGAAGAACAGACATATGTATATGTGTAAAAGAACCACCTCTTGCACACCTACAACAAGCTAAACGTTGTACTCAAACTTGCTGTAATAAAAAATAAAAAATTAAATTAAAAACACGAACAAGAAGTAGTGAGACAAACTTGAGGGGCTTTCTCCTGGCACATTCCGTTCTACATTCCAATCTAGAACGCGACTTCCATTGAGGCTCTGCTGCCCTAGTAACCAGATTTGGTAAGGGAGAACTGCTGCCACCTTGTGGCCGTTTCACACAACAGCAGCTTTAATCCCAGTGCTAATGGTCAGTGGATATTCCAAATCATTACAGGCCTGTAAATGACACCTGCCCTGAAAACATATCCTGGGGTCATATATCGACCAAAAAATTCAAAAGACGTCCATATTTCAAAACGACAGTTTCACGAGGCATATTTCACGCACATTAGTGTTCTGCTTCTTTTGCTTGCTTTCTTTCTTTGTTAAAAAAACGGGAATGGAAAAAGGCAACCCTCAGAATGGGCGAAAACGTTCACAAACGAATCAATGGACAAAGGTTTAATCTCCAATACATATAAACAGCTCATGCAGCTTAATATTAATAAAACAAACAACCCAATACAAAAATGGGCAGAAGATCTAAAGAGACGTTTCTTCAAAGAAGACACAGAGATGGCCAAGACGCACATGAAAAGCTGCTCAACATCACTAATTATTAGAGAAATGCAAATCAAAACTACAATGAGGTAAGACCTCACACCTGTGAGAATCGGCCTCATCAGATAATCTACAAACAACAAATTCTGGGTAGGGTGTGGACAAAAGGAACCCTCTTCCGCTATTGGTGGGAATGTAAATTGATACAGTCACTATGGAGAACAGTATGGAGGTTCCTTTCAAAAACTAAAAAGAGAATTACCATAGGATCCAGCAATCCCACTTCTGGGCATATACCCAGAGAAAACCATAAATCACAAAGACACATTCACCACAATGTTCATTGCAGCACTATTTACAATAGCCAGGTAATGGAAGCAACCTAAATGCCCACAAACAGACGAATGGATAAAGATGTGGTACATATATAAAATGGAATATTACTCAGCCAAAAAAAGGAATGAAACTGAGTCATTTGTAGAGAAGTTGATGGATCTAGAGACTGTCATACAGAGTGAAGTAAGTCAGAAAGAGAGAAAAACAAATATTGTATATTAATGCCTATATGTGGAACCTAGAAAAATGGTACAGATGAACTGGTTTGCAGGGCAGAAATAGAGACACAGAGGTAGAGAACAAACGTATGGACATGGACACAAAGTGGGGGAAGCCATGGGGTGGTGGTGGTGGGATGAGTTGGGAGATTGGGATTGACCTGTATACATGTCTATGCATAAAATAGATAACTAATTATAACCTACTGTATAAAAAAATAAATAAAATTAAATTTCAAAATTTTTAAAAATAAAATGTAAAAATAAAACAGAAAAAGAGTTCTTCCATTCACACTGATGTATTTATAAGAATGAATTATTTCCATGCTTACATCCATAAATACATAAATGAGGAATAAAATCTAACTTGAACCAAAAAAGAAAAAAAAAGTGAACCTAACGTTTATACAGAGGAAAACACTACCAAGGCACTTGCTCCAGTGGTAAACAATTGTGAAATTGGTCAGAGGTGGGGAATCATCTCCCATACAGCCAGCCGCGCCGCCCGCCCACGCAAGGAGCGTCCTTATTGCAAAGCTGGGGGACCGTGCCGAGGCCACTGTGAGTAAACGTGAGCTGAGCCCCAGGCCAGCTGCTGCTGAACTCTTCCCACCCTTCCCAGGTGAAACACCTGAATATGTACAAGGGCTTGAAAGCCTAGAGGAAGGGCCGTGGAGCCACACCAGCGACAGCACGCAGGCCAACTTGCTGCCTGCAGGTCAGCCAGGATGGTAATGTCCACGGGCGCTCTTCTGGAAGTTTTCCATTGCCCTGCCTGAGATACCCCTCCTGTCCCGGCCCCCACTCCCTTTTTTCCTTCCTCACCTCAGCCCGGAGAGATATTCCAGTGGAAGTTATGGGTGACACATCCTCTTCTTTACAGGTGGCAGCCTGGCAACTCCTGCCAAAAGTCCAGCAGAGCCCCACTCACACCGGGCCCCCCACAAAGCCGTGGGCCCTCACAACCTCCCAGCAGCACAGCCCCGAGACTGCTGACGGGGCAGAGAATATGGAGTCAGGCACAGCTGCAGGGGCTATTGCTGCCTGGAGTGCTGTTTATATTGACCTCAACCCAGGCACACCTGGGGAGGGCTTGCCGGCAGGGTCAGGCTGCCCAGGTCAGCTAATCCTCAGCCCTCGGGGAATCACATTGCAGAAAATGGACCTCGCTAAGACAGAATATTCGCCAAGGAAAAAAAGGACACAATTCCATTTGCAGCACCGTAGATGAGTCTCGAGGTAATCACGTGACTTGGAGTAAGTCAGAAAGTGAAAGACACATATGATATCATATCACTTATACGTGTTACCTATAAATTGATACCAGGGCAGATATTTCCACGGAGAAGGGCAATCACAGATTCATTAAACAAACTTATGGTTCACCAAAGGAAAGGTGTGAGGATTGAATTCATTACGATATTGGGGTTAACAGACATATACAAACACAGTAGACGTATATAATCGCCAAAGACCCACGGAGTTCCAAGAGAAGACTACTCAACATTCTGTCATAACGTACATGGGAAAAGGATCCCAGGAAGAACAGACATATGTATATGTGTAAAAGAACCACCTCTTGCACACCTACAACAAGCTAAACGTTGTACTCAAACTTGCTGTAATAAAAAATAAAAAATTAAATTAAAAACACGAACAAGAAGTAGTGAGACAAACTTGAGGGGCTTTCTCGTGGCACATTCCGTTCTACATTCCAATCTAGAACGCGACTTCCATTGAGGCTCTGCTGCCCTAGTAACCAGATTTGGTAAGGGAGAACTGCTGCCACCTTGTGGCCGTTTCACACAACAGAAGCTTTAATCCCAGCGCTAATGGTCAGTGGATATTCCAAATCATTACAGGCCTGTAAATGACACCTTCCCTGAAAACATATCCTGGGGTCATATATCGACCAAAAAATTCAAAAGACGTCCATATTTCAAAACGACAGTTTCAAGAGGCATATTTCACGCACATTAGTGTTCTGCTTCTTTTGCTTGCTTTCTTTCTTTGTTAAAAAAACGGGAATGGAAAAAGGCAACCCTCAGAATGGGCGAAAACGTTCACAAACGAATCAATGGACAAAGGTTTAATCTCCAATATATATAAACAGCTCATGCAGCTTAATATTAATAAAACAAACAACCCAATACAAAAATGGGCAGAAGACCTAAAGAGACGTTTCTTCAAAGAAGACACAGAGATGGCCAAGACGCACATGAAAAGCTGCACAACATCACTAATTATTAGAGAAATGCAAATCAAAACTACAATGAGGTAAGACCTCACACCTGTGAGAATCGGCATCATCAGATAATCTACAAACAACAAATTCTGGGTAGGGTGTGGACAAAAGGAACCCTCTTCCGCTATTGGTGGGAATGTAAATTGATACAGTCACTATGGAGAACAGTATGGAGGTTCCTTTAAAAAACTAAAAAGAGAATTACCATAGGATCCAGCAATCCCACTTCTGGGCATTTACCCAGAGAAAACCATAAATCACAGAGACACATTCACCACAATGTTCATTGCAGCACTATTTACAATAGCCAGGTAATGGAAGCAACCTAAATGCCCACAGACAGACGAATGGATAAAGATGTGGTACATATATAAAATGGAATATTACTCAGCCATAAAAGGAATGAAACTGGGTCATTTGTAGAGAAGTTGATGGATCTAGAGACTGTCATACAGAGTGAAGTAAGTCAGAAAGAGAAAAACAAATATTGTATATTAATGCCTATATGTGGAACCTAGAAAAATGGTACAGATGAACTGGTTAGCAGGGCAGCGATAGAGACACAGAGGCAGAGAACAAACGTATGGACACAAAGTGGGGGAAGCCATGGGGTGGTGGTGGTGGGATGAGTTGGGAGATTGGGATTGACCTGTATACATGTCTATGCATAAAATAGATAACTAATAATAACCTACTGTATAAAAAAATAAATAAAATTAAATTTCAATATTTCTAAAAATAAAATGTAAAAATAAAACAGAAAAAAAGTTCTTCCATTCACACTGATGTATTTATAAGAATGAATTATTTCCATGCTTATATACATAAATACATAAAAGAGGAATAAAATCTAACTTGAACCAAAAAAGAAAAAAAAAAAGCTGAACCTATCAGTTATACAGAGGGAAACACAACCAAGGCACTTGCTCCAGTGGTAAATAATTCTGAAATTGGTCAGAGGTGGGGAATCATCCACCATACAGCCAGCAGCCCCGCCCGCCCACGCAAGGAGCGTCCTTATTGCAAAGCTGTGGGACCGTGCCGAGGCCTCTGTGAGTAAACGTGAGCTGAGCCCCAGACCAGCTGCTGCTGAACTGTTCCCACCCTTCCCAGGTGAAACACCTGAATATGTACAAGGGCTTGAAAGCCTAGAGGAAGGGCCGTGGAGCCACACCAGCGACAGCACGCAGGCCAACTTGGTGCCTGCAGGTCAGCCAGGATGGTCCTGGACACGGGCACTCTTCTGGAAGTTTTCCATTGCCCTGCCTGAGATACCCCTCCTGTCCCGGCCCCCACTCCCTTTTTTCCTTCCTCACCTCAGCCCGGAGAGATATTCCAGTGGAAGTTATGGGTGACACATCCTCTTCTTTACAGGTGGCAGCCTGGCAACTCCTGCCGAAAGTCCAGCAGAGCCCCACTCACACCGGGCCCCCCACAAAGCCGTGGACCCTCACACCCTCCCACCAGCACAGCCCCGAGACTGCTGACGGGGCAGAGAATATGGAGTCAGGCACAGCTGCAGGGGCTATTGCTGCATGGAGTGCTGTTTCTATGGACCTCAACGCAGGCACACCTGGGGAGGGCTTGCCGGCAACGTCAGGCTGCCCATGTCAGCTAATCCTCAGCCCTCAGGGAATCACATTGCAGAAAATGGACCTCGCTAAGACAGAATATTCACCAAGGAAAAAAAGGACACAATGCCATTTGCAGCACCGTAGATGAGTCTAGAGGTAATCACGTGACTTGGAGTAAGTCAGAAAGTGAAAGACACATATCATATCATATCACTTATAGGTGTTACGTATAAATTGATACCAGGGCAGATATTTCCACGGAGAAGGGCAATCACAGATTCATTAAACAAACTTATGGTTCACCAAAGGAAAGGTGTGAGCATTGAATTCATTACGATATTGGGGTTAACAGACATATACAAACACAGTAGACGTATATAATCGCCAAAGACCTACGGAGTACCAAGAGAAGACTACTCAACATTCTGTCATAACGTACATGGGAAAAGGATCCCAGGAAGAACAGACATATGTATATGTGTAAAAGAACCACCTCTTGCACACCTACAACAAGCTAAACGTTGTACTCAAACTTGCTGTAATAAAAAATAAAAAATTAAATTAAAAACACGAACAAGAAGTAGTGAGACAAACTTGAGGGGCTTTCTCCTGGCACATTCCGTTCTACATTCCAATCTAGAACGCGACTTCCATTGAGGCTCTGCTGCCCTAGTAACCAGATTTGGTAAGGGAGAACTGCTGCCACCTTGTGGCCGTTTCACACAACAGCAGCTTTAATCCCAGCGCTAATGGTCAGTGGATATTCCAAATCATTACAGGCCTGTAAATGACACCTGCCCTGAAAACATATCCTGGGGTCATATATCGACCAAAAAATTCAAAAGACGTCCATATTTCAAAACGACAGTTTCAAGAGGCATATTTCACGCACATTAGTGTTCTGCTTCTTTTGCTTGCTTTCTTTCTTTGTTAAAAAAACGGGAATGGAAAAAGGCAACCCTCAGAATGGGCGAAAACGATCACAAACGAATCAATGGACAAAGGTTTAATCTCCAATACATATAAACAGCTCATGCAGCTTAATATTAATAAAACAAACAACCCAATACAAAAATGGGCAGAATATCTAAAGAGACGTTTCTTCAAAGAAGACACAGAGATGGCCAAGACGCACATGAAAAGCTGCTCAACATCACTAATTATTAGAGAAATGCAAATCAAAACTACAATGAGGTAAGACCTCACACCTGTGAGAATCGGCCTCATCAGATAATCTACAAACAACAAATTCTGGGGAGGGTGTGGACAAAAGGAACCCTCTTCCGCTATTGGTGGGAATGTAAATTGATACAGTCACTATGGAGAACAGTATGGAGGTTCCTTTCAAAAACTAAAAAGAGAATTACCATAGGATCCAGCAATCCCACTTCTGGGCATATACCCAGAGAAAACCATAAATCACAAAGACACATTCACCACAATGTTCATTGCAGCACTATTTACAATAGCCAGGTAATGGAAGCAACCTAAATGCCCACAGACAGACGAATGGATAAAGATGTGGTACATATATAAAATGGAATATTACTCAGCCAAAAAAAGGAATGAAACTGAGTCATTTGTAGAGAAGTTGATGGATCTAGAGACTGTCATACAGAGTGAAGTAAGTCAGAAAGAGAAAAACAAATATTGTATATTAATGCCTATATGTGGAAGCTAGAAAAATGGTACAGATGAACTGGTTTGCAGGGCAGAAATAGAGACACAGAGGTAGAGAACAAACGTATGGACATGGACACAAAGTGGGGGAAGCCATGGGGTGGTGGTGGTGGGATGAGTTGGGAGATTGGGATTGACCTGTATACATGTATATGCATAAAATAGATAACTAATAATAACCTACTGTATAGAAAAATAAATTAAATTAAATTTCAAAATTTTTAAAAATAAAATGTAAAAATAAAACAGAAAAAAAGTTCTTCCATTCACACTGATGTATTTATAAGAATGAATTATTTCCATGCTTATATCCATAAATACATAAAAGAGGAATAAAATCTAACTTGAACCAAAAAAGAAAAAAAAAACTGAACCTAACATTTATACAGAGGAAAACACTACCAAGGCACTTGCTCCAGTGGTAAACAATTCTGAAATTGGTCAGAGGTGGGGAATCATCTCCCATACAGCCAGCAGCCCCGCCCGCCCACGCAAGGAGCGTCCTTATTGCAAAGCTGTGGGACCGTGCCGAGGCCTCTGTGAGTAAACGTGAGCTGAGCCCCAGGCCAGCTGCTGCTGAACTCTTCCCACCCTTCCCAGGTGAAACACCTGAATATGTACAAGGGCTTGAAAGCCTAGAGGAAGGGCCGTGGAGCCACACCAGCGACAGCACGCAGGCCAACTTGGTGCCTGCAGGTCAGCCAGGATGGTCCTGGCCACGGGCGCTCTTCTGGAAGCTTTCCATTGCCCTGCCTGAGATACCCCTCCTGTCCCGGCCCCCACTCCTTTTTTTCCTTCCTCACCTCAGCCCGGAGAGATATTCCAGTGGAAGTTATGGGTGACACATCCTCTTCTTTACAGGTGGCAGCCTGGCAACTCCTGCCGAAAGTCCAGCAGAGCCCCACTCACACCGGGCCCCCCGCAAAGCCGTGGACCCTCACACCCTCCCACCAGCACAGCCCCGAGACTGCTGACGGGGCAGAGAATATGCAGTCAGGCACAGCTGCAGGGGCTATTGCTGCCTGGAGTGCTGTTTATATTGACCTCAACCCAGGCACACCTGGGGAGGGCTTGCCGGCAGGGTCAGGCTGCCCAGGTCAGCTAATCCTCAGCCCTCGGGGAATCACATTGCAGAAAATGGACCTCGCTAAGACAGAATATTCGCCAAGGAAAAAAAGGACACAATGCCATTTGCAGCACCGTAGATGAGTCTCGAGGTAATCACGTGACTTGGAGTAAGTCAGAAAGTGAAAGACACATATCATATCATATCACTTATAGGTGTTACCTATAAATTGATACCAGGGCAGATATTTCCACGGAGAAGGGCAATCACAGATTCATTAAACAAACTTATGGTTCACCAAAGGAAAGGTGTGAGGATTGAATTCATTACGATATTGGGGTTAACAGACATATACAAACACAGTAGACGTATAGAATCACCAAAGACCTACGGAGTACCAAGAGAAGACTACTCAACATTCTGTCATAACGTACATGGGAAAAGGATCCCAGGAAGAACAGACATATGTATATGTGTAAAAGAACCACCTCTTGCACACCTACAACAAGCTAAACGTTGTACTCAAACTTGCTGTAATAAAAAATAAAAAATTAAATTAAAAACACGAACAAGAAATAGTGAGACAAACTTGAGGGGCTCTCTCCTGGCACATTCCGTTCTACATTCCAATCTAGAACGCGACTTCCATTGAGGCTCTGCTGCCCTAGTAACCAGATTTGGTAAGGGAGAACTGCTGCCACCTTGTGGCCGTTTCACACAACAGCAGCTTTAATCCCAGCGCTAATGGTCAGTGGATATTCCAAATCATTACAGGCCTGTAAATGACACCTGCCCTGAAAACATATCCTGGGGTCATATATCGACCAAAAAATTCAAAAGACGTCCATATTTCAAAACGACAGTTTCAAGAGGCATATTTCACGCACATTAGTGTTCTGCTTCTTTTGCTTGCTTTCTTTCTTTGTTAAAAAAACGGGAATGGAAAAAGGCAACCCTCAGAATGGGCGAAAACGTTCACAAACGAATCAATGGACAAAGGTTTAATCTCCAATATATATAAACAGCTCATGCAGCTTAATATTAATAAAACAAACAACCCAATACAAAAATGGGCAGAAGACCTAAAGAGACGTTTCTTCAAAGAAGACACAGAGATGGCCAAGACGCACATGAAAAGCTGCTCAACATCACTAATTATTAGAGAAATGCAAATCAAAACTACAATGAGGTAAGACCTCACACCTGTGAGAATCGGCCTCATCAGATAATCTACAAACAACAAATTCTGGGGAGGGTGTGGACAAAAGGAACCCTCTTCCGCTATTGGTGGGAATGTAAATTGATACAGTCACTATGGAGAACAGTATGGAGGTTCCTTTCAAAAACTAAAAAGTGAATTACCATAGGATCCAGCAATCCCACTTCTGGGCATATACCCAGAGAAAACCATAAATCACAAAGACACATTCACCACAATGTTCATTGCAGCACTATTTACAATAGCCAGGTAATGGAAGCAACCTAAATGCCCACAGACAGACGAATGGATAAAGATGTGGTACATATATAAAATGGAATATTACTCAGCCAAAAAAAGGAATGAAACTGAGTCATTTGTAGAGAAGTTGATGGATCTAGAGACTGTCATACAGAGTGAAGTAAGTCAGAAAGAGAAAAACAAATATTGTATATTAATGCCTATATGTGGAAGCTAGAAAAATGGTACAGATGAACTGGTTTGCAGGGCAGAAATAGAGACACAGAGGTAGAGAACAAACGTATGGACATGGACACAAAGTGGGGGAAGCCATGGGGTGGTGGTGGTGGGATGAGTTGGGAGATTGGGATTGACCTGTATACATGTCTATGCATAAAATAGATAACTAATAATAACCTACTGTATAGAAAAATAAATTAAATTAAATTTCAAAATTTTTAAAAATAAAATGTAAAAATAAAACAGAAAAAAAGTTCTTCCATTCACACTGATGTATTTATAAGAATGAATTATTTCCATGCTTATATCCATAAATAAATAAAAGAGGAATAAAATCTAACTTGAAACAAAAAAGAAAAAAAAACTGAACCTAACATTTATACAGAGGAAAACACTACCAAGGCACTTGCTCCAGTGGTAAACAATTCTGAAATTGGTCAGAGGTGGGGAATCATCTCCCATACAGCCAGCAGCCCCGCCCGCCCACGCAAGGAGCGTCCTTATTGCAAAGCTGGGGGACCGTGCCGAGGCCTCTGTGAGTAAACGTGAGCTGAGCCCCAGGCCAGCTGCTGCTGAACTCTTCCCACCCTTCCCAGGTGAAACACCTGAATATGTACAAGGGCTTGAAAGCCTAGAGGAAGGGCCGTGGAGCCACACCAGCGACAGCACGCAGGCCAACTTGGTGCCTGCAGGTCAGCCAGGATGGTCCTGGCCACGGGCGCTCTTCTGGAAGCTTTCCATTGCCCTGCCTGAGATACCCCTCCTGTCCCGGCCCCCACTCCTTTTTTTCCTTCCTCACCTCAGCCCGGAGAGATATTCCAGTGGAAGTTATGGGTGACACATCCTCTTCTTTACAGGTGGCAGCCTGGCAACTCCTGCCGAAAGTCCAGCAGAGCCCCACTCACACCGGGCCCCCCGCAAAGCCGTGGACCCTCACACCCTCCCACCAGCACAGCCCCGAGACTGCTGACGGGGCAGAGAATATGCAGTCAGGCACAGCTGCAGGGGCTATTGCTGCCTGGAGTGCTGTTTATATTGACCTCAACCCAGGCACACCTGGGGAGGGCTTGCCGGCAGGGTCAGGCTGCCCAGGTCAGCTAATCCTCAGCCCTCGGGGAATCACATTGCAGAAAATGGACCTCGCTAAGACAGAATATTCGCCAAGGAAAAAAAGGACACAATGCCATTTGCAGCACCGTAGATGAGTCTCGAGGTAATCACGTGACTTGGAGTAAGTCAGAAAGTGAAAGACACATATCATATCATATCACTTATAGGTGTTACCTATAAATTGATACCAGGGCAGATATTTCCACGGAGAAGGGCAATCACAGATTCATTAAACAAACTTATGGTTCACCAAAGGAAAGGTGTGAGGATTGAATTCATTACGATATTGGGGTTAACAGACATATACAAACACAGTAGACGTATAGAATCACCAAAGACCTACGGAGTACCAAGAGAAGACTACTCAACATTCTATCATAACGTACATGGGAAAAGGATCCCAGGAAGAACAGACATATGTATATGTGTAAAAGAACCACCTCTTGCACACCTACAACAAGCTAAACGTTGTACTCAAACTTGCTGTAATAAAAAATAAAAAATTAAATTAAAAACACGAACAAGAAGTAGTGAGACAAACTTGAGGGGCTTTCTCCTGGCACATTCCGTTCTACATTCCAATCTAGAACGCGACTTCCATTGAGGCTCTGCTGCCCTAGTAACCAGATTTGGTAAGGGAGAACTGCTGCCACCTTGTGGCCGTTTCACACAACAGCAGCTTTAATCCCAGCGCTAATGGTCAGTGGATATTCCAAATCATTACAGGCCTGTAAATGACACATGCCCTGAAAACAAATCCTGGGGTCATATATCGACCAAAAAATTCAAAAGACGTCCATATTTCAAAACGACAGTTTCAAGAGGCATATTTCATGCACATTAGTGTTCGGCTTCTTTTGCTTGCTTTCTTTCTTTGTTAAAAAACGGGAATGGAAAAAGGCAACCCTCAGAATGGGCGAAAACGTTCACAAACGAATCAATGGACAAAGGTTTAATCTCCAATATATATAAACAGCTCATGCAGCTTAATATTAATAAAACAAACAACCCAATACAAAAATGGGCAGAAGACCTAAAGAGACGTTTCTTCAAAGAAGACACAGAGATGGCCAAGACGCACATGAAAAGCTGCTCAACATCACTAATTATTAGAGAAATGCAAATCAAAACTACAATGAGGTAAGACCTCACACCTGTGAGAATCGGCCTCATCAGATAATCTACAAACAACAAATTCTGGGGAGGGTGTGGACAAAAGGAACCCTCTTCCGCTATTGGTGGGAATGTAAATTGATACAGTCACTATGGAGAACAGTATGGAGGTTCCTTTAAAAAACTAAAAAGAGAATTACCATAGGATCCAGCAATCCCACTTCTGGGCATATACCCAGAGAAAACCATAAATCACAAAGACACATTCACCACAATGTTCATTGCAGCACTATTTACAATAGCCAGGTAATGGAAGCAACCTAAATGCCCACAGACAGACGAATGGATAAAGATGTGGTACATATATAAAATGGAATATTACTCAGCCAAAAAAAGGAATGAAACTGAGTCATTTGTAGAGAAGTTGATGGATCTAGAGACTGTCATACAGAGTGAAGTAAGTCAGAAAGAGAAAAACAAATATTGTATATTAATGCCTATATGTGGAAGCTAGAAAAATGGTACAGATGAACTGGTTTGCAGGGCAGAAATAGAGACACAGAGGTAGAGAACAAACGTATGGACATGGACACAAAGTGGGGGAAGCCATGGGGTGGTGGTGGTGGGATGAGTTGGGAGATTGGGATTGACCTGTATACATGTATATGCATAAAATAGATAACTAATAATAACCTACTGTATAGAAAAATAAATTAAATTAAATTTCAAAATTTTTAAAAATAAAATGTAAAAATAAAACAGAAAAAAAGTTCTTCCATTCACACTGATGTATTTATAAGAATGAATTATTTCCATGCTTATATCCATAAATACATAAAAGAGGAATAAAATCTAACTTGAACCAAAAAAGAAAAAAAAAACTGAACCTAACATTTATACAGAGGAAAACACTACCAAGGCACTTGCTCCAGTGGTAAACAATTCTGAAATTGGTCAGAGGTGGGGAATCATCTCCCATACAGCCAGCAGCCCCGCCCGCCCACGCAAGGAGCGTCCTTATTGCAAAGCTGGGGGACCGTGCCGAGGCCTCTGTGAGTAAACGTGAGCTGAGCCCCAGGCCAGCTGCTGCTGAACTCTTCCCACCCTTCCCAGGTGAAACACCTGAATATGTACAAGGGCTTGAAAGCCTAGAGGAAGGGCCGTGGAGCCACACCAGCGACAGCACGCAGGCCAACTTGGTGCCTGCAGGTCAGCCAGGATGGTCCTGGCCACGGGCGCACTTCTGGAAGCTTTCCATTGCCCTGCCTGAGATACCCCTCCTGTCCCGGCCCCCACTCCTTTTTTTCCTTCCTCACCTCAGCCCGGAGAGATATTCCAGTGGAAGTTATGGGTGACACATCCTCTTCTTTACAGGTGGCAGCCTGGCAACTCCTGCCGAAAGTCCAGCAGAGCCCCACTCACACCGGGCCCCCCACAAAGCCGTGGACCCTCACACCCTCCCACCAGCACAGCCCCGAGACTGCTGACGGGGCAGAGAATATGCAGTCAGGCACAGCTGCAGGGGCTATTGCTGCCTGGAGTGCTGTTTATATTGACCTCAACCCAGGCACACCTGGGGAGGGCTTGCCGGCAGGGTCAGGCTGCCCAGGTCAGCTAATCCTCAGCCCTCGGGGAATCACATTGCAGAAAATGGACCTCGCTAAGACAGAATATTCGCCAAGGAAAAAAAGGACACAATGCCATTTGCAGCACCGTAGATGAGTCTCGAGGTAATCACGTGACTTGGAGTAAGTCAGAAAGTGAAAGACACATATCATATCATATCACTTATAGGTGTTACCTATAAATTGATACCAGGGCAGATATTTCCACGGAGAAGGGCAATCACAGATTCATTAAACAAACTTATGGTTCACCAAAGGAAAGGTGTGAGGATTGAATTCATTACGATATTGGGGTTAACAGACATATACAAACACAGTAGACGTATAGATTCACCAAAGACCTACGGAGTACCAAGAGAAGACTACTCAACATTCTGTCATAACGTACATGGGAAAAGGATCCCAGGAAGAACAGACATATGTATATGTGTAAAAGAACCACCTCTTGCACACCTACAACAAGCTAAACGTTGTACTCAAACTTGCTGTAATAAAAAATAAAAAATTAAATTAAAAACACGAACAAGAAGTAGTGAGACAAACTTGAGGGGCTTTCTCGTGGCACATTCCGTTCTACATTCCAATCTAGAACGCGACTTCCATTGAGGCTCTGCTGCCCTAGTAACCAGATTTGGTAAGGGAGAACTGCTGCCACCTTGTGGCCGTTTCACACAACAGCAGCTTTAATCCCAGCGCTAATGGTCAGTGGATATTCCAAATCATTACAGGCCTGTAAATGACACCTGCCCTGAAAACATATCCTGGGGTCATATATCGACCAAAAAATTCAAAAGACGTCCATATTTCAAAACGACAGTTTCAAGAGGCATATTTCACGCACATTAGGGTTCTGCTTCTTTTGCTTGCTTTCTTTCTTTGTTAAAAAAACGGGAATGGAAAAAGGCAACCCTCAGAATGGGCGAAAACGTTCACAATCGAATCAATGGACAAAGGTTTAATCTCCAATACATATAAACAGCTCATGCAGCTTAATATTAATAAAACAAACAACCCAATACAAAAATGGGCAGAAGATCTAAAGAGACGTTTCTTCAAAGAAGACACAGAGATGGCCAAGACGCACATGAAAAGCTGCTCAACATCACTAATTATTAGAGAAATGCAAATCAAAACTACAATGAGGTAAGACCTCACACCTGTGAGAATCGGCCTCATCAGATAATCTACAAACAACAAATTCTGGGGAGGGTGTGGACAAAAGGAACCCTCTTCCGCTATTGGTGGGAATGTAAATTGATACAGTCACTATGGAGAACAGTATGGAGGTTCCTTTAAAAAACTAAAAAGAGAATTACCATAGGATCCAGCAATCCCACTTCTGGGCATATACCCAGAGAAAACCATAAATCACAAAGACACATTCACCACAATGTTCATTGCAGCACTATTTACAATAGCCAGGTAATGGAAGCAACCTAAATGCCCACAGACAGACGAATGGATAAAGATGTGGTACATATATAAAATGGAATATTACTCAGCCAAAAAAAGGAATGAAACTGGGTCATTTGTAGAGAAGTTGATGGATCTAGAGACTGTCATACAGAGAGAAGTAAGTCAGAAAGAGAAAAACAAATATTGTATATTAATGCCTATATGTGGAACCTAGAAAAATGGTACAGATGAACTGGTTTGCAGGGCAGAAATAGAGACACAGAGGTAGAGAACAAACGTATGGACATGGACACAAAGTGGGGGAAGCCATGGGGTGGTGGTGGTGGGATGAGTTGGGAGATTGGGATTGACCTGTATACATGTATATGCATAAAATAGGTAACTAATAATAACCTACTGTATAAAAAATTAATTAAATTAAATTTCAAAATTTTAAAAAATAAAATATAAAAATAAAACAGAAAAAAAGTTCTTCCATTCACACTGATATATTTATAAGAATGAATTATTTCCATGCTTATATCCATAAATACATAAAAGAGGAATAAAATCTAACTTGAACCAAAAAAGAAAAAAAAAGCTGAACCTAACATTTATACAGAGGAAAACACTACCAAGGCACTTGCTCCAGTGGTAAACAATTCTGAAATTGGTCAGAGGTGGGGAATCATCTCCCATACAGCCAGCAGCCCCGCCCGCCCACGCAAGGAGCGTCCTTATTGCAAAGCTGGGGGACCGTGCCGAGGCCTCTGTGAGTAAACGTGAGCTGAGCCCCAGGCCAGCTGCTGCTGAACTCTTCCCACCCTTCCCAGGTGAAACACCTGAATATGTACAAGGGCTTGAAAGCCTAGAGGAAGGGCCGTGGAGCCACACCAGCGACAGCACGCAGGCCAACTTGGTGCCTGCAGGTCAGCCAGGATGGTCCTGGCCACGGGCGCTCTTCTGGAAGCTTTCCATTGCCCTGCCTGAGATACCCCTCCTGTCCCGGCCCCCACTCCTTTTTTTCCTTCCTCACCTCAGCCCGGAGAGATATTCCAGTGGAAGTTATGGGTGACACATCCTCTTCTTTACAGGTGGCAGCCTGGCAACTCCTGCCGAAAGTCCAGCAGAGCCCCACTCACACCGGGCCCCCCACAAAGCCGTGAACCCTCACACCCTCCCACCAGCACAGCCCCGAGACTGCTGACGGGGCAGAGAATATGGAGTCTGGCACTGCTGCAGGGGCTATTGCTGCCTGGAGTGCTGTTTATATTGACCTCAACCCAGGCACACCTGGGGAGGGCTTGCTGGCAGGGTCAGGCTGCCCAGGTCAGCTAATCCTCAGCCCTCGGGGAATCACATTGCAGAAAATGGACCTCGCTAAGACAGAATATTCGCCAAGGTAAAAAAGGACACAATGCCATTTGCAGCACCGTAGATGAGTCTCGAGGTAATCACGTGACTTGGAGTAAGTCAGAAAGTGAAAGACACATATCCTATCATATCACTTATAGGTGTTACCTATAAATTGATACCAGGGCAGATATTTCCACGGAGAAGGGCAATCACAGATTCATTAAACAAACTTATGGTTCACCAAAGGAAAGGTGTGAGGATTGAATTCATTACGATATTGGGGTTAACAGACATATACAAACACAGTAGACGTATAGAATCACCAAAGACCTACGGAGTACCAAGAGAAGACTACTCAACATTCTGTCATAACGTACATGGGAAAAGGATCCCAGGAAGAACAGACATATGTATATGTGTAAAAGAACCACCTCTTGCACACCTACAACAAGCTAAACGTTGTACTCAAACTTGCTGTAATAAAAAATAAAAAATTAAATTAAAAACACGAACAAGAAGTAGTGAGACAAACTTGAGGGGCTTTCTCCTGGCACATTCCGTTCTACATTCCAATCTAGAACGCGACTTCCATTGAGGCTCTGCTGCCCTAGTAAGCAGATTTGGTAAGGGAGAACTGCTGCCACCTTGTGGCCGTTTCACACAACAGCAGCTTTAATCCCAGCGCTAATGGTCAGTGGATATTCCAAATCATTACAGGCCTGTAAATGACACCTGCCCTGAAAACATATCCTGAGGTCATATATCGACCAAAAAATTCAAAAGACGTCCATATTTCAAAACGACAGTTTCAAGAGGCATATTTCACGCACATTAGTGTTCTGCTTCTTTTGCTTGCTTTCTTTCTTTGTTAAAAAAACGGGAATGGAAAAAGGCAACCCTCAGAATGGGCGAAAACGTTCACAAACGAATCAATGGACAAAGGTTTAATCTCCAATACATATAAACAGCTCATGCAGCTTAATATTAATAAAACAAACAACCCAATACAAAAATGGGCAGAAGATCTAAAGAGACGTTTCTTCAAAGAAGACACAGAGATGGCCAAGACGCACATGAAAAGCTGCTCAACATCACTAATAATTAGAGAAATGCAAATCAAAACTACAATGAGGTAAGACCTCACACCTGTGAGAATCGGCATCATCAGATAATCTACAAACAGCAAATTCTGGGGAGGGTGTGGACAAAAGGAACCCTCTTCCGCTATTGGTGGGAATGTAAATTGATACAGTCACTATGGAGAACAGTATGGAGGTTCCTTTCAAAAACTAAAAAGAGAATTACCATAGGATCCAGCAATCCCACTTCTGGGCATATACCCAGAGAAAACCATAAATCACAAAGACACATTCACCACAATGTTCATTGCAGCACTATTTACAATAGCCAGGTAATGGAAGCAACCTAAATGCCCACAGACAGACGAATGGATAAAGATGTGGTACATATATAAAATGGAATATTACTCAGCCAAAAAAAGGAATGAAACTGGGTCATTTGTAGAGAAGTTGATGGATCTAGAGACTGTCATACAGAGAGAAGTAAGTCAGAAAGAGAAAAACAAATATTGTATATTAATGCCTATATGTGGAACCTAGAAAAATGGTACAGATGAACTGGTTTGCAGGGCAGAAATAGAGACACAGAGGTAGAGAACAAACGTATGGACATGGACACAAAGTGGGGGAAGCCATGGGGTGGTGGTGGTGGGATGAGTTGGGAGATTGGGATTGACCTGTATACATGTATATGCATAAAATAGATAACTAATAATAACCTACTGTATAAAAAATTAATTAAATTAAATTTCAAAATTTTTAAAAATAAAATGTAAAAATAAAACAGAAAAAAAGTGCTTCCATTCACACTGATGTATTTATAAAAATGAATTATTTCCATGCTTATATCCATAAATACATAAAAGAGGAATAAAATCTAACTTGACCAAAAAAGAAAAAAAAAACTGAACCTAACATTTATACAGAGGAAAACACTACCAAGGCACTTGCTCCAGTGGTAAACAATTCTGAAATTGGTCAGAGGTGGGGAATCATCTCCCATACAGCCAGCAGCCCCGCCCGCCCATGCAAGGAGCGTCCTTATTGCAAAGCTGGGGGACCGTGCCGAGGCCTCTGTGAGTAAACGTGAGCTGAGCCCCAGGCCAGCTGCTGCTGAACTCTTCCCACCCTTCCCAGGTGAAACACCTGAATATGTACAAGGGCTTGAAAGCCTAGAGGAAGGGCCGTGGAGCCACACCAGCGACAGCACGCAGGCCAACTTGGTGCCTGCAGGTCAGCCAGGATGGTCCTGGCCACGGGCGCTCTTCTGGAAGCTTTCCATTGCCCTGCCTGAGATACCCCTCCTGTCCCGGCCCCCACTCCTTTTTTTCCTTCCTCACCTCAGCCCGGAGAGATATTCCAGTGGAAGTTATGGGTGACACATCCTCTTCTTTACAGGTGGCAGCCTGGCAACTCCTGCCGAAAGTCCAGCAGAGACCCACTCACACCGGGCCCCCCACAAAGCCGTGGACCCTCACTCCCTCCCACCAGCACAGCCCCGAGACTGCTGACGGGGCAGAGAATATGCAGTCAGGCACAGCTGCAGGGGCTATTGCTGCCTGGAGTGCTGTTTATATTGACCTCAACCCAGGCACACCTGGGGAGGGCTTGCTGGCAGGGTCAGGCTGCCCAGGTCAGCTAATCCTCAGCCCCCGGGGAATCACATTGCAGAAAATGGACCTCGCTAAGACAGAATATTCGCCAAGGAAAAAAAGGACACAATGCCATTTGCAGCACCGTAGATGAGTCTCGAGGTAATCACGTGACTTGGAGTAAGTCAGAAAGTGAAAGACACATATCATATCATATCACTTATAGGTGTTACCTATAAATTGATACCAGGGCAGATATTTCCACGGAGAAGGGCAATCACAGATTCATTAAACAAACTTATGGTTCACCAAAGGAAAGGTGTGAGGATTGAATTCATTACGATATTGGGGTTAACAGACATATACAAACACAGTAGACGTATAGATTCACCAAAGACCTACGGAGTACCAAGAGAAGACTACTCAACATTCTGTCATAACGTACATGGGAAAAGGATCCCAGGAAGAACAGACATATGTATATGTGTAAAAGAACCACCTCTTGCACACCTACAACAAGCTAAACGTTGTACTCAAACTTGCTGTAATAAAAAATAAAAAATTAAATTAAAAACACGAACAAGAAGTAGTGAGACAAACTTGAGGGGCTTTCTCGTGGCACATTCCGTTCTACATTCCAATCTAGAACGCGACTTCCATTGAGGCTCTGCTGCCCTAGTAAGCAGATTTGGTAAGGCAGAACTGCTGCCACCTTGTGGCCGTTTCACACAACAGCAGCTTTAATCCCAGCGCTAATGGTCAGTGGATATTCCAAATCATTACAGGCCTGTAAATGACACCTGCCCTGAAAACATATCCTGAGGTCATATATCGACCAAAAAATTCAAAAGACGTCCATATTTCAAAACGACAGTTTCAAGAGGCATATTTCACGCACATTAGTGTTCTGCTTCTTTTGCTTGCTTTCTTTCTTTGTTAAAAAAACGGGAATGGAAAAAGGCAACCCTCAGAATGGGCGAAAACGTTCACAAACGAATCAATGGACAAAGGTTTAATCTCCAATACATATAAACAGCTCATGCAGCTTAATATTAATAAAACAAACAACCCAATACAAAAATGGGCAGAAGATCTAAAGAGACGTTTCTTCAAAGAAGACACAGAGATGGCCAAGACGCACATGAAAAGCTGCTCAACATCACTAATTATTAGAGAAATGCAAATCAAAACTACAATGAGGTAAGACCTCACACCTGTGAGAATCGGCATCATCAGATAATCTACAAACAACAAATTCTGGGGAGGGTGTGGACAAAAGGAACCCTCTTCCGCTATTGGTGGGAATGTAAATTGATACAGTCACTATGGAGAACAGTATGGAGGTTCCTTTCAAAAACTAAAAAGAGAATTACCATAGGATCCAGCAATCCCACTTCTGGGCATATACCCAGAGAAAACCATAAATCACAAAGACACATTCACCACAATGTTCATTGCAGCACTATTTACAATAGCCAGGTAATGGAAGCAACCTAAATGCCCACAGACAGACGAATGGATAAAGATGTGGTACATATATAAAATGGAATATTACACAGCCAAAAAAAGGAATGAAACTGGGTCATTTGTAGAGAAGTTGATGGATCTAGAGACTGTCATACAGAGAGAAGTCAGAAAGAGAAAAACAAATATTGTATATTAATGCCTATATGTGGAACCTAGAAAAATGGTACAGATGAACTGGTTTGCAGGGCAGAAATAGAGACACAGAGGTAGAGAACAAACGTATGGACATGGACACAAAGTGGGGGAAGCCATGGGGTGGTGGTGGTGGGATGAGTTGGGAGATTGGGATTGACCTGTATACATGTATATGCATAAAATAGATAACTAATAATAACCTACTGTATAAAAAATTAATTAAATTAAATTTCAAAATTTTTAAAAATAAAATGTAAAAATAAAACAGAAAAAAAGTGCTTCCTTTCACACTGATGTATTTATAAGAATGAATTATTTCCATGCTTATATCCATAAATACATAAAAGAGGAATAAAATCTAACTTGACCAAAAAAGAAAAAAAAAACTGAACCTAACATTTATACAGAGGAAAACACTACCAAGGCACTTGCTCCAGTGGTAAACAATTCTGAAATTGGTCAGAGGTGGGGAATCATCTCCCATACAGCCAGCAGCCCCGCCCGCCCACGCAAGGAGCGTCCTTATTGCAAAGCTGGGGGACCGTGCCGAGGCCTCTGTGAGTAAACGTGAGCTGAGCCCCAGGCCAGCTGCTGCTGAACTCTTCCCACCCTTCCCAGGTGAAACACCTGAATATGTACAAGGGCTTGAAAGCCTAGAGGAAGGGCCGTGGAGCCACACCAGCGACAGCACGCAGGCCAACTTGGTGCCTGCAGGTCAGCCAGGATGGTCCTGGCCACGGGCGCTCTTCTGGAAGCTTTCCATTGCCCTGCCTGAGATACCCCTCCTGTCCCGGCCCCCACTCCTTTTTTTCCTTCCTCACCTCAGCCCGGAGAGATATTCCAGTGGAAGTTATGGGTGACACATCCTCTTCTTTACAGGTGGCAGCCTGGCAACTCCTGCCGAAAGTCCAGCAGAGCCCCACTCACACCGGGCCCCACACAAAGCCGTGGACCCTCACACCCTCCCACCAGCACAGCCCCGAGACTGCTGACGGGGCAGAGAATATGCAGTCAGGCACAGCTGCAGGGGCTATTGCTGCCTGGAGTGCTGTTTATATTGACCTCAACCCAGGCACACCTGGGGAGGGCTTGCCGGCAGGGTCAGGCTGCCCAGGTCAGCTAATCCTCAGCCCTCGGGGAATCACATTGCAGAAAATGGACCTCGCTAAGACAGAATATTCGCCAAGGAAAAAAAGGACACAATGCCATTTGCAGCACCGTAGATGAGTCTCGAGGTAATCACGTGACTTGGAGTAAGTCAGAAAGTGAAAGACACATATCATATCATATCACTTATAGGTGTTACCTATAAATTGATACCAGGGCAGATATTTCCACGGAGAAGGGCAATCACAGATTCATTAAACAAACTTATGGTTCACCAAAGGAAAGGTGTGAGGATTGAATTCATTACGATATTGGGGTTAACAGACATATACAAACACAGTAGACGTATAGAATCACCAAAGACCTACGGAGTACCAAGAGAAGACTACTCAACATTCTGTCATAACGTACATGGGAAAAGGATCCCAGGAAGAACAGACATATGTATAGGTGTAAAAGAACCACCTCTTGCACACCTACAACAAGCTAAACGTTGTACTCAAACTTGCTGTAATAAAAAATAAAAAATTAAATTAAAAACACGAACAAGAAGTAGTGAGACAAACATAAGGGGCTTTCTCGTGGCACATTCCGTTCTACATTCCAATCTAGAACGCGACTTCCATTGAGGCTCTGCTGCCCTAGTAAGCAGATTTGGTAAGGGAGAACTGCTGCCACCTTGTGGCCGTTTCACACAACAGCAGCTTTAATCCCAGCGCTAATGGTCAGTGGATATTCCAAATCATTACAGGCCTGTAAATGACACCTGCCCTGAAAACAAATCCTGGGGTCATATATCGACCAAAAAATTCAAAAGACGTCCATATTTCAAAACGACAGTTTCAAGAGGCATATTTCACGCACATTAGTGTTCTGCTTCTTTTGCTTGCTTTCTTTCTTTGTTAAAAAAACGGGAATGGAAAAAGGCAACCCTCAGAATGGGCGAAAACGTTCACAAACGAATCAATGGACAAAGGTTTAATCTCCAATATATATAAACAGCTCATGCAGTTTAATATTAATAAAACAAACAACCCAATACAAAAATGGGCAGAAGACCTAAAGAGACGTTTCTTCAAAGAAGACACAGAGATGGCCAAGACGCACATGAAAAGCTGCTCAACATCACTAATTATTAGAGAAATGCAAATCAAAACTACAATGAGGTAAGACCTCACACCTGTGAGAATCGGCCTCATCAGATAATCTACAAACAACAAATTCTGGGGAGGGTGTGGACAAAAGGAACCCTCTTCCGCTATTGGTGGGAATGTAAATTGATACAGTCACTATGGAGAACAGTATGGAGGTTCCTTTCAAAAACTAAAAAGAGAATTACCATAGGATCCAGCAATCCCACTTCTGGGCATATACCCAGAGAAAACCATAAATCACAAAGACACATTCACCACAATGTTCATTGCAGCACTATTTACAATAGCCAGGTAATGGAAGCAACCTAAATGCCCACAGACAGACGAATGGATAAAGATGTGGTACATATATAAAATGGAATATTACTCAGCCAAAAAAAGGAATGAAACTGAGTCATTTGTAGAGAAGTTGATGGATCTAGAGACTGTCATACAGAGTGAAGTAAGTCAGAAAGAGAAAAACAAATATTGTATATTAATGCCTATATGTGGAACCTAGAAAAATGGTACAGATGAACTGGTTTGCAGGGCAGAAATAGAGACACAGAGGTAGAGAACAAACGTATGGACATGGACACAAAGTGGGGGAAGCCATGGGGTGGTGGTGGTGGGATGAGTTCGGAGATTGGGATTGACCTGTATACATGTATATGCATAAAATAGATAACTAATAATAACCTACTGTCTAAAAAAATAAATTAAATTAAATTTCAAAATTTTTAAAAATAAAATGTAAAAATAAAACAGAAAAAAAGTTCTTCCATTCACACTGATGTATTTATAAGAATGAATTATTTCCATGCTTATATCCATAAATACATAAAAGAGGAATAAAATCTAACTTGAACCAAAAAAGAAAAAAAAAACTGAACCTAACATTTATACAGAGGAAAACACTACCAAGGCACTTGCTCCAGTGGTAAACAATTCTGAAATTGGTCAGAGGTGGGGAATCATCTCCCATACAGCCAGCAGCCCCGCCCGCCCACGCAAGGAGCGTCCTTATTGCAAAGCTGGGGGACCGTGCCGAGGCCTCTGTGAGTAAACGTGAGCTGAGCCCCAGGCCAGCTGCTGCTGAACTCTTCCCACCCTTCCCAGGTGAAACACCTGAATATGTACAAGGGCTTGAAAGCCTAGAGGAAGGGCCGTGGAGCCACACCAGCGACAGCACGCAGGCCAACTTGGTGCCTGCAGGTCAGCCAGGATGGTCCTGGCCACGGGCGCTCTTCTGGAAGCTTTCCATTGCCCTGCCTGAGATACCCCTCCTGTCCCGGCCCCCACTCCTTTTTTTCCTTCCTCACCTCAGCCCGGACAGATATTCCAGTGGAAGTTATGGGTGACACATCCACTTCTTTACAGGTGGCAGCCTGGCAACTCCTGCCGAAAGTCCAGCAGAGCCCCACTCACACCGGGCCCCCCACAAAGCCGTGGACCCTCACACCCTCCCACCAGCACAGCCCCGAGACTGCTGACGGGGCAGAGAATATGCAGTCAGGCACAGCTGCAGGGGCTATTGCTGCCTGGAGTGCTGTTTATATTGACCTCAACCCAGGCACACCTGGGGAAGGCTTGCCGGCAGGGTCAGGCTGCCCAGGTCAGCTAATCCTCAGCCCTCGGGGAATCACATTGCAGAAAATGGACCTCGCTAAGACAGAATATTCGCCAAGGAAAAAAAGGACACAATGCCATTTGCAGCACCGTAGATGAGTCTCGAGGTAATCACGTGACTTGGAGTAAGTCAGAAAGTGAAAGACACATATCATATCATATCACTTATAGGTGTTACCTATAAATTGATACCAGGGCAGATATTTCCACGGAGAAGGGCAATCACAGATTCATTAAACAAACTTATGGTTCACCAAATGAAAGGTGTGAGGATTGAATTCATTACGATATTGGGGTTAACAGACATATACAAACACAGTAGACGTATAGATTCACCAAAGACCTACGGAGTACCAAGAGAAGACTACTCAACATTCTGTCATAACGTACATGGGAAAAGGATCCCAGGAAGAACAGACATATGTATATGTGTAAAAGAACCACCTCTTGCACACCTACAACAAGCTAAACGTTGTACTCAAACTTGCTGTAATAAAAAATAAAAAATTAAATTAAAAACACGAACAAGAAGTAGTGAGACAAACTTGAGGGGCTTTCTCGTGGCACATTCCGTTCTACATTCCAATCTAGAACGCGACTTCCATTGAGGCTCTGCTGCCCTAGTAACCAGATTTGGTAAGGGAGAACTGCTGCCACCTTGTGGCCGTTTCACACAACAGCAGCTTTAATCCCAGCGCTAATGGTCAGTGGATATTCCAAATCATTACAGGCCTGTAAATGACACCTGCCCTGAAAACAAATCCTGGGGTCATATATCGACCAAAAAATTCAAAAGACGTCCATATTTCAAAACGACAGTTTCAAGAGGCATATTTCACGCACATTAGTGTTCTGCTTCTTTTGCTTGCTTTCTTTCTTTGTTAAAAAAACGGGAATGGAAAAAGGCAACCCTCAGAATGGGCGAAAACGTTCACAAACGAATCAATGGACAAAGGTTTAATCTCCAATATATATAAACAGCTCATGCAGCTTAATATTAATAAAACAAACAACCCAATACAAAAATGGGCAGAAGACCTAAAGAGACGTTTCTTCAAAGAAGACACAGAGATGGCCAAGACGCACATGAAAAGCTGCTCAACATCACTAATTATTAGAGAAATGCAAATCAAAACTACAATGAGGTAAGACCTCACACCTGTGAGAATCGGCCTCATCAGATAATCTACAAACAACAAATTCTGGGGAGGGTGTGGACAAAAGGAACCCTCTTCCGCTATTGGTGGGAATGTAAATTGATACAGTCACTATGGAGAACAGTATGGAGGTTCCTTTCAAAAACTAAAAAGAGAATTACCATAGGATCCAGCAATCCCACTTCTGGGCATATACCCAGAGAAAACCATAAATCACAAAGACACATTCACCACAATGTTCATTGCAGCACTATTTACAATAGCCAGGTAATGGAAGCAACCTAAATGCCCACAGACAGACGAATGGATAAAGATGTGGTACATATATAAAATGGAATATTACTCAGCCAAAAAAAGGAATGAAACTGAGTCATTTGTAGAGAAGTTGATGGATCTAGAGACTGTCATACAGAGTGAAGTAAGTCAGAAAGAGAAAAACAAATATTGTATATTAATGCCTATATGTGGAACCTAGAAAAATGGTACAGATGAACTGGTTTGCAGGGCAGAAATAGAGACACAGAGGTAGAGAACAAACGTATGGACATGGACACAAAGTGGGGGAAGCCATGGGGTGGTGGTGGTGGGATGAGTTGGGAGATTGGGATTGACCTGTATACATGTATATGCATAAAATAGATAACTAATAATAACCTACTGTCTAAAAAAATAAATTAAATTAAATTTCAAAATTTTTAAAAATAAAATGTAAAAATAAAACAGAAAAAAATTTCTTCCATTCACACTGATGTATTTATAAGAATGAATTATTTCCATGCTTATATCCATAAATACATAAAAGAGGAATAAAATCTAACTTGAACCAAAAAAGAAAAAAAAAACTGAACCTAACATTTATACAGAGGAAAACACTACCAAGGCACTTGCTCCAGTGGTAAACAATTCTGAAATTGGTCAGAGGTGGGGAATCATCTCCCATACAGCCAGCAGCCCCGCCCACCCACGCAAGGAGCGTCCTTATTGCAAAGCTGGGGGACCGTGCCGAGGCCTCTGTGAGTAAACGTGAGCTGAGCCCCAGGCCAGCTGCTGCTGAACTCTTCCCACCCTTCCCAGGTGAAACACCTGAATATGTACAAGGGCTTGAAAGCCTAGAGGAAGGGCCGTGGAGCCACACCAGCGACAGCACGCAGGCCAACTTGGTGCCTGCAGGTCAGCCAGGATGGTCCTGGCCACGGGCGCTCTTCTGGAAGCTTTCCATTGCCCTGCCTGAGATACCCCTCCTGTCCCGGCCCCCACTCCTTTTTTTCCTTCCTCACCTCAGCCCGGAGAGATATTCCAGTGGAAGTTATGGGTGACACATCCTCTTCTTTACAGGTGGCAGCCTGGCAACTCCTGCCGAAAGTCCAGCAGAGCCCCACTCACACCGGGCCCCCCACAAAGCCGTGGACCCTCACACCCTCCCACCAGCACAGCCCCGAGACTGCTGACGGGGCAGAGAATATGCAGTCAGGCACAGCTGCAGGGGCTATTGCTGCCTGGAGTGCTGTTTATATTGACCTCAACCCAGGCACACCTGGGGAGGGCTTGCCGGCAGGGTCAGGCTGCCCAGGTCAGCTAATCCTCAGCCCTCGGGGAATCACATTGCAGAAAATGGACCTCGCTAAGACAGAATATTCGCCAAGGAAAAAAAGGACACAATGCCATTTGCAGCACCGTAGATGAGTCTCGAGGTAATCACGTGACTTGGAGTAAGTCAGAAAGTGAAAGACACATATCATATCATATCACTTATAGGTGTTACCTATAAATTGATACCAGGGCAGATATTTCCACGGAGAAGGGCAATCACAGATTCATTAAACAAACTTATGGTTCACCAAAGGAAAGGTGTGAGGATTGAATTCATTACGATATTGGGGTTAACAGACATATACAAACACAGTAGACGTATAGATTCACCAAAGACCTACGGAGTACCAAGAGAAGACTACTCAACATTCTGTCAAAACGTACATGGGAAAAGGATCCAAGGAAGAACAGACATATGTATATGTGTAAAAGAACCACCTCTTGCACACCTACAACAAGCTAAACGTTGTACTCAAACTTGCTGTAATAAAAAATAAAAAATTAGGGCTTCCCTGGTGGCGCAGTGGTTGAGGGTCCGCCTGCCGATGCAGGGGACGCGGGTTCGTGCCCCGGTCTGGGAAGATCCCACGTGCCGCAGAGCGGCTGGGCCCGTGAGCCATGGCTGCTGGGCCTGCGCGTCCGGAGCCTGTGCTCTGCAGGGGGAGAGGCCACAACAGTGAGAGGCCCGCCTACCGCAAAAAAAAAAAAAAAAAAAAATATAAAAATAAAAATTAAATTAAAAACACGAACAAGAAGTAGTGAGACAAACTTGAGGGGCTTTCTCGTGGCACATTCCGTTCTACATTCCAATCTAGAACGCGACTTCCATTGAGGCTCTGCTGCCCTAGTAACCAGATTTGGTAAGGGAGAACTGCTGCCACCTTGTGGCCGTTTCACACAACAGCAGCTTTAATCCCAGCGCTAATGGTCAGTGGATATTCCAAATCATTACAGGCCTGTAAATGACACCTGCCCTGAAAACAAATCCTGGGGTCATATATCGACCAAAAAATTCAAAAGACGTCCATATTTCAAAACGACAGTTTCAAGAGGCATATTTCACGCACATTAGTGTTCTGCTTCTTTTGCTTGCTTTCTTTCTTTGTTAAAAAACGGGAATGGAAAAAGGCAACCCTCAGAATGGGCGAAAACGTTCACAAACGAATCAATGGACAAAGGTTTAATCTCCAATATATATAAACAGCTCATGCAGCTTAATATTAATAAAACAAACAACCCAATACAAAAATGGGCAGAAGACCTAAAGAGACGTTTCTTCAAAGAAGACACAGAGATGGCCAAGACGCACATGAAAAGCTGCTCAACATCACTAATTATTAGAGAAATGCAAATCAAAACTACAATGAGGTAAGACCTCACACCTGTGAGAATCGGCCTCATCAGATAATCTACAAACAACAAATTCTGGGGAGGGTGTGGACAAAAGGAACCCTCTTCCTCTATTGGTGGGAATGTAAATTGATACAGTCACTATGGAGAACAGTATGGAGGTTCCTTTAAAAAACTAAAAAGAGAATTACCATAGGATCCAGCAATCCCACTTCTGGGCATATACCCAGAGAAAACCATAAATCACAAAGACACATTCACCACAATGTTCATTGCAGCACTATTTACAATAGCCAGGTAATGGAAGCAACCTAAATGCCCACAGACAGACGAATGGATAAAGATGTGGTACATATATAAAATGGAATATTACTCAGCCAAAAAAAGGAATGAAACTGGGTCATTTGTAGAGAAGTTGATGGATCTAGAGACTGTCATACAGAGTGAAGTAAGTCAGAAAGAGAAAAACAAATATTGTATATTAATGCCTATATGTGGAACCTAGAAAAATGGTACAGATGAACTGGTTTGCAGGGCAGAAATAGAGACACAGAGGTAGAGAACAAACGTATGGACATGGACACAAAGTGGGGGAAGCCATGGGGTGGTGGTGGTGGGATGAGTTGGGAGATTGGGATTGACCTGTATACATGTATATGCATAAAATAGATAACTAATAATAACCTACTGTATAAAAAATTAATTAAATTAAATTTCAAAATTTTTAAAAATAAAATATAAAAATAAAACAGAAAAAAAGTTCTTCCATTCACACTGATGTATTTATAAGAATGAATTATTTCCATGCTTATATCCATAAATACATAAAAGAGGAATAAAATCTAACTTGAACCAAAAAAGAAAAAAAAAAGCTGAACCTAACATTTATACAGAGGAAAACACTAACAAGGCACTTGCTCCAGTGGTAAACAATTCTGAAATTGGTCAGAGGTGGGGAATCATCTCCCATACAGCCAGCAGCCCCGCCCGCCCACGCAAGGAGCGTCCTTATTGCAAAGCTGGGGGACCGTGCCGAGGCCTCTGTGAGTAAACGTGAGCTGAGCCCCAGGCCAGCTGCTGCTGAACTCTTCCCACCCTTCCCAGGTGAAACACCTGAATATGTACAAGGGCTTGAAAGCCTAGAGGAAGGGCCGTGGAGCCACACCAGCGACAGCACGCAGGCCAACTTGGTGCCTGCAGGTCAGCCAGGATGGTCCTGGCCACGGGCGCTCTTCTGGAAGCTTTCCATTGCCCTGCCTGAGATACCCCTCCTGTCCCGGCCCCCACTCCTTTTTTTCCTTCCTCACCTCAGCCCGGAGAGATATTCCAGTGGAAGTTATGGGTGACACATCCTCTTCTTTACAGGTGGCAGCCTGGCAACTCCTGCCGAAAGTCCAGCAGAGCCCCACTCACACCGGGCCCCCCACAAAGCCGTGGACCCTCACACCCTCCCACCAGCACAGCCCCGAGACTGCTGACGGGGCAGAGAATATGCAGTCAGGCACAGCTGCAGGGGCTATTGCTGCCTGGAGTGCTGTTTATATTGACCTCAACCCAGGCACACCTGGGGAGGGCTTGCTGGCAGGGTCAGGCTGCCCAGGTCAGCTAATCCTCAGCCCTCGGGGAATCACATTGCAGAAAATGGACCTCGCTAAGACAGAATATTCGCCAAGGAAAAAAAGGACACAATGCCATTTGCAGCACCGTAGATGAGTCTCGAGGTAATCACGTGACTTGGAGTAAGTCAGAAAGTGAAAGACACATATCATATCATATCACTTATAGGTGTTACCTATAAATTGATACCAGGGCAGATATTTCCACGGAGAAGGGCAATCACAGATTCATTAAACAAACTTATGGTTCACCAAAGGAAAGGTGTGAGGATTGAATTCATTACGATATTGGGGTTAACAGACATATACAAACACAGTAGACGTATAGATTCACCAAAGACCTACGGAGTTCCAAGAGAAGACTACTCAACATTCTGTCATAACGTACATGGGAAAAGGATCCCAGGAAGAACAGACATATGTATATGTGTAAAAGAACCACCTCTTGCACACCTACAACAAGCTAAACGTTGTACTCAAACTTGTTGTAATAAAAAATAAAAAAATAAATTAAAAACACGAACAAGAAGTAGTGAGACAAACTTGAGGGGCTTTCTCCTGGCACATTCCGTTCTACATTCCAATCTAGAACGCGACTTCCATTGAGGCTCTGCTGCCCTAGTAACCAGATTTGGTAAGGGAGAACTGCTGCCACCTTGTGGCCGTTTCACACAACAGCAGCTTTAATCCCAGCGCTAATGGTCAGTGGATATTCCAAATCATTACAGGCCTGTAAATGACACCTGCCCTGAAAACATATCCTGGGGTCATATATCGACCAAAAAATTCAAAAGACGTCCATATTTCAAAACGACAGTTTCACGAGGCATATTTCACGCACATTAGTGTTCTGCTTCTTTTGCTTGCTTTCTTTCTTTGTTAAAAAAACGGGAATGGAAAAAGGCAACCCTCAGAATGGGCGAAAACGTTCACAAACGAATCAATGGACAAAGGTTTAATCTCCAATATATATAAACAGCTCATGCAGCTTAATATTAATAAAACAAACAACCCAATACAAAAATGGGCAGAAGATCTAAAGAGACGTTTCTTCAAAGAAGACACAGAGATGGCCAAGACGCACATGAAAAGCTGCTCATCATCACTAATTATTAGAGAAATGCAAATCAAAACTACAATGAGGTAAGACCTCACACCTGTGAGAATCAGCATCATCAGATAATCTACAAACAACAAATTCTGGGGAGGGTGTGGATAAAAGGAACCCTCTTCCGCTATTGGTGGGAATGTAAATTGATACAGTCACTATGGAGAACAGTATGGAGGTTCCTTTAAAAAACTAAAAAGAGAATTACCATAGGATCCAGCACTCCCACTTCTGGGCATATACCCAGAGAAAACCATAAATCACAAAGACACATTCACCACAATGTTCATTGCAGCACTATTTACAATAGCCAGGTAATGGAAGCAACCTAAATGCCCACAGACAGACGAATGGATAAAGATGTGGTACATATATAAAATGGAATATTACTCAGCCAAAAAAAGGAATGAAACTGAGTCATTTGTAGAGAAGTTGATGGATCTAGAGACTGTCATACAGAGTGAAGTAAGTCAGAAAGAGAAAAACAAATATTGTATATTAATGCCTATATGTGGAACCTAGAAAAATGGTACAGATGAACTGGTTTGCAGGGCAGAAATAGAGACACAGAGGTAGAGAACAAACGTATGGACATGGACACAAAGTGGGGGAAGCCATGGGGTGGTGGTGGTGGGATGAGTTCGGAGATTGGGATTGAACTGTATACATGTATATGCATAAAATAGATAACTAATAATAACCTACTGTCTAAAAAAATAAATTAAATTAAATTTCAAAATTTTTAAAAATAAAATGTAAAAATAAAACAGAAAAAAAGTTCTTCCATTCACACTGATGTATTTATAAGAATGAATTATTTCCATGCTTATATCCATAAATACATAAAAGAGGAATAAAATCTAACTTGAACCAAAAAAGAAAAAAAAAACTGAACCTAACATTTATACAGAGGAAAACACTACCAAGGCACTTGCTCCAGTGGTAAACAATTCTGAAATTGGTCAGAGGTGGGGAATCATCTCCCATACAGCCAGCAGCCCCGCCCGCCCACGCAAGGAGCGTCCTTATTGCAAAGCTGGGGGACCGTGCCGAGGCCTCTGTGAGTAAACGTGAGCTGAGCCCCAGGCCAGCTGCTGCTGAACTCTTCCCACCCTTCCCAGGTGAAACACCTGAATATGTACAAGGGCTTGAAAGCCTAGAGGAAGGGCCGTGGAGCCACACCAGCGACAGCACGCAGGCCAACTTGGTGCCTGCAGGTCAGCCAGGATGGTCCTGGCCACGGGCGCTCTTCTGGAAGCTTTCCATTGCCCTGCCTGAGATACCCCTCCTGTCCCGGCCCCCACTCCTTTTTTTCCTTCCTCACCTCAGCCCGGAGAGATATTCCCGTGGAAGTTATGGGTGACACATCCTCTTCTTTACAGGTGGCAGCCTGGCAACTCCTGCCGAAAGTCCAGCAGAGCCTAACTCACACCGGGCCCCCCACAAAGCCGTGGACCCTCACACCCTCCCACCAGCACAGCCCCGAGACTGCTGACGGGGCAGAGAATATGCAGTCAGGCACAGCTGCAGGGGCTATTGCTGCCTGGAGTGCTGTTTATATTGACCTCAACCCAGGCACACCTGGGGAGGGCTTGCCGGCAGGGTCAGGCTGCCCAGGTCAGCTAATCCTCAGCCCTCGGGGAATCACATTGCAGAAAATGGACCTCGCTAAGACAGAATATTCGCCAAGGAAAAAAAGGACACAATGCCATTTGCAGCACCGTAGATGAGTCTCGAGGTAATCACGTGACTTGGAGTAAGTCAGAAAGTGAAAGACACATATCATATCATATCACTTATAGGTGTTACCTATAAATTGATACCAGGGCAGATATTTCCACGGAGAAGGGCAATCACAGATTCATTAAACAAACTTATGGTTCACCAAAGGATAGGTGTGAGGATTGAATTCATTACGATATTGGGGTTAACAGACATATACAAACACAGTAGACGTATAGAATCACCAAAGACCTACGGAGTACCAAGAGAAGACTACTCAACATTCTGTCATAACGTACATGGGAAAAGGATCCCAGGAAGAACAGACATATGTATATGTGTAAAAGAACCACCTCTTGCACACCTACAACAAGCTAAACGTTGTACTCAAACTTGCTGTAATAAAAAATAAAAAATTAAATTAAAAACACGAACAAGAAGTAGTGAGACAAACTTGAGGGGCTTTCTCCTGGCACATTCCGTTCTACATTCCAATCTAGAACGCGACTTCCATTGAGGCTCTGCTGCCCTAGTAACCAGATTTGGTAAGGGAGAACTGCTGCCACCTTGTGGCCGTTTCACACAACAGCAGCTTTAATCCCAGCGCTAATGGTCAGTGGATATTCCAAATCATTACAGGCCTGTAAATGACACCTGCCCTGAAAACATATCCTGGGGTCATATATCGACCAAAAAATTCAAAAGACGTCCATATTTCAAAACGACAGTTTCAAGAGGCATATTTCACGCACATTAGTGTTCTGCTTCTTTTGCTTGCTTTCTTTCTTTGTTAAAAAAACGGGAATGGAAAAAGGCAACCCTCAGAATGGGCGAAAACGTTCACAAACGAATCAATGGACAAAGGTTTAATCTCCAATATATATAAAGAGCTCATGCAGCTTAATATTAATAAAACAAACAACCCAATACAAAAATGGGCAGAAGATCTAAAGAGACGTTTCTTCAAAGAAGACACAGAGATGGCCAAGACGCACATGAAAAGCTGCTCAACATCACTAATTATTAGAGAAATGCAAATCAAAACTACAATGAGGTAAGACCTCACACCTGTGAGAATCGGCCTCATCAGATAATCTACAAACAACAAATTCTGGGGAGGGTGTGGACAAAAGGAACCCTCTTCCGCTATTGGTGGGAATGTAAATTGATACAGTCATTATGGAGAACAGTATGGAGGTTCCTTTCAAAAACTAAAAAGAGAATTACCATAGGATCCAGCAATCCCACTTCTGGGCATATACCCAGAGAAAACCATAAATCACAAAGACACATTCACCACAATGTTCATTGCAGCACTATTTACAATAGCCAGGTAATGGAAGCAACCTAAATGCCCACATACAGACGAATGGATAAAGATGTGGTACATATATAAAATGGAATATTACTCAGCCAAAAAAAGGAATGAAACTGAGTCATTTGTAGAGAAGTTGATGGATCTAGAGACTGTCATACAGAGTGAAGTAAGTCAGAAAGAGAAAAACAAATATTGTATATTAATGCCTATATGTGGAAGCTAGAAAAATGGTACAGATGAACTGGTTTGCAGGGCAGAAATAGAGACACAGAGGTAGAGAACAAACGTATGGACATGGACACAAAGTGGGGGAAGCCATGGGGTGGTGGTGGTGGGATGAGTTGGGAGATTGTGATTGACCTGTGTACATGTATATGCATAAAATAGATAACTAATAATAACCTACTGTATAGAAAAATAAATTAAATTAAATTTCAAAATTTTTAAAAATAAAATGTAAAAATAAAACAGAAAAAAAGTTCTTCCATTCACACTGATGTATTTATAAGAATGAATTATTTCCATGCTTATATCCATAAATACATAAAAGAGGAATAAAATCTAACTTGAACCAAAAAAGAAAAAAAAAACTGAACCTAACATTTATACAGAGGAAAACACTACCAAGGCACTTGCTCCAGTGGTAAACAATTCTGAAATTGGTCAGAGGTGGGGAATCATCTCCCATACAGCCAGCAGCCCCGCCCGCCCACGCAAGGAGCGTCCTTATTGCAAAGCTGGGGGACCGTGCCGAGGCCTCTGTGAGTAAACGTGAGCTGAGCCCCAGGCCAGCTGCTGCTGAACTCTTCCCACCCTTCCCAGGTGAAACACCTGAATATGTACAAGGGCTTGAAAGCCTAGAGGAAGGGCCGTGGAGCCACACCAGCGACAGCACGCAGGCCAACTTGGTGCCTGCAGGTCAGCCAGGATGGTCCTGGCCACGGGCGCTCTTCTGGAAGCTTTCCATTGCCCTGCCTGAGATACCCCTCCTGTCCCGGCCCCCACTCCCTTTTTTCCTTCCTCACCTCAGCCCGGAGAGATATTCCAGTGGAAGTTATGGGTGACACATCCTCTTCTTTACAGGTGGCAGCCTGGCAACTCCTGCCGAAAATCCAGCAGAGCCCCACACACACCGGGCCCCCACAAAGCCGTGGACCCTCACACCCTCCCACCAGCACAGCCCCGAGACTGCTGACGGGGCAGAGAATATGCAGTCAGGCACAGCTGCAGGGGCTATTGCTGCCTGGAGTGCTGTTTATATTGACCTCAACCCAGGCACACCTGGGGAGTGCTTGCCGGCAGGGTCACGCTGCCCAGGTCAGCTAATCCTCAGCCCTCGGGGAATCACATTGCAGAAAATGGACCTCGCTAAGACAGAATATTCGCCAAGGAAAAAAAGGACACAATGCCATTTGCAGCACCGTAGATGAGTCTCGAGGTAATCACGTGACTTGGAGTAAGTCAGAAAGTGAAAGACACATATCATATCATATCACTTATAGGTGTTACCTATAAATTGATACCAGGGCAGATATTTCCACGGAGAAGGGCAATCACAGATTCATTAAACAAACTTATGGTTCACCAAAGGAAAGGTGTGAGGATTGAATTCATTACGATATTGGGGTTAACAGACATATACAAACACAGTAGACGTATAGAATCACCAAAGACCTACGGAGTACCAAGAGAAGACTACTCAACATTCTGTCATAACGTACATGGGAAAAGGATCCCAGGAAGAACAGACATATGTATATGTGTAAAAGAACCACCTCTTGCACACCTACAACAAGCTAAACGTTGTACTCAAACTTGCTGTAATAAAAAATAAAAAATTAAATTAAAAACACGAACAAGAAGTAGTGAGACAAACTTGAGGGGCTTTCTCCTGGCACATTCCGTTCTACATTCCAATCTAGAACGCGACTTCCATTGAGGCTCTGCTGCCCTAGTAACCAGATTTGGTAAGGGAGAACTGCTGCCACCTTGTGGCCGTTTCACACAACAGCAGCTTTAATCCCAGCGCTAATGGTCAGTGGATATTCCAAATCATTACAGGCCTGTAAATGACACCTGCCCTGAAAACATATCCTGGGGTCATATATCGACCAAAAAATTCAAAACACGTCCATATTTCAAAACGACAGTTTCAAGAGGCATATTTCACGCACATTAGTGTTCTGCTTCTTTTGCTTGCTTTCTTTCTTTGTTAAAAAAACGGGAATGGAAAAAGGCAACCCTCAGAATGGGCGAAAACGTTCACAAACGAATCAATGGACAAAGGTTTAATCTCCAATACATATAAACAGCTCATGCAGCTTAATATTAATAAAACAAACAACCCAATACAAAAATGGGCAGAAGATCTAAAGAGACGTTTCTTCAAAGAAGACACAGAGATGGCCAAGACGCACATGAAAAGCTGCTCAACATCACTAATTATTAGAGAAATGCAAATCAAAACTACAATGAGGTAAGACCTCACACCTGTGAGAATCGGCCTCATCAGATAATCTACAAACAACAAATTCTGGGGAGGGTGTGGACAAAAGGAACCCTCTTCCGCTATTGGTGGGAATGTAAATTGATACAGTCACTATGGAGAACAGTATGGAGGTTCCTTTCAAAAACTAAAAAGAGAATTACCATAGGATCCAGCAATCCCACTTCTGGGCATATACCCAGAGAAAACCATAAATCACAAAGACACATTCACCACAATGTTCATTGCAGCACTATTTACAATAGCCAGGTAATGGAAGCAACCTAAATGCCCACAGACAGACGAATGGATAAAGATGTGGTACATATATAAAATGGAATATTACTCAGCCAAAAAAAGGAATGAAACTGAGTCATTTGTAGAGAAGTTGATGGATCTAGAGACTGTCATACAGAGTGAAGTAAGTCAGAAAGAGAAAAACAAATATTGTATATTAATGCCTATATGTGGAACCTAGAAAAATGGTACAGATGAACTGGTTTGCAGGGCAGAAATAGAGACACAGAGGTAGAGAACAAACGTATGGACATGGACACAAAGTGGGGGAAGCCATGGGGTGGTGGTGGTGGGATGAGTTCGGAGATTGGGATTGAACTGTATACATGTATATGCATAAAATAGATAACTAATAATAACCTACTGTCTAAAAAAATAAATTAAATTAAATTTCAAAATTTTTAAAAATAAAATGTAAAAATAAAACAGAAAAAAAGTTCTTCCATTCACACTGATGTATTTATAAGAATGAATTATTTCCATGCTTATATCCATAAATACATAAAAGAGGAATAAAATCTAACTTGAACCAAAAAAGAAAAAAAAAACTGAACCTAACATTTATACAGAGGAAAACACTACCAAGGCACTTGCTCCAGTGGTAAACAATTCTGAAATTGGTCAGAGGTGGGGAATCATCTCCCATACAGCCAGCAGCCCCGCCCGCCCACGCAAGGAGCGTCCTTATTGCAAAGCTGGGGGACCGTGCCGAGGCCTCTGTGAGTAAACGTGAGCTGAGCCCCAGGCCAGCTGCTGCTGAACTCTTCCCACCCTTCCCAGGTGAAACACCTGAATATGTACAAGGGCTTGAAAGCCTAGAGGAAGGGCCGTGGAGCCACACCAGCGACAGCACGCAGGCCAACTTGGTGCCTGCAGGTCAGCCAGGATGGTCCTGGCCACGGGCGCTCTTCTGGAAGCTTTCCATTGCCCTGCCTGAGATACCCCTCCTGTCCCGGCCCCCACTCCTTTTTTTCCTTCCTCACCTCAGCCCGGAGAGATATTCCCGTGGAAGTTATGGGTGACACATCCTCTTCTTTACAGGTGGCAGCCTGGCAACTCCTGCCGAAAGTCCAGCAGAGCCTAACTCACACCGGGCCCCCCACAAAGCCGTGGACCCTCACACCCTCCCACCAGCACAGCCCCGAGACTGCTGACGGGGCAGAGAATATGCAGTCAGGCACAGCTGCAGGGGCTATTGCTGCCTGGAGTGCTGTTTATATTGACCTCAACCCAGGCACACCTGGGGAGGGCTTGCCGGCAGGGTCAGGCTGCCCAGGTCAGCTAATCCTCAGCCCTCGGGGAATCACATTGCAGAAAATGGACCTCGCTAAGACAGAATATTCGCCAAGGAAAAAAAGGACACAATGCCATTTGCAGCACCGTAGATGAGTCTCGAGGTAATCACGTGACTTGGAGTAAGTCAGAAAGTGAAAGACACATATCATATCATATCACTTATAGGTGTTACCTATAAATTGATACCAGGGCAGATATTTCCACGGAGAAGGGCAATCACAGATTCATTAAACAAACTATGGTTCACCAAAGGAAAGGTGTGAGGATTGAATTCATTACGATATTGGGGTTAACAGACATATACAAACACAGTAGACGTATAGAATCACCAAAGACCTACGGAGTACCAACAGAAGACTACTCAACATTCTGTCATAACGTACATGGGAAAAGGATCCCAGGAAGAACAGACATATGTATATGTGTAAAAGAACCACCTCTTGCACACCTACAACAAGCTAAACGTTGTACTCAAACTTGCTGTAATAAAAAATAAAAAATTAAATTAAAAACACGAACAAGAAGTAGTGAGACAAACTTGAGGGGCTTTCTCCTGGCACATTCCGTTCTACATTCCAATCTAGAACGCGACTTCCATTGAGGCTCTGCTGCCCTAGTAACCAGATTTGGTAAGGGAGAACTGCTGCCACCTTGTGGCCGTTTCACACAACAGCAGCTTTAATCCCAGCGCTAATGGTCAGTGGATATTCCAAATCATTACAGGCCTGTAAATGACACCTGCCCTGAAAACATATCCTGGGGTCATATATCGACCAAAAAATTCAAAAGACGTCCATATTTCAAAACGACAGTTTCAAGAGGCATATTTCACGCACATTAGTGTTCTGCTTCTTTTGCTTGCTTTCTTTCTTTGTTAAAAAAACGGGAATGGAAAAAGGCAACCCTCAGAATGGGCGAAAACGTTCACAAACGAATCAATGGACAAAGGTTTAATCTCCAATACATATAAACAGCTCATGCAGCTTAATATTAATAAAACAAACAACCCAATACAAAAATGGGCAGAAGATCTAAAGAGACGTTTCTTCAAAGAAGACACAGAGATGGCCAAGACGCACATGAAAAGCTGCTCAACATCACTAATTATTAGAGAAATGCAAATCAAAACTACAATGAGGTAAGACCTCACACCTGTGAGAATCGGCCTCATCAGATAATCTACAAACAACAAATTCTGGGGAGGGTGTGGACAAAAGGAACCCTCTTCCGCTATTGGTGGGAATGTAAATTGATACAGTCACTATGGAGAACAGTATGGAGGTTCCTTTCAAAAACTAAAAAGAGAATTACCATAGGATCCAGCAATCCCACTTCTGGGCATATACCCAGAGAAAACCATAAATCACAAAGACACATTCACCACAATGTTCATTGCAGCACTATTTACAATAGCCAGGTAATGGAAGCAACCTAAATGCCCACAGACAGACGAATGGATAAAGATGTGGTACATATATAAAATGGAATATTACTCAGCCAAAAAAAGGAATGAAACTGAGTCATTTGTAGAGAAGTTGATGGATCTAGAGACTGTCATACAGAGTGAAGTAAGTCAGAAAGAGAAAAACAAATATTGTATATTAATGCCTATATGTGGAACCTAGAAAAATGGTACAGATGAACTGGTTTGCAGGGCAGAAATAGAGACACAGAGGTAGAGAACAAACGTATGGACATGGACACAAAGTGGGGGAAGCCATGGGGTGGTGGTGGTGGGATGAGTTGGGAGATTGGGATTGACCTGTATACATGTCTATGCATAAAATAGATAACTAATAATAACCTACTGTATAGAAAAATAAATTAAATTAAATTTCAAAATTTTTAAAAATAAAATGTAAAAATAAAACAGAAAAAAAGTTCTTCCATTCACACTGATGTATTTATAAGAATGAATTATTTCCATGCTTATATCCATAAATACATAAAAGAGGAATAAAATCTAACTTGAACCAAAAAAGAAAAAAAAAACTGAACCTAACATTTATACAGAGGAAAACACTACCAAGGCACTTGCTCCAGTGGTAAACAATTCTGAAATTGGTCAGAGGTGGGGAATCATCTCCCATACAGCCAGCAGCCCCGCCCGCCCACGCAAGGAGCGTCCTTATTGCAAAGCTGGGGGACCGTGCCGAGGCCTCTGTGAGTAAACGTGAGCTGAGCCCCAGGCCAGCTGCTGCTGAACTCTTCCCACCCTTCCCAGGAGAAACACCTGAATATGTACAAGGGCTTGAAAGCCTAGAGGAAGGGCCGTGGAGCCACACCAGCGACAGCACGCAGGCCAACTTGGTGCCTGCAGGTCAGCCAGGATGGTCCTGGCCACGGGCGCTCTTCTGGAAGCTTTCCATTGCCCTGCCTGAGATACCCCTCCTGTCCCGGCCCCCACTCCTTTTTTTCCTTCCTCACCTCAGCCCGGAGAGATATTCCAGTGGAAGTTATGGGTGACACATCCTCTTCTTTACAGGTGGCAGCCTGGCAACTCCTGCCGAAAGTCCAGCAGAGACCCACTCACACCGGGCCCCCCACAAAGCCGTGGACCCTCACACCCTCCCACCAGCACAGCCCCGAGACTGCTGACGGGGCAGAGAATATGCAGTAAGGCACAGCTGCAGGGGCTATTGCTGCCTGGAGTGCTGTTTATATTGACCTCAACCCAGGCACACCTGGGGAGGGCTTGCCGGCAGGGTCAGGCTGCCCAGGTCAGCTAATCCTCAGCCCTCGGGGAATCACATTGCAGAAAATGGACCTCGCTAAGACAGAATATTCGCCAAGGAAAAAAAGGACACAATGCCATTTGCAGCACCGTAGATGAGTCTCGAGGTAATCACGTGACTTGGAGTAAGTCAGAAAGTGAAAGACACATATCATATCATATCACTTATAGGTGTTACCTATAAATTGATACCAGGGCAGATATTTCCACGGAGAAGGGCAATCACAGATTCATTAAACAAACTTATGGTTCACCAAAGGAAAGGTGTGAGGATTGAATTCATTACGATATTGGGGTTAACAGACATATACAAACACAGTAGACGTATAGAATCACCAAAGACCTACGGAGTACCAAGAGAAGACTACTCAACATTCTGTCATAACGTACATGGGAAAAGGATCCCAGGAAGAACAGACATATGTATATGTGTAAAAGAACCACCTCTTGCACACCTACAACAAGCTAAACGTTGTACTCAAACTTGCTGTAATAAAAAATAAAAAATTAAATTAAAAACACGAACAAGAAGTAGTGAGACAAACTTGAGGGGCTTTCTCCTGGCACATTCCGTTCTACATTCCAATCTAGAACGCGACTTCCATTGAGGCTCTGCTGCCCTAGTAACCAGATTTGGTAAGGGAGAACTGCTGCCACCTTGTGGCCGTTTCACACAACAGCAGCTTTAATCCCAGCACTAATGGTCAGTGGATATTCCAAATCATTACAGGCCTGTAAATGACACCTGCCCTGAAAACATATCCTGGGGTCATATATCGACCAAAAAATTCAAAAGACGTCCATATTTCAAAACGACAGTTTCAAGAGGCATATTTCACGCACATTAGTGTTCTGCTTCTTTTGCTTGTTTTTCTTTCTTTGTTAAAAAAACGGGAATGGAAAAAGGCAACCCTCAGAATGGGCGAAAACGTTCACAAACGAATCAATGGACAAAGGTTTAATCTCCAATACATATAAACAGCTCATGCAGCTTAATATTAATAAAACAAACAACCCAATACAAAAATGGGCAGAAGATCTAAAGAGACGTTTCTTCAAAGAAGACACAGAGATGGCCAAGACGCACATGAAAAGCTGCTCAACATCACTAATTATTAGAGAAATGCAAATCAAAACTACAATGAGGTAAGACCTCACACCTGTGAGAATCGGCATCATCAGATAATCTACAAACAACAAATTCTGGGGAGGGTGTGGACAAAAGGAACCCTCTTCCGCTATTGGTGGGAATGTAAATTGATACAGTCACTATGGAGAACAGTATGGAGGTTCCTTTCAAAAACTAAAAAGAGAATTACCATAGGATCCAGCAATCCCACTTCTGGGCATATACCCAGAGAAAACCATAAATCACAAAGACACATTCACCACAATGTTCATTGCAGCACTATTTACAATAGCCAGGTAATGGAAGCAACCTAAATGCCCACAGACAGACGAATGGATAAAGATGTGGTACATATATAAAATGGAATATTACTCAGCCAAAAAAAGGAATGAAACTGAGTCATTTGTAGAGAAGTTGATGGATCTAGAGACTGTCATACAGAGTGAAGTAAGTCAGAAAGAGAAAAACAAATATTGTATATTAATGCCTATATGTGGAAGCTAGAAAAATGGTACAGATGAACTGGTTTGCAGGGCAGAAATAGAGACACAGAGGTAGAGAACAAACGTATGGACATGGACACAAAGTGGGGGAAGCCATGGGGTGGTGGTGGTGGGATGAGTTGGGAGATTGGGATTGACCTGTATACATGTATATGCATAAAATAGATAACTAATAATAACCTACTGTATAGAAAAATAAATTAAATTAAATTTCAATATTTTTAAAAATAAAATGTAAAAATAAAACAGAAAAAAAGTTCTTCCATTCACACTGATGTATTTATAAGAATGAATTATTTCCATGCTTATATCCATAAATACATAAAAGAGGAATAAAATCTAACTTGAACCAAAAAAGAAAAAAAAAAATGAACCTAACATTTATACAGAGGAAAACACTACCAAGGCACTTGCTCCAGTGGTAAACAATTCTGAAATTGGTCAGAGGTGGGGAATCATCTCCCATACAGCCAGCAGCCCCGCCCACCCACGCAAGGAGCGTCCTTATTGCAAAGCTGGGGGACCGTGCCGAGGCCTCTGTGAGTAAACGTGAGCTGAGCCCCAGGCCAGCTGCTGCTGAACTCTTCCCACCCTTCCCAGGTGAAACACCTGAATATGTACAAGGGCTTGAAAGCCTAGAGGAAGGGCCGTGGAGCCACACCAGCGACAGCACGCAGGCCAACTTGGTGCCTGCAGGTCAGCCAGGATGGTCCTGGCCACGGGCGCTCTTCTGGAAGCTTTCCATTGCCCTGCCTGAGATACCCCTCCTGTCCCGGCCCCCACTCCTTTTTTTCCTTCCTCACCTCAGCCCGGAGAGATATTCCAGTGGAAGTTATGGGTGACACATCCTCTTCTTTACAGGTGGCAGCCTGGCAACTCCTGCCGAAAGTCCAGCAGAGCCCCACTCACACCGGGCCCCCCACAAAGCCGTGGACCCTCACACCCTCCCACCAGCACAGCCCCGAGACTGCTGACGGGGCAGAGAATATGCAGTCAGGCACAGCTGCAGGGGCTATTGCTGCCTGGAGTGCTGTTTATATTGACCTCAACCCAGGCACACCTGGGGAGGGCTTGCCGGCAGGGTCACGCTGCCCAGGTCAGCTAATCCTCAGCCCTCGGGGAATCACATTGCAGAAAATGGACCTCGCTAAGACAGAATATTCGCCAAGGAAAAAAAGGACACAATGCCATTTGCAGCACCGTAGATGAGTCTCGAGGTAATCACGTGACTTGGAGTAAGTCAGAAAGTGAAAGACACATATCATATCATATCACTTATAGGTGTTACCTATAAATTGATACCAGGGCAGATATTTCCACGGAGAAGGGCAATCACAGATTCATTAAACAAACTTATGGTTCACCAAAGGAAAGGTGTGAGGATTGAATTCATTACGATATTGGGGTTAACAGACATATACAAACACAGTAGACGTATAGAATCACCAAAGACCTACGGAGTACCAACAGAAGACTACTCAACATTCTGTCATAACGTACATGGGAAAAGGATCCCAGGAAGAACAGACATATGTATATGTGTAAAAGAACCACCTCTTGCACACCTACAACAAGCTAAACGTTGTACTCAAACTTGCTGTAATAAAAAATAAAAAATTAAATTAAAAACACGAACAAGAAGTAGTGAGACAAACTTGAGGGGCTTTCTCCTGGCACATTCCGTTCTACATTCCAATCTAGAACGCGACTTCCATTGAGGCTCTGCTGCCCTAGTAACCAGATTTGGTAAGGGAGAACTGCTGCCACCTTGTGGCCGTTTCACACAACAGCAGCTTTAATCCCAGCGCTAATGGTCAGTGGATATTCCAAATCATTACAGGCCTGTAAATGACACCTGCCCTGAAAACATATCCTGGGGTCATATATCGACCAAAAAATTCAAAAGACGTCCATATTTCAAAACGACAGTTTCAAGAGGCATATTTCACGCACATTAGTGTTCTGCTTCTTTTGCTTGCTTTCTTTCTTTGTTAAAAAAACGGGAATGGAAAAAGGCAACCCTCAGAATGGGCGAAAACGTTCACAAACGAATCAATGGACAAAGGTTTAATCTCCAATACATATAAACAGCTCATGCAGCTTAATATTAATAAAACAAACAACCCAATACAAAAATGGGCAGAAGATCTAAAGAGACGTTTCTTCAAAGAAGACACAGAGATGGCCAAGACGCACATGAAAAGCTGCTCAACATCACTAATTATTAGAGAAATGCAAATCAAAACTACAATGAGGTAAGACCTCACACCTGTGAGAATCGGCCTCATCAGATAATCTACAAACAACAAATTCTGGGGAGGGTGTGGACAAAAGGAACCCTCTTCCGCTATTGGTGGGAATGTAAATTGATACAGTCACTATGGAGAACAGTATGGAGGTTCCTTTCAAAAACTAAAAAGAGAATTACCATAGGATCCAGCAATCCCACTTCTGGGCATATACCCAGAGAAAACCATAAATCACAAAGACACATTCACCACAATGTTCATTGCAGCACTATTTACAATAGCCAGGTAATGGAAGCAACCTAAATGCCCACAGACAGACGAATGGATAAAGATGTGGTACATATATAAAATGGAATATTACTCAGCCAAAAAAAGGAATGAAACTGAGTCATTTGTAGAGAAGTTGATGGATCTAGAGACTGTCATACAGAGTGAAGTAAGTCAGAAAGAGAAAAACAAATATTGTATATTAATGCCTATATGTGGAACCTAGAAAAATGGTACAGATGAACTGGTTTGCAGGGCAGAAATAGAGACACAGAGGTAGAGAACAAACGTATGGACATGGACACAAAGTGGGGGAAGCCATGGGGTGGTGGTGGTGGGATGAGTTCGGAGATTGGGATTGAACTGTATACATGTATATGCATAAAATAGATAACTAATAATAACCTACTGTCTAAAAAAATAAATTAAATTAAATTTCAAAATTTTTAAAAATAAAATGTAAAAATAAAACAGAAAAAAAGTTCTTCCATTCACACTGATGTATTTATAAGAATGAATTATTTCCATGCTTATATCCATAATACATAAAAGAGGAATAAAATCTAACTTGAACCAAAAAAGAAAAAAAAAACTGAACCTAACATTTATACAGAGGAAAACACTACCAAGGCACTTGCTCCAGTGGTAAACAATTCTGAAATTGGTCAGAGGTGGGGAATCATCTCCCATACAGCCAGCAGCCCCGCCCGCCCACGCAAGGAGCGTCCTTATTGCAAAGCTGGGGGACCGTGCCGAGGCCTCTGTGAGTAAACGTGAGCTGAGCCCCAGGCCAGCTGCTGCTGAACTCTTCCCACCCTTCCCAGGTGAAACACCTGAATATGTACAAGGGCTTGAAAGCCTAGAGGAAGGGCCGTGGAGCCACACCAGCGACAGCACGCAGGCCAACTTGGTGCCTGCAGGTCAGCCAGGATGGTCCTGGCCACGGGCGCTCTTCTGGAAGCTTTCCATTGCCCTGCCTGAGATACCCCTCCTGTCCCGGCCCCCACTCCTTTTTTTCCTTCCTCACCTCAGCCCGGAGAGATATTCCCGTGGAAGTTATGGGTGACACATCCTCTTCTTTACAGGTGGCAGCCTGGCAACTCCTGCCGAAAGTCCAGCAGAGCCTAACTCACACCGGGCCCCCCACAAAGCCATGGACCCTCACACCCTCCCACCAGCACAGCCCCGAGACTGCTGACGGGGCAGAGAATATGCAGTCAGGCACAGCTGCAGGGGCTACTGCTGCCTGGAGTGCTGTTTATATTGACCTCAACCCAGGCACACCTGGGGAGGGCTTGCCGGCAGGGTCAGGCTGCCCAGGTCAGCTAATCCTCAGCCCTCGGGGAATCACATTGCAGAAAATGGACCTCGCTAAGACAGAATATTCGCCAAGGAAAAAAAGGACACAATGCCATTTGCAGCACCGTAGATGAGTCTCGAGGTAATCACGTGACTTGGAGTAAGTCAGAAAGTGAAAGACACATATCATATCATATCACTTATAGGTGTTACCTATAAATTGATACCAGGGCAGATATTTCCACGGAGAAGGGCAATCACAGATTCATTAAACAAACTATGGTTCACCAAAGGAAAGGTGTGAGGATTGAATTCATTACGATATTGGGGTTAACAGACATATACAAACACAGTAGACGTATAGAATCACCAAAGACCTACGGAGTACCAACAGAAGACTACTCAACATTCTGTCATAACGTACATGGGAAAAGGATCCCAGGAAGAACAGACATATGTATATGTGTAAAAGAACCACCTCTTGCACACCTACAACAAGCTAAACGTTGTACTCAAACTTGCTGTAATAAAAAATAAAAAATTAAATTAAAAACACGAACAAGAAGTAGTGAGACAAACTTGAGGGGCTTTCTCCTGGCACATTCCGTTCTACATTCCAATCTAGAACGCGACTTCCATTGAGGCTCTGCTGCCCTAGTAACCAGATTTGGTAAGGGAGAACTGCTGCCACCTTGTGGCCGTTTCACACAACAGCAGCTTTAATCCCAGCGCTAATGGTCAGTGGATATTCCAAATCATTACAGGCCTGTAAATGACACCTGCCCTGAAAACATATCCTGGGGTCATATATCGACCAAAAAATTCAAAAGACGTCCATATTTCAAAACGACAGTTTCAAGAGGCATATTTCACGCACATTAGTGTTCTGCTTCTTTTGCTTGCTTTCTTTCTTTGTTAAAAAAACGGGAATGGAAAAAGGCAACCCTCAGAATGGGCGAAAACGTTCACAAACGAATCAATGGACAAAGGTTTAATCTCCAATACATATAAACAGCTCATGCAGCTTAATATTAATAAAACAAACAACCCAATACAAAAATGGGCAGAAGATCTAAAGAGACGTTTCTTCAAAGAAGACACAGAGATGGCCAAGACGCACATGAAAAGCTGCTCAACATCACTAATTATTAGAGAAATGCAAATCAAAACTACAATGAGGTAAGACCTCACACCTGTGAGAATCGGCCTCATCAGATAATCTACAAACAACAAATTCTGGGGAGGGTGTGGACAAAAGGAACCCTCTTCCGCTATTGGTGGGAATGTAAATTGATACAGTCACTATGGAGAACAGTATGGAGGTTCCTTTCAAAAACTAAAAAGAGAATTACCATAGGATCCAGCAATCCCACTTCTGGGCATATACCCAGAGAAAACCATAAATCACAAAGACACATTCACCACAATGTTCATTGCAGCACTATTTACAATAGCCAGGTAATGGAAGCAACCTAAATGCCCACAGACAGACGAATGGATAAAGATGTGGTACATATATAAAATGGAATATTACTCAGCCAAAAAAAGGAATGAAACTGAGTCATTTGTAGAGAAGTTGATGGATCTAGAGACTGTCATACAGAGTGAAGTAAGTCAGAAAGAGAAAAACAAATATTGTATATTAATGCCTATATGTGGAAGCTAGAAAAATGGTACAGATGAACTGGTTTGCAGGGCAGAAATAGAGACACAGAGGTAGAGAACAAACGTATGGACATGGACACAAAGTGGGGGAAGCCATGGGGTGGTGGTGGTGGGATGAGTTGGGAGATTGGGATTGACCTGTATACATGTCTATGCATAAAATAGATAACTAATAATAACCTACTGTATAGAAAAATAAATTAAATTAAATTTCAAAATTTTTAAAAATAAAATGTAAAAATAAAACAGAAAAAAAGTTCTTCCATTCACACTGATGTATTTATAAGAATGAATTATTTCCATGCTTATATCCATAAATACATAAAAGAGGAATAAAATCTAACTTGAACCAAAAAAGAAAAAAAAAACTGAACCTAACATTTATACAGAGGAAAACACTACCAAGGCACTTGCTCCAGTGGTAAACAATTCTGAAATTGGTCAGAGGTGGGGAATCATCTCCCATACAGCCAGCAGCCCCGCCCGCCCACGCAAGGAGCGTCCTTATTGCAAAGCTGGGGGACCGTGCCGAGGCCTCTGTGAGTAAACGTGAGCTGAGCCCCAGGCCAGCTGCTGCTGAACTCTTCCCACCCTTCCCAGGAGAAACACCTGAATATGTACAAGGGCTTGAAAGCCTAGAGGAAGGGCCGTGGAGCCACACCAGCGACAGCACGCAGGCCAACTTGGTGCCTGCAGGTCAGCCAGGATGGTCCTGGCCACGGGCGCTCTTCTGGAAGCTTTCCATTGCCCTGCCTGAGATACCCCTCCTGTCCCGGCCCCCACTCCTTTTTTTCCTTCCTCACCTCAGCCCGGAGAGATATTCCAGTGGAAGTTATGGGTGACACATCCTCTTCTTTACAGGTGGCAGCCTGGCAACTCCTGCCGAAAGTCCAGCAGAGACCCACTCACACCGGGCCCCCCACAAAGCCGTGGACCCTCACACCCTCCCACCAGCACAGCCCCGAGACTGCTGACGGGGCAGAGAATATGCAGTAAGGCACAGCTGCAGGGGCTATTGCTGCCTGGAGTGCTGTTTATATTGACCTCAACCCAGGCACACCTGGGGAGGGCTTGCCGGCAGGGTCAGGCTGCCCAGGTCAGCTAATCCTCAGCCCTCGGGGAATCACATTGCAGAAAATGGACCTCGCTAAGACAGAATATTCGCCAAGGAAAAAAAGGACACAATGCCATTTGCAGCACCGTAGATGAGTCTCGAGGTAATCACGTGACTTGGAGTAAGTCAGAAAGTGAAAGACACATATCATATCATATCACTTATAGGTGTTACCTATAAATTGATACCAGGGCAGATATTTCCACGGAGAAGGGCAATCACAGATTCATTAAACAAACTTATGGTTCACCAAAGGAAAGGTGTGAGGATTGAATTCATTACGATATTGGGGTTAACAGACATATACAAACACAGTAGACGTATAGAATCACCAAAGACCTACGGAGTACCAAGAGAAGACTACTCAACATTCTGTCATAACGTACATGGGAAAAGGATCCCAGGAAGAACAGACATATGTATATGTGTAAAAGAACCACCTCTTGCACACCTACAACAAGCTAAACGTTGTACTCAAACTTGCTGTAATAAAAAATAAAAAATTAAATTAAAAACACGAACAAGAAGTAGTGAGACAAACTTGAGGGGCTTTCTCCTGGCACATTCCGTTCTACATTCCAATCTAGAACGCGACTTCCATTGAGGCTCTGCTGCCCTAGTAACCAGATTTGGTAAGGGAGAACTGCTGCCACCTTGTGGCCGTTTCACACAACAGCAGCTTTAATCCCAGCACTAATGGTCAGTGGATATTCCAAATCATTACAGGCCTATAAATGACACCTGCCCTGAAAACATATCCTGGGGTCATATATCGACCAAAAAATTCAAAAGACGTCCATATTTCAAAACGACAGTTTCAAGAGGCATATTTCACGCACATTAGTGTTCTGCTTCTTTTGCTTGTTTTTCTTTCTTTGTTAAAAAAACGGGAATGGAAAAAGGCAACCCTCAGAATGGGCGAAAACGTTCACAAACGAATCAATGGACAAAGGTTTAATCTCCAATACATATAAACAGCTCATGCAGCTTAATATTAATAAAACAAACAACCCAATACAAAAATGGGCAGAAGATCTAAAGAGACGTTTCTTCAAAGAAGACACAGAGATGGCCAAGACGCACATGAAAAGCTGCTCAACATCACTAATTATTAGAGAAATGCAAATCAAAACTACAATGAGGTAAGACCTCACACCTGTGAGAATCGGCATCATCAGATAATCTACAAACAACAAATTCTGGGGAGGGTGTGGACAAAAGGAACCCTCTTCCGCTATTGGTGGGAATGTAAATTGATACAGTCACTATGGAGAACAGTATGGAGGTTCCTTTCAAAAACTAAAAAGAGAATTACCATAGGATCCAGCAATCCCACTTCTGGGCATATACCCAGAGAAAACCATAAATCACAAAGACACATTCACCACAATGTTCATTGCAGCACTATTTACAATAGCCAGGTAATGGAAGCAACCTAAATGCCCACAGACAGACGAATGGATAAAGATGTGGTACATATATAAAATGGAATATTACTCAGCCAAAAAAAGGAATGAAACTGAGTCATTTGTAGAGAAGTTGATGGATCTAGAGACTGTCATACAGAGTGAAGTAAGTCAGAAAGAGAAAAACAAATATTGTATATTAATGCCTATATGTGGAAGCTAGAAAAATGGTACAGATGAACTGGTTTGCAGGGCAGAAATAGAGACACAGAGGTAGAGAACAAACGTATGGACATGGACACAAAGTGGGGGAAGCCATGGGGTGGTGGTGGTGGGATGAGTTGGGAGATTGGGATTGACCTGTATACATGTATATGCATAAAATAGATAACTAATAATAACCTACTGTATAGAAAAATAAATTAAATTAAATTTCAATATTTTTAAAAATAAAATGTAAAAATAAAACAGAAAAAAAGTTCTTCCATTCACACTGATGTATTTATAAGAATGAATTATTTCCATGCTTATATCCATAAATACATAAAAGAGGAATAAAATCTAACTTGAACCAAAAAAGAAAAAAAAAAATGAACCTAACATTTATACAGAGGAAAACACTACCAAGGCACTTGCTCCAGTGGTAAACAATTCTGAAATTGGTCAGAGGTGGGGAATCATCTCCCATACAGCCAGCAGCCCCGCCCACCCACGCAAGGAGCGTCCTTATTGCAAAGCTGGGGGACCGTGCCGAGGCCTCTGTGAGTAAACGTGAGCTGAGCCCCAGGCCAGCTGCTGCTGAACTCTTCCCACCCTTCCCAGGTGAAACACCTGAATATGTACAAGGGCTTGAAAGCCTAGAGGAAGGGCCGTGGAGCCACACCAGCGACAGCACGCAGGCCAACTTGGTGCCTGCAGGTCAGCCAGGATGGTCCTGGCCACGGGCGCTCTTCTGGAAGCTTTCCATTGCCCAGCCTGAGATACCCCTCCTGTCCCGGCCCCCACTCCTTTTTTTCCTTCCTCACCTCAGCCCGGAGAGATATTCCAGTGGAAGTTATGGGTGACACATCCTCTTCTTTACAGGTGGCAGCCTGGCAACTCCTGCCGAAAGTCCAGCAGAGACCCACTCACACCGGGCCCCCCACAAAGCCGTGGACCCTCACACCCTCCCACCAGCACAGCCCCGAGACTGCTGACGGGGCAGAGAATATGCAGTCAGGCACAGCTGCAGGGGCTATTGCTGCCTGGAGTGCTGTTTATATTGACCTCAACCCAGGCACACCTGGGGAGGGCTTGCCGGCAGGGTCACGCTGCCCAGGTCAGCTAATCCTCAGCCCTCGGGGAATCACATTGCAGAAAATGGACCTCGCTAAGACAGAATATTCGCCAAGGAAAAAAAGGACACAATGCCATTTGCAGCACCGTAGATGAGTCTCGAGGTAATCACGTGACTTGGAGTAAGTCAGAAAGTGAAAGACACATATCATATCATATCACTTATAGGTGTTACCTATAAATTGATACCAGGGCAGATATTTCCACGGAGAAGGGCAATCACAGATTCATTAAACAAACTTATGGTTCACCAAAGGAAAGGTGTGAGGATTGAATTCATTACGATATTGGGGTTAACAGACATATACAAACACAGTAGACGTATAGAATCACCAAAGACCTACGGAGTACCAACAGAAGACTACTCAACATTCTGTCATAACGTACATGGGAAAAGGATCCCAGGAAGAACAGACATATGTATATGTGTAAAAGAACCACCTCTTGCACACCTACAACAAGCTAAACGTTGTACTCAAACTTGCTGTAATAAAAAATAAAAAATTAAATTAAAAACACGAACAAGAAGTAGTGAGACAAACTTGAGGGGCTTTCTCCTGGCACATTCCGTTCTACATTCCAATCTAGAACGCGACTTCCATTGAGGCTCTGCTGCCCTAGTAACCAGATTTGGTAAGGGAGAACTGCTGCCACCTTGTGGCCGTTTCACACAACAGCAGCTTTAATCCCAGCGCTAATGGTCAGTGGATATTCCAAATCATTACAGGCCTGTAAATGACACCTGCCCTGAAAACATATCCTGGGGTCATATATCGACCAAAAAATTCAAAAGACGTCCATATTTCAAAACGACAGTTTCAAGAGGCATATTTCACGCACATTAGTGTTCTGCTTCTTTTGCTTGCTTTCTTTCTTTGTTAAAAAAACGGGAATGGAAAAAGGCAACCCTCAGAATGGGCGAAAACGTTCACAAACGAATCAATGGACAAAGGTTTAATCTCCAATACATATAAACAGCTCATGCAGCTTAATATTAATAAAACAAACAACCCAATACAAAAATGGGCAGAAGATCTAAAGAGACGTTTCTTCAAAGAAGACACAGAGATGGCCAAGACGCACATGAAAAGCTGCTCAACATCACTAATTATTAGAGAAATGCAAATCAAAACTACAATGAGGTAAGACCTCACACCTGTGAGAATCGGCCTCATCAGATAATCTACAAACAACAAATTCTGGGGAGGGTGTGGACAAAAGGAACCCTCTTCCGCTATTGGTGGGAATGTAAATTGATACAGTCACTATGGAGAACAGTATGGAGGTTCCTTTCAAAAACTAAAAAGAGAATTACCATAGGATCCAGCAATCCCACTTCTGGGCATATACCCAGAGAAAACCATAAATCACAAAGACACATTCACCACAATGTTCATTGCAGCACTATTTACAATAGCCAGGTAATGGAAGCAACCTAAATGCCCACAGACAGACGAATGGATAAAGATGTGGTACATATATAAAATGGAATATTACTCAGCCAAAAAAAGGAATGAAACTGAGTCATTTGTAGAGAAGTTGATGGATCTAGAGACTGTCATACAGAGTGAAGTAAGTCAGAAAGAGAAAAACAAATATTGTATATTAATGCCTATATGTGGAACCTAGAAAAATGGTACAGATGAACTGGTTTGCAGGGCAGAAATAGAGACACAGAGGTAGAGAACAAACGTATGGACATGGACACAAAGTGGGGGAAGCCATGGGGTGGTGGTGGTGGGATGAGTTGGGAGATTGGGATTGACCTGTATACATGTCTATGCATAAAATAGATAACTAATAATAACCTACTGTATAGAAAAATAAATTAAATTAAATTTCAAAATTTTTAAAAATAAAATGTAAAAATAAAACAGAAAAAAAGTTCTTCCATTCACACTGATGTATTTATAAGAATGAATTATTTCCATGCTTATATCCATAAATACATAAAAGAGGAATAAAATCTAACTTGAACCAAAAAAGAAAAAAAAAACTGAACCTAACATTTATACAGAGGAAAACACTACCAAGGCACTTGCTCCAGTGGTAAACAATTCTGAAATTGGTCAGAGGTGGGGAATCATCTCCCATACAGCCAGCAGCCCCGCCCGCCCACGCAAGGAGAGTCCTTATTGCAAAGCTGGGGGACCGTGCCGAGGCCTCTGTGAGTAAACGTGAGCTGAGCCCCAGGCCAGCTGCTGCTGAACTCTTCCCACCCTTCCCAGGAGAAACACCTGAATATGTACAAGGGCTTGAAAGCCTAGAGGAAGGGCCGTGGAGCCACACCAGCGACAGCACGCAGGCCAACTTGGTGCCTGCAGGTCAGCCAGGATGGTCCTGGCCACGGGCGCTCTTCTGGAAGCTTTCCATTGCCCTGCCTGAGATACCCCTCCTGTCCCGGCCCCCACTCCTTTTTTTCCTTCCTCACCTCAGCCCGGAGAGATATTCCAGTGGAAGTTATGGGTGACACATCCTCTTCTTTACAGGTGGCAGCCTGGCAACTCCTGCCGAAAGTCCAGCAGAGACCCACTCACACCGGGCCCCCCACAAAGCCGTGGACCCTCACACCCTCCCACCAGCACAGCCCCGAGACTGCTGACGGGGCGGAGAATATGCAGTAAGGCACAGCTGCAGGGGCTATTGCTGCCTGGAGTGCTGTTTATATTGACCTCAACCCAGGCACACCTGGGGAGGGCTTGCCGGCAGGGTCAGGCTGCCCAGGTCAGCTAATCCTCAGCCCTCGGGGAATCACATTGCAGAAAATGGACCTCGCTAAGACAGAATATTCGCCAAGGAAAAAAAGGACACAATGCCATTTGCAGCACCGTAGATGAGTCTCGAGGTAATCACGTGACTTGGAGTAAGTCAGAAAGTGAAAGACACATATCATATCATATCACTTATAGGTGTTACCTATAAATTGATACCAGGGCAGATATTTCCACGGAGAAGGGCAATCACAGATTCATTAAACAAACTTATGGTTCACCAAAGGAAAGGTGTGAGGATTGAATTCATTACGATACTGGGGTTAACAGACATATACAAACACAGTAGACGTATAGAATCACCAAAGACCTACGGAGTACCAAGAGAAGACTACTCAACATTCTGTCATAACGTACATGGGAAAAGGATCCCAGGAAGAACAGACATATGTATATGTGTAAAAGAACCACCTCTTGCACACCTACAACAAGCTAAACGTTGTACTCAAACTTGCTGTAATAAAAAATAAAAAATTAAATTAAAAACACGAACAAGAAGTAGTGAGACAAACTTGAGGGGCTTTCTCCTGGCACATTCCGTTCTACATTCCAATCTAGAACGCGACTTCCATTGAGGCTCTGCTGCCCTAGTAACCAGATTTGGTAAGGGAGAACTGCTGCCACCTTGTGGCCGTTTCACACAACAGCAGCTTTAATCCCAGCACTAATGGTCAGTGGATATTCCAAATCATTACAGGCCTGTAAATGACACCTGCCCTGAAAACATATCCTGGGGTCATATATCGACCAAAAAATTCAAAAGACGTCCATATTTCAAAACGACAGTTTCAAGAGGCATATTTCACGCACATTAGTGTTCTGCTTCTTTTGCTTGTTTTTCTTTCTTTGTTAAAAAAACGGGAATGGAAAAAGGCAACCCTCAGAATGGGCGAAAACGTTCACAAACGAATCAATGGACAAAGGTTTAATCTCCAATACATATAAACAGCTCATGCAGCTTAATATTAATAAAACAAACAACCCAATACAAAAATGGGCAGAAGATCTAAAGAGACGTTTCTTCAAAGAAGACACAGAGATGGCCAAGACGCACATGAAAAGCTGCTCAACATCACTAATTATTAGAGAAATGCAAATCAAAACTACAATGAGGTAAGACCTCACACCTGTGAGAATCGGCATCATCAGATAATCTACAAACAACAAATTCTGGGGAGGGTGTGGACAAAAGGAACCCTCTTCCGCTATTGGTGGGAATGTAAATTGATACAGTCACTATGGAGAACAGTATGGAGGTTCCTTTCAAAAACTAAAAAGAGAATTACCATAGGATCCAGCAATCCCACTTCTGGGCATATACCCAGAGAAAACCATAAATCACAAAGACACATTCACCACAATGTTCATTGCAGCACTATTTACAATAGCCAGGTAATGGAAGCAACCTAAATGCCCACACACAGACGAATGGATAAAGATGTGGTACATATATAAAATGGAATATTACTCAGCCAAAAAAAGGAATGAAACTGAGTCATTTGTAGAGAAGTTGATGGATCTAGAGACTGTCATACAGAGTGAAGTAAGTCAGAAAGAGAAAAACAAATATTGTATATTAATGCCTATATGTGGAAGCTAGAAAAATGGTACAGATGAACTGGTTTGCAGGGCAGAAATAGAGACACAGAGGTAGAGAACAAACGTATGGACATGGACACAAAGTGGGGGAAGCCATGGGGTGGTGGTGGTGGGATGAGTTGGGAGATTGGGATTGACCTGTATACATGTATATGCATAAAATAGATAACTAATAATAACCTACTGTATAGAAAAATAAATTAAATTAAATTTCAAAATTTTTAAAAATAAAATGTAAAAATAAAACAGAAAAAAAGTTCTTCCATTCACACTGATGTATTTATAAGAATGAATTATTTCCATGCTTATATCCATAAATACATAAAAGAGGAATAAAATCTAACTTGAACCAAAAAAGAAAAAAAAAAATGAACCTAACATTTATACAGAGGAAAACACTACCAAGGCACTTGCTCCAGTGGTAAACAATTCTGAAATTGGTCAGAGGTGGGGAATCATCTCCCATACAGCCAGCAGCCCCGCCCGCCCACGCAAGGAGCGTCCTTATTGCAAAGCTGGGGGACCGTGCCGAGGCCTCTGTGAGTAAACGTGAGCTGAGCCCCAGGCCAGCTGCTGCTGAACTCTTCCCACCCTTCCCAGGTGAAACACCTGAATATGTACAAGGGCTTGAAAGCCTAGAGGAAGGGCCGTGGAGCCACACCAGCGACAGCACGCAGGCCAACTTGGTGCCTGCAGGTCAGCCAGGATGGTCCTGGCCACGGGCGCTCTTCTGGAAGCTTTCCATTGCCCTGCCTGAGATACCCCTCCTGTCCCGGCCCCCACTCCTTTTTTTCCTTCCTCACCTCAGCCCGGAGAGATATTCCAGTGGAAGTTATGGGTGACACATCCTCTTCTTTACAGGTGGCAGCCTGGCAACTCCTGCCGAAAGTCCAGCAGAGACCCACTCACACCGGGCCCCCCACAAAGCCGTGGACCCTCACACCCTCCCACCAGCACAGCCCCGAGACTGCTGACGGGGCAGAGAATATGCAGTCAGGCACAGCTGCAGGGGCTATTGCTGCCTGGAGTGCTGTTTATATTGACCTCAACCCAGGCACACCTGGGGAGGGCTTGCCGGCAGGGTCACGCTGCCCAGGTCAGCTAATCCTCAGCCCTCGGGGAATCACATTGCAGAAAATGGACCTCGCTAAGACAGAATATTCGCCAAGGAAAAAAAGGACACAATGCCATTTGCAGCACCGTAGATGAGTCTAGAGGTAATCACGTGACTTGGAGTAAGTCAGAAAGTGAAAGACACATATCATATCATATCACTTATAGGTGTTACCTATAAATTGATACCAGGGCAGATATTTCCACGGAGAAGGGCAATCACAGATTCATTAAACAAACTTATGGTTCACCAAAGGAAAGGTGTGAGGATTGAATTCATTACGATATTGGGGTTAACAGACATATACAAACACAGTAGACGTATAGAATCACCAAAGACCTACGGAGTACCAAGAGAAGACTACTCAACATTCTGTCATAACGTACATGGGAAAAGGATCCCAGGAAGAACAGACATATGTATATGTGTAAAAGAACCACCTCTTGCACACCTACAACAAGCTAAACGTTGTACTCAAACTTGCTGTAATAAAAAATAAAAAATTAAATTAAAAACACGAACAAGAAGTAGTGAGACAAACTTGAGGGGCTTTCTCGTGGCACATTCCGTTCTACATTCCAATCTAGAACGCGACTTCCATTGAGGCTCTGCTGCCCTAGTAACCAGATTTGGTAAGGGAGAACTGCTGCCACCTTGTGGCCGATTCACACAACAGCAGCTTTAATCCCAGCGCTAATGGTCAGTGGATATTCCAAATCATTACAGGCCTGTAAATGACACCTGCCCTGAAAACATATCCTGGGGTCATATATCGACCAAAAAATTCAAAAGACGTCCATATTTCAAAACGACAGTTTCAAGAGGCATATTTCACGCACATTAGTGTTCTGCTTCTTTTGCTTGTTTTTCTTTCTTTGTTAAAAAAACGGGAATGGAAAAAGGCAACCCTCAGAATGGGCGAAAACGTTCACAAACGAATCAATGGACAAAGGTTTAATCTCCAATACATATAAACAGCTCATGCAGCTTAATATTAATAAAACAAACAACCCAATACAAAAATGGGCAGAAGATCTAAAGAGACGTTTCTTCAAAGAAGACACAGAGATGGCCAAGACGCACATGAAAAGCTGCTCAACATCACTAATTATTAGAGAAATGCAAATCAAAACTACAATGAGGTAAGACCTCACACCTGTGAGAATCGGCATCATCAGATAATCTACAAACAACAAATTCTGGGGAGGGTGTGGACAAAAGGAACCCTCTTCCGCTATTGGTGGGAATGTAAATTGATACAGTCACTATGGAGAACAGTATGGAGGTTCCTTTAAAAAACTAAAAAGAGAATTACCATAGGATCCAGCAATCCCACTTCTGGGCATATACCCAGAGAAAACCATAAATCACAAAGACACATTCACCACAATGTTCATTGCAGCACTATTTACAATAGCCAGGTAATGGAAGCAACCTAAATGCCCACAGACAGACGAATGGATAAAGATGTGGTACATATATAAAATGGAATATTACTCAGCCAAAAAAAGGAATGAAACTGAGTCATTTGTAGAGAAGTTGATGGATCTAGAGACTGTCATACAGAGTGAAGTAAGTCAGAAAGAGAAAAACAAATATTGTATATTAATGCCTATATGTGGAAGCTAGAAAAATGGTACAGATGAACTGGTTTGCAGGGCAGAAATAGAGACACAGAGGTAGAGAACAAACGTATGGACATGGACACAAAGAGGGGGAAGCCATTGGGTGGTGGTGGTGGGATGAGTTGGGAGATTGGGATTGACCTGTATACATGTATATGCATAAAATAGATAACTAATAATAACCTACTGTATAGAAAAATAAATTAAATTAAATTTCAAAATTTTTAAAAATAAAATGTAAAAATAAAACAGAAAAAAAGTTCTTCCATTCACACTGATGTATTTATAAGAATGAATTATTTCCATGCTTATATCCATAAATACATAAAAGAGGAATAAAATCTAACTTGAACCAAAAAAGAAAAAAAAAAACTGAACCTAACATTTATACAGAGGAAAACACTACCAAGGCACTTGCTCCAGTGGTAAACAATTCTGAAATTGGTCAGAGGTGGGGAATCATCTCCCATACAGCCAGCAGCCCCGCCCGCCCACACAAGGAGCGTCCTTATTGCAAAGCTGGGGGACCGTGCCGAGGCCTCTGTGAGTAAACGTGAGCTGAGCCCCAGGCCAGCTGCTGCTGAACTCTTCCCACCCTTCCCAGGTGAAACACCTGAATAGGTACAAGGGCTTGAAAGCCTAGAGGAAGGGCCGTGGAGCCACACCAGCGACAGCACGCAGGCCAACTTGGTGCCTGCAGGTCAGCCAGGATGGTCCTGGCCACGGGCGCTCTTCTGGAAGCTTTCCATTGCCCTGCCTGAGATACCCCTCCTGTCCCGGCCCCCACTCCTTTTTTTCCTTCCTCACCTCAGCCCGGAGAGATATTCCCGTGGAAGTTATGTTTGACACATCCTCTTCTTTACAGGTGGCAGCCTGGCAACTCCTGCCGAAAGTCCAGCAGAGCCCCACTCACACCGGGCCCCCCACAAAGCCGTGGACCCTCACACCCTCCCACCAGCACAGCCCCGAGACTGCTGACGGGGCAGAGAATATGCAGTCAGGCACAGCTGCAGGGGCTATTGCTGCCTGGAGTGCTGTTTATATTGACCTCAACCCAGGCACACCTGGGGAGGGCTTGCCGGCAGGGTCAGGCTGCCCAGGTCAGCTAATCCTCAGCCCTCGGGGAATCACATTGCAGAAAATGGACCTCGCTAAGACAGAATATTCGCCAAGGAAAAAAAGGACACAATGCCATTTGCAGCACCGTAGATGAGTCTCGAGGTAATCACGTGACTTGGAGTAAGTCAGAAAGTGAAAGACACATATCATATCATATCACTTATAGGTGTTACCTATAAATTGATACCAGGGCAGATATTTCCACGGAGAAGGGCAATCACAGATTCATTAAACAAACTTATGGTTCACCAAAGGAAAGGTGTGAGGATTGAATTCATTACGATATTGGGGTTAACAGACATATACAAACACAGTAGACGTATAGAATCACCAAAGACCTACGGAGTACCAAGAGAAGACTACTCAACATTCTGTCATAACGTACATGGGAAAAGGATCCCAGGAAGAACAGACATATGTATATGTGTAAAAGAACCACCTCTTGCACACCTACAACAAGCTAAACGTTGTACTCAAACTTGCTGTAATAAAAAATAAAAAATTAAATTAAAAACACGAACAAGAAGTAGTGAGACAAACTTGAGGGGCTTTCTCCTGGCACATTCCGTTCTACATTCCAATCTAGAACGCGACTTCCATTGAGGCTCTGCTGCCCTAGTAACCAGATTTGGTAAGGGAGAACTGCTGCCACCTTGTGGCCGTTTCACACAACAGCAGCTTTAATCCCAGCGCTAATGGTCAGTGGATATTCCAAATCATTACAGGCCTGTAAATGACACCTGCCCTGAAAACATATCCTCGGGTCATATATCGACCAAAAAATTCAAAAGACGTCCATATTTCAAAACGACAGTTTCAAGAGGCATATTTCACGCACATTAGTGTTCTGCTTCTTTTGCTTGCTTTCTTTCTTTGTTAAAAAAACGGGAATGGAAAAAGGCAACCCTCAGAATGGGCGAAAACGTTCACAAACGAATCAATGGACAAAGGTTTAATCTCCAATACATATAAACAGCTCATGCAGCTTAATATTAATAAAACAAACAACCCAATACAAAAATGGGCAGAAGATCTAAAGAGACGTTTCTTCAAAGAAGACACAGAGATGGCCAAGACGCACATGAAAAGCTGCTCAACATCACTAATTATTAGAGAAATGCAAATCAAAACTACAATGAGGTAAGACCTCACACCTGTGAGAATCGGCCTCATCAGATAATCTACAAACAACAAATTCTGGGGAGGGTGTGGACAAAAGGAACCCTCTTCCGCTATTGGTGGGAATGTAAATTGATACAGTCACTATGGAGAACAGTATGGAGGTTCCTTTCAAAAACTAAAAAGAGAATTACCATAGGATCCAGCAATCCCACTTCTGGGCATATACCCAGAGAAAACCATAAATCACAAAGACACATTCACCACAATGTTCATTGCAGCACTATTTACAATAGCCAGGTAATGGAAGCAACCTAAATGCCCACAGACAGACGAATGGATAAAGATGTGGTACATATATAAAATGGAATATTACTCAGCCAAAAAAAGGAATGAAACTGAGTCATTTGTAGAGAAGTTGATGGATCTAGAGACTGTCATACAGAGTGAAGTAAGTCAGAAAGAGAAAAACAAATATTGTATATTAATGCCTATATGTGGAAGCTAGAAAAATGGTACAGATGAACTGGTTTGCAGGGCAGAAATAGAGACACAGAGGTAGAGAACAAACGTATGGACATGGACACAAAGTGGGGGAAGCCATGGGGTGGTGGTGGTGGGATGAGTTGGGAGATTGGGATTGACCTGTGTACATGTATATGCATAAAATAGATAACTAATAATAACCTACTGTATAGAAAAATAAATTAAATTAAATTTCAAAATTTTTAAAAATAAAATGTAAAAATAAAACAGAAAAAAAGTTCTTCCATTCACACTGATGTATTTATAAGAATGAATTATTTCCATGCTTATATCCATAAATACATAAAAGAGGAATAAAATCTAACTTGAACCAAAAAAGAAAAAAAAAACTGAACCTAACATTTATACAGAGGAAAACACTACCAAGGCACTTGCTCCAGTGGTAAACAATTCTGAAATTGGTCAGAGGTGGGGAATCATCTCCCATACAGCCAGCAGCCCCGCCCGCCCACGCAAGGAGCGTCCTTATTGCAAAGCTGGGGGACCGTGCCGAGGTCTCTGTGAGTCAACGTGAGCTGAGCCCCAGGACAGCTGCTGCTGAACTCTTCCCACCCTTCCCAGGTGAAACACCTGAATATGTACAAGGGCTTGGAAGCCTAGAGGAAGGGCCGTGGAGCCACACCAGCGACAGCACGCAGGCCAACTTGGTGCCTGCAGGTCAGGCAGGATGGTCCTGGCCACGGGCGCTCTTCTGGAAGCTTTCCATTGCCCTGCCTGAGATACCCCTCCTGTCCCGGCCCCCACTCCTTTTTTTCCTTCCTCACCTCAGCCCGGAGAGATATTCCAGTGGAAGTTATGGGTGACACATCCTCTTCTTTACAGGTGGCAGCCTGGCAACTCCTGCCGATAGTCCAGCAGAGCCCCACTCACACCGGGCCACCCACAAAGCCGTGGACCCTCACACCCTCCCACCAGCACAGCCCCGAGACTGCTGACGGGGCAGAGAATATGGAGTCAGGCACAGCTGCAGGGGCTATTGCTGCCTGGAGTGCTGTTTATATTGACCTCAACCCAGGCACACCTGGGGAGGGCTTGCCGGCAGGGTCAGGCTGCCCAGGTCAGCTAATCCTCAGCCCTCGGGGTATCACATTGCAGAAAATGGACCTCGCTAAGACAGAATATTCGCCAAGGAAAAAAAGGACACAATGCCATTTGCAGCACCGTAGATGAGTCTCGAGGTAATCACGTGACTTGGAGTAAGTCAGAAAGTGAAAGACACATATCATATCATATCACTTATAGGTGTTACCTATAAATTGATACCAGGGCAGATATTTCCACGGAGAAGGGCAATCACAAATTCATTAAACAAACTTATGGTTCACCAAAGGAAAGGTGTGAGGATTAAATTCATTACGATATTGGGGTTAACAGACATATACAAACACAGTAGACGTATAGATTCACCAAAGACCTACGGAGTACCAAGAGAAGACTACTCAACATTCTGTCATAACGTACATGGGAAAAGGATCCCAGGAAGAACAGACATATGTATATGTGTAAAAGAACCACCTCTTGCACACCTACAACAAGCTAAACGTTGTACTCAAACTTGCTGTAATAAAAAATTAAAAATTAAATTAAAAACACGAACAAGAAGTAGTGAGACAAACTTGAGGGGCTTTCTCCTGGCACATTCCGTTCTACATTCCAATCTAGAACGCGACTTCCATTGAGGCTCTGCTGCCCTAGTAACCAGATTTGGTAAGGGAGAACTGCTGCCACCTTGTGGCCGTTTCACACAACAGCAGCTTTAATCCCAGCGCTAATGGTCAGTGGATATTCCAAATCATTACAGGCCTGTAAATGACACCTGCCCTGAAAACATATCCTGGGGTCATATATCGACCAAAAAATTCAAAAGACGTCCATATTTCAAAACGACAGTTTCAAGAGGCATATTTCACGCACATTAGTGTTCTGCTTCTTTTGCTTGCTTTCTTTCTTTGTTAAAAAAACGGGAATGGAAAAAGGCAACCCTCAGAATGGGCGAAAACGTTCACAAACGAATCAATGGACAAAGGTTTAATCTCCAATATATATAAACAGCTCATGCAGCTTAATATTAATAAAACAAACAACCCAATACAAAAATGGGCAGAAGATCTAAAGAGACGTTTCTTCAAAGAAGACACAGAGATGGCCAAGACGCACATAAAAAGCTGCTCAACATCACTAATTATTAGAGAAATGCAAATCAAAACTACAATGAGGTAAGACCTCACACCTGTGAGAATCGGCATCATCAGATAATCTACAAACAACAAATTCTGGGGAGGGTGTGGACGAAAGGAACCCTCTTCCGCTATTGGTGGGAATGTAAATTGATACAGTCACTATGGAGAACAGTATGGAGGTTCCTTTCAAAAACTAAAAAGAGAATTACCATAGGATCCAGCAATCCCACTTCTGGGCATATACCCAGAGAAAACCATAAATCACAAAGACACATTCACCACAATGTTCATTGCAGCACTATTTACAATAGCCAGGTAATGGAAGCAACCTAAATGCCCACAGACAGACGAATGGATAAAGATGTGGTACATATATAAAATGGAATATTACTCAGCCAAAAAAAGGAATGAAACTGGGTCATTTGTAGAGAAGTTGATGGATCTAGAGACTGTCATACAGAGTGAAGTAAGTCAGAAAGAGAAAAACAAATATTGTATATTAATGCCTATATGTGGAACCTAGAAAAATGGTACAGATGAACTGGTTTGCAGGGCAGAAAGAGAGACACAGAGGTAGAGAACAAACGTATGGACACAAAGTGGGGGAAGCCATGGGATAGTGGTGGTGGGATGAGTTGGGAGATTGGGATTGACCTGTATACATGTATATGCATAAAATAGATAACTAATAATAACCTACTGTATAAAAAAATAAATTAAATTAAATTTCAAAATTTTAAAAAATAAAATGTAAAAATAAAACAGAAAAAAAGTTCTTCCATTCACACTGATGTATTTATAAGAATGAATTATTTCCATGCTTATATCCATAAATACATAAAAGAGGAATAAAATCTAACTTGAACCAAAAAAGAAAAAAAAAACAGAACCTAACATTTATACAGAGGAAAACACTACCAAGGCACTTGCTCCAGTGGTAAACAATTCTGAAATTGGTCAGAGGTGGGGAATCATCTCCCATACAGCCAGCAGCCCCGCCCGCCCACGCAAGGAGCGTCCTTATTGCAAAGCTGGGGGACCGTGCCGAGGCCTCTGTGAGTAAACGTGAGCTGAGCCCCAGGCCAGCTGCTGCTGAACTCTTCCCACCCTTCCCAGGTGAAACTCCTGAATATGTACAAGGGCTTGAAAGCCTAGAGGAAGGGCCGTGGAGCCACACCAGCGACAGCACGCAGGCCAACTTGGTGCCTGCAGGTCAGCCAGGATGGTCCTGGCCACGGGCGCTCTTCTGGAAGCTTTCCATTGCCCTGCCTGAGATACCCCTCCTGTCCCGGCCCCCACTCCTTTTTTTCCTTCCTCACCTCAGCCCGGAGAGATATTCCCGTGGAAGTTATGTTTGACACATCCTCTTCTTTACAGGTGGCAGCCTGGCAACTCCTGCCGAAAGTCCAGCAGAGCCCCACTCACACCGGGCCCCCCACAAAGCCGTGGACCCTCACACCCTCCCACCAGCACAGCCCCGAGACTGCTGACGGGGCAGAGAATATGCAGTCAGGCACAGCTGCAGGGGCTATTGCTGCCTGGAGTGCTGTTTATATTGACCTCAACCCAGGCACACCTGGGGAGGGCTTGCCGGCAGGGTCAGGCTGCCCAGGTCAGCTAATCCTCAGCCCTCGGGGAATCACATTGCAGAAAATGGACCTCGCTAAGACAGAATATTCGCCAAGGAAAAAAAGGACACAATGCCATTTGCAGCACCGTAGATGAGTCTCGAGGTAATCACGTGACTTGGAGTAAGTCAGAAAGTGAAAGACACATATCATATCATATCACTTATAGGTGTTACCTATAAATTGATACCAGGGCAGATATTTCCACGGAGAAGGGCAATCACAGATTCATTAAACAAACTTATGGTTCACCAAAGGAAAGGTGTGAGGATTGAATTCATTACGATATTGGGGTTAACAGACATATACAAACACAGTAGACGTATAGAATCACCAAAGACCTACGGAGTACCAAGAGAAGACTACTCAACATTCTGTCATAACGTACATGGGAAAAGGATCCCAGGAAGAACAGACATATGTATATGTGTAAAAGAACCACCTCTTGCACACCTACAACAAGCTAAACGTTGTACTCAAACTTGCTGTAATAAAAAATAAAAAATTAAATTAAAAACACGAACAAGAAGTAGTGAGACAAACTTGAGGGGCTTTCTCCTGGCACATTCCGTTCTACATTCCAATCTAGAACGCGACTTCCATTGAGGCTCTGCTGCCCTAGTAACCAGATTTGGTAAGGGAGAACTGCTGCCACCTTGTGGCCGTTTCACACAACAGCAGCTTTAATCCCAGCGCTAATGGTCAGTGGATATTCCAAATCATTACAGGCCTGTAAATGACACCTGCCCTGAAAACATATCCTCGGGTCATATATCGACCAAAAAATTCAAAAGACGTCCATATTTCAAAACGACAGTTTCAAGAGGCATATTTCACGCACATTAGTGTTCTGCTTCTTTTGCTTGCTTTCTTTCTTTGTTAAAAAAACGGGAATGGAAAAAGGCAACCCTCAGAATGGGCGAAAACGTTCACAAACGAATCAATGGACAAAGGTTTAATCTCCAATACATATAAACAGCTCATGCAGCTTAATATTAATAAAACAAACAACCCAATACAAAAATGGGCAGAAGATCTAAAGAGACGTTTCTTCAAAGAAGACACAGAGATGGCCAAGACGCACATGAAAAGCTGCTCAACATCACTAATTATTAGAGAAATGCAAATCAAAACTACAATGAGGTAAGACCTCACACCTGTGAGAATCGGCCTCATCAGATAATCTACAAACAACAAATTCTGGGGAGGGTGTGGACAAAAGGAACCCTCTTCCGCTATTGGTGGGAATGTAAATTGATACAGTCACTATGGAGAACAGTATGGAGGTTCCTTTCAAAAACTAAAAAGAGAATTACCATAGGATCCAGCAATCCCACTTCTGGGCATATACCCAGAGAAAACCATAAATCACAAAGACACATTCACCACAATGTTCATTGCAGCACTATTTACAATAGCCAGGTAATGGAAGCAACCTAAATGCCCACAGACAGACGAATGGATAAAGATGTGGTACATATATAAAATGGAATATTACTCAGCCAAAAAAAGGAATGAAACTGAGTCATTTGTAGAGAAGTTGATGGATCTAGAGACTGTCATACAGAGTGAAGTAAGTCAGAAAGAGCAAAACAAATATTGTATATTAATGCCTATATGTGGAAGCTAGAAAAATGGTACAGATGAACTGGTTTGCAGGGCAGAAATAGAGACACAGAGGTAGAGAACAAACGTATGGACATGGACACAAAGTGGGGGAAGCCATGGGGTGGTGGTGGTGGGATGAGTTGGGAGATTGGGATTGACCTGTGTACATGTATATGCATAAAATAGATAACTAATAATAACCTACTGTATAGAAAAATAAATTAAATTAAATTTCAAAATTTTTAAAAATAAAATGTAAAAATAAAACAGAAAAAAAGTTCTTCCATTCACACTGATGTATTTATAAGAATGAATTATTTCCATGCTTATATCCATAAATACATAAAAGAGGAATAAAATCTAACTTGAACCAAAAAAGAAAAAAAAAACTGAACCTAACATTTATACAGAGGAAAACACTACCAAGGCACTTGCTCCAGTGGTAAACAATTCTGAAATTGGTCAGAGGTGGGGAATCATCTCCCATACAGCCAGCAGCCCCGCCCGCCCACGCAAGGAGCGTCCTTATTGCAAAGCTGGGGGACCGTGCCGAGGTCTCTGTGAGTCAACGTGAGCTGAGCCCCAGGACAGCTGCTGCTGAACTCTTCCCACCCTTCCCAGGTGAAACACCTGAATATGTACAAGGGCTTGGAAGCCTAGAGGAAGGGCCGTGGAGCCACACCAGCGACAGCACGCAGGCCAACTTGGTGCCTGCAGGTCAGGCAGGATGGTCCTGGCCACGGGCGCTCTTCTGGAAGCTTTCCATTGCCCTGCCTGAGATACCCCTCCTGTCCCGGCCCCCACTCCTTTTTTTCCTTCCTCACCTCAGCCCGGAGAGATATTCCAGTGGAAGTTATGGGTGACACATCCTCTTCTTTACAGGTGGCAGCCTGGCAACTCCTGCCGATAGTCCAGCAGAGCCCCACTCACACCGGGCCACCCACAAAGCCGTGGACCCTCACACCCTCCCACCAGCACAGCCCCGAGACTGCTGACGGGGCAGAGAATATGGAGTCAGGCACAGCTGCAGGGGCTATTGCTGCCTGGAGTGATGTTTATATTGACCTCAACCCAGGCACACCTGGGGAGGGCTTGCCGGCAGGGTCAGGCTGCCCAGGTCAGCTAATCCTCAGCCCTCGGGGTATCACATTGCAGAAAATGGACCTCGCTAAGACAGAATATTCGCCAAGGAAAAAAAGGACACAATGCCATTTGCAGCACCGTAGATGAGTCTCGAGGTAATCACGTGACTTGGAGTAAGTCAGAAAGTGAAAGACACATATCATATCATATCACTTATAGGTGTTACCTATAAATTGATACCAGGGCAGATATTTCCACGGAGAAGGGCAATCACAAATTCATTAAACAAACTTATGGTTCACCAAAGGAAAGGTGTGAGGATTAAATTCATTACGATATTGGGGTTAACAGACATATACAAACACAGTAGACGTATAGATTCACCAAAGACCTACGGAGTACCAAGAGAAGACTACTCAACATTCTGTCATAACGTACATGGGAAAAGGATCCCAGGAAGAACAGACATATGTATATGTGTAAAAGAACCACCTCTTGCACACCTACAACAAGCTAAACGTTGTACTCAAACTTGCTGTAATAAAAAATTAAAAATTAAATTAAAAACACGAACAAGAAGTAGTGAGACAAAATTGAGGGGCTTTCTCCTGGCACATTCCGTTCTACATTCCAATCTAGAACGCGACTTCCATTGAGGCTCTGCTGCCCTAGTAACCAGATTTGGTAAGGGAGAACTGCTGCCACCTTGTGGCCGTTTCACACAACAGCAGCTTTAATCCCAGCGCTAATGGTCAGTGGATATTCCAAATCATTACAGGCCTGTAAATGACACCTGCCCTGAAAACATATCCTGGGGTCATATATCGACCAAAAAATTCAAAAGACGTCCATATTTCAAAACGACAGTTTCAAGAGGCATATTTCACGCACATTAGTGTTCTGCTTCTTTTGCTTGCTTTCTTTCTTTGTTAAAAAAACGGGAATGGAAAAAGGCAACCCTCAGAATGGGCGAAAACGTTCACAAACGAATCAATGGACAAAGGTTTAATCTCCAATATATATAAACAGCTCATGCAGCTTAATATTAATAAAACAAACAACCCAATACAAAAATGGGCAGAAGATCTAAAGAGACGTTTCTTCAAAGAAGACACAGAGATGGCCAAGACGCACATAAAAAGCTGCTCAACATCACTAATTATTAGAGAAATGCAAATCAAAACTACAATGAGGTAAGACCTCACACCTGTGAGAATCGGCATCATCAGATAATCTACAAACAACAAATTCTGGGGAGGGTGTGGACGAAAGGAACCCTCTTCCGCTATTGGTGGGAATGTAAATTGATACAGTCACTATGGAGAACAGTATGGAGGTTCCTTTAAAAAACTAAAAAGAGAATTACCATAGGATCCAGCAATCCCACTTCTGGGCATATACCCAGAGAAAACCATAAATCACAAAGACACATTCACCACAATGTTCATTGCAGCACTATTTACAATAGCCAGGTAATGGAAGCAACCTAAATGCCCACAGACAGACGAATGGATAAAGATGTGGTACATATATAAAATGGAATATTACTCAGCCAAAAAAAGGAATGAAACTGGGTCATTTGTAGAGAAGTTGATGGATCTAGAGACTGTCATACAGAGTGAAGTAAGTCAGAAAGAGAAAAACAAATATTGTATATTAATGCCTATATGTGGAACCTAGAAAAATGGTACAGATGAACTGGTTTGCAGGGCAGAAAGAGAGACACAGAGGTAGAGAACAAACGTATGGACACAAAGTGGGGGAAGCCATGGGATGGTGGTGGTGGGATGAGTTGGGAGATTGGGATTGACCTGTATACATGTATATGCATAAAATAGATAACTAATAATAACCTACTGTATAAAAAAATAAATTAAATTAAATTTCAAAATTTTAAAAAATAAAATGTAAAAATAAAACAGAAAAAAAGTTCTTCCATTCACACTGATGTATTTATAAGAATGAATTATTTCCATGCTTATATCCATAAATACATAAAAGAGGAATAAAATCTAACTTGAACCAAAAAAGAAAAAAAAAACAGAACCTAACATTTATACAGAGGAAAACACTACCAAGGCACTTGCTCCAGTGGTAAACAATTCTGAAATTGGTCAGAGGTGGGGAATCATCTCCCATACAGCCAGCAGCCCCGCCCGCCCACGCAAGGAGCGTCCTTATTGCAAAGCTGGGGGACCGTGCCGAGGCCTCTGTGAGTAAACGTGAGCTGAGCCCCAGGCCAGCTGCTGCTGAACTCTTCCCACCCTTCCCAGGTGAAACTCCTGAATATGTACAAGGGCTTGAAAGCCTAGAGGAAGGGCCGTGGAGCCACACCAGCGACAGCACGCAGGCCAACTTGGTGCCTGCAGGTCAGCCAGGATGGTCCTGGCCACGGGCGCTCTTCTGGAAGCTTTCCATTGCCCTGCCTGAGATACCCCTCCTGTCCCGGCCCCCACTCCTTTTTTTCCTTCCTCACCTCAGCCCGGAGAGATATTCCAGTGGAAGTTATGGGTGACACATCCTCTTCTTTACAGGTGGCAGCCTGGCAACTCCTGCCGAAAGTCCAGCAGAGCCCCACTCACACCGGGCCACCCACAAAGCCGTGGACCCTCACACCCTCCCGCCAGCACAGCCCCGAGACTGCTGACGGGGCAGAGAATATGGAGTCAGGCACAGCTGCAGGGGCTATTGCTGCCTGGAGTGCTGTTAATATTGACCTCAACCCAGGCACACCTGGGGAGGGCTTGCCGGCAGGGTCAGGCTGCCCAGGTCAGCTAATCCTCCGCCCTCGGAGAAACACATTGCAGAAAATGGACCTCGCTAAGACAGAATATTCGCCAAGGAAAAAAAGGTCACAATGCCATTTGCAGCACCGTAGATGAGTCTCGAGGTAATCACGTGACTTGGAGTAAGTCAGAAAGTGAAAGACACATATCATATCATATCACTTATAGGTGTTACCTATAAATTGATACCAGGGCAGATATTTCCACGGAGAAGGGCAATCACAGATTCATTAAACAAACTTATGGTTCACCAAAGGAAAGGTGTGAGGATTGAATTCATTACGATATTGGGGTTAACAGGCATATACAAACACAGTAGACGTATATAATCACCAAAGACCTACAGAGTACCAAGAGAAGACTACTCAACATTCTGTCATAACGTACATGGGAAAAGGATCCCAGGAAGAACAGACATATGTATATGTGTAAAAGAACCACCTCTTGCACACCTACTACAAGCTAAACGTTGTACTCAAACTTGCTGTAATAAAAAATAAAAAATTAAATTAAAAACACGAACAAGAAGTAGTGAGACAAACTTGAGGGGCTTTCTCCTGGCACATTCCGTTCTACATTCCAATCTAGAACGCGACTTCCATTGAGGCTCTGCTGCCCTAGTAACCAGATTTGGTAAGGGAGAACTGCTGCCACCTTGTGGCCGTTTCACGCAACAGCAGCTTTAATCCCAGCGCTAATGGTCAGTGGATATTCCAAATCATTACAGGCCTGTAAATGACACCTGCCCTGAAAATATATCCTGGGGTCATATATCGACCAAAAAATTCAAAAGACGTCCATATTTCAAAACGACAGTTTCAAGAGGCATATTTCACGCACATTAGTGTTCTGCTTCTTTTGCTTGCTTTCTTTCTTTGTTAAAAAAACGGGAATGGAAAAAGGCAACCCTCAGAATGGGCGAAAACGTTCACAAACGAATCAATGGACAAAGGTTTAATCTCCAATATATATAAACAGCTCATGCAGCTTAATATTAATAAAACAAACAACCCAATACAAAAATGGGCAGAAGATCTAAAGAGACGTTTCTTCAAAGAAGACACAGAGATGGCCAAGACGCACATAAAAAGCTGCTCAACATCACGAATTATTAGAGAAATGCAAATCAAAACTACAATGAGGTAAGACCTCACACCTGTGAGAATCGGCATCATCAGATAATCTACAAACAACAAATTCTGGGGAGGGTGTGGACAAAAGGAACCCTCTTCCGCTATTGGTGGGAATGTAAATTGATACAGTCACTATGGAGAACAGTATGGAGGTTCCTTTAAAAAACTAAAAAGAGAATTACCATAGGATCCAGCAATCCCACTTCTGGGCATATACCCAGAGAAAACCATAAATCACAAAGACACATTCACCACAATGTTCATTGCAGCACTATTTACAATAGCCAGGTAATGGAAGCAACCTAAATGCCCACAGACAGACGAATGGATAAAGATGTGGTACATATATAAAATGGAATATTACTCAGCCAAAAAAAGGAATGAAACTGGGTCATTTGTAGAGAAGTTGATGGATCTAGAGAGTGTCATACAGAGTGAAGTAAGTCAGAAAGAGAGAAAAACAAATATTGTATATTAATGCCTATATGTGGAACCTAGAAAAATGGTACAGATGAACTGGTTTGCAGGGCAGAAAGAGAGACACAGAGGTAGAGAACAAACGTATGGACACAAAGTGGGGGAAGCCATGGTGTGGTGGTGGTGGGATGAGTTGGGAGATTGGGATTGACCTGTATACATGTATATGCATAAAATAGATAACTAATAATAACCTACTGTATAAAAAAATAAATTAAATTAAATTTCAAAATTTTTAAAAATAAAATGTAAAAATAAAACAGAAAAAAAGTTCTTCCATTCACACTGAAGTATTTATAAGAATGAATTATTTCCATGCTTATATCCATAAATACATAAAAGAGGAATAAAATCTAACTTGAACCAAAAAAGAAAAATAAAAACTGAACCTAACATTTATACAGAGGAAAACACTACCAAGGCACTTGCTCCAGTGGTAAACAATTCTGAAATTGGTCAGAGGTGGGGAATCATCTCCCATACAGCCAGCAGCCCCGCCCGCCCACGCAAGGAGCGTCCTTATTGCAAAGCTGGGGGACCGTGCCGAGGCCTCTGTGAGTAAACGTGAGCTGAGCCCCAGGCCAGCTGCTGCTGAACTCTTCCCACCCTTCCCAGGTGAAACACCTGAATATGTACAAGGGCTTGAAAGCCTAGAGGAAGGGCCGTGGAGCCACACCAGCGACAGCACGCAGGCCAACTTGGTGCCTGCAGGTCAGCCAGGATGGTCCTGGCCACGGGCGCTCTTCTGGAAGCTTTCCATTGCCCTGCCTGAGATACCCCTCCTGTCCCGGCCCCCACTCCTTTTTTTCCTTCCTCACCTCAGCCCGGAGAGATATTCCAGTGGAAGTTTGGGTGACACATCCTCTTCTTTACAGGTGGCAGCCTGGCAACTCCTGCCGAAAGTCCAGCAGAGCCCCACTCACACCGGGCCCCCCACAAAGCCGTGGACCCTCACACCCTCCCACCAGCACAGCCCCGAGACTGCTGACGGGGCAGAGAATATGCAGTCAGGCACAGCTGCAGGGGCTATTGCTGCCTGGAGTGCTGTTTATATTGACCTCAACCCAGGCACACCTGGGGAGGGCTTGCTGGCAGGGTCAGGCTGCCCAGGTCAGCTAATCCTCAGCCCTCGGGGAATCACATTGCAGAAAATGGACCTCGCTAAGACAGAATATTCGCCAAGGAAAAAAAGTACACCATGCCATTTGCAGCACCGTAGATGAATCTCGAGGTAATCACGTGACTTGGAGTAAGTCAGAAAGTGAAAGACACATATCATATCATATCACTTATAGGTGTTACCTATAAATTGATACCAGGGCAGTTATTTCCACGGAGAAGGGCAATCACAGATTCATTAAACAAACTTATGGTTCACCAAAGGAAAGGTGTGAGGATTGAATTCATTACGATATTGGGGTTAACAGACATATACAAACACAGTAGACGTATAGATTCACCAAAGACCTACGGAGTACCAAGAGAAGACTACTCAACATTCTGTCATAACGTACATGGGAAAAGGATCCCAGGAAGAACAGACATATGTATATGTGTAAAAGAACCACCTCTTGCACACCTACAACAAGCTAAACGTTGTACTCAAACTTGCTGTAATAAAAAATAAAAAATTAAATTAAAAACACGAAAAAGAAGTAGTGAGACAAACTTGAGGGGCTTTCTCGTGGCACATTCCGTTCTACATTCCAATCTAGAACGCGACTTCCATTGAGGCTCTGCTGCCCTAGTAAGCAGATTTTGTAAGGGAGAACTGCTGCCACCTTGTGGCCGTTTCACACAACAGCAGCTTTAATTCCAGCGCTAATGATCAGTGGATATTCCAAATCATTACAGGCCTGTAAATGACACCTGCCCTGAAAACATATCCTGAGGTCATATATCGACCAAAAAATTCAAAAGACGTCCATATTTCAAAACGACAGTTTCAAGAGGCATATTTCACGCACATTAGTGTTCTGCTTCTTTTGCTTGCTTTCTTTCTTTGTTAAAAAAACGGGAATGGAAAAAGGCAACCCTCAGAATGGGCGAAAACGTTCACAAACGAATCAATGGACAAAGGTTTAATCTCCAATACATATAAACAGCTCATGCAGCTTAATATTAATAAAACAAACAACCCAATACAAAAATGGGCAGAAGATCTAAAGAGACGTTTCTTCAAAGAAGACACAGAGATGGCCAAGACGCACATGAAAAGCTGCTCAACATCACTAATTATTAGAGAAATGCAAATCAAAACTACAATGAGGTAAGACCTCACACCTGTGAGAATCGGCATCATCAGATAATCTACAAACAACAAATTCTGGGGAGGGTGTGGACGAAAGGAACCCTCTTCCGCTATTGGTGGGAATGTAAATTGATACAGTCACTATGGAGAACAGTATGGAGGTTCCTTTCAAAAACTAAAAAGAGAATTACCATAGGATCCAGCAATCCCACTTCTGGGCATATACCCAGAGAAAACCATAAATCACAAAGACACATTCACCACAATGTTCATTGCAGCACTATTTACAATAGCCAGGTAATGGAAGCAACCTAAATGCCCACAGACAGACGAATGGATAAAGATGTGGTACATATATAAAATGGAATATTACTCAGCCAAAAAAAGGAATGAAACTGGGTCATTTGTAGAGAAGTTGATGGATCTAGAGACTGTCATACAGAGTGAAGTAAGTCAGAAAGAGAAAAACAAATATTGTATATTAATGCCTATATGTGGAAGCTAGAAAAATGGTACAGATGAACTGGTTTGCAGGGCAGAAAGAGAGACACAGAGGTAGAGAACAAACGTATGGACACAAAGTGGGGGAAGCCATGGGATGGTGGTGGTGGGATGAGTTGGGAGATTGGGATTGACCTGTATACATGTATATGCATAAAATAGATAACTAATAATAACCTACTGTATAAAAAAATAAATTAAATTAAATTTCAAAATTTTAAAAAATAAAATGTAAAAATAAAACAGAAAAAAAGTTCTTCCATTCACACTGATGTATTTATAAGAATGAATTATTTCCATGCTTATATCCATAAATACATAAAAGAGGAATAAAATCTAACTTGAACCAAAAAAGAAAAAAAAAACTGAACCTAACATTTATACAGAGGAAAACACTACCAAGGCACTTGCTCCAGTGGTAAACAATTCTGAAATTGGTCAGAGGTGGGGAATCATCTCCCATACAGCCAGCAGCCCCGCCCGCCCACGCAAGGAGCGTCCTTATTGCAAAGCTGGGGGACCGTGCCGAGGCCTCTGTGAGTAAACGTGAGCTGAGCCCCAGGCCAGCTGCTGCTGAACTCTTCCCACCCTTCCCAGGTGAAACTCCTGAATATGTACAAGGGCTTGAAAGCCTAGAGGAAGGGCCGTGGAGCCACACCAGCGACAGCACGCAGGCCAACTTGGTGCCTGCAGGTCAGCCAGGATGGTCCGGGCCACGGGCGCTCTTCTGGAAGCTTTCCATTGCCCTGCCTGAGATACCCCTCCTGTCCCGGCCCCCACTCCTTTTTTTCCTTCCTCACCTCAGCCCGGAGAGATATTCCAGTGGAAGTTATGGGTGACACATCCTCTTCTTTACAGGTGGCAGCCTGGCAACTCCTGCCGAAAGTCCAGCAGAGCCCCACTCACACCGGGCCACCCACAAAGCCGTGGACCCTCACACCCTCCCGCCAGCACAGCCCCGAGACTGCTGACGGGGCAGAGAATATGGAGTCAGGCACAGCTGCAGGGGCTATTGCTGCCTGGAGTGCTGTTAATATTGACCTCAACCCAGGCACACCTGGGGAGGGCTTGCCGGCAGGGTCAGGCTGCCCAGGTCAGCTAATCCTCCGCCCTCGGAGAAACACATTGCAGAAAATGGACCTCGCTAAGACAGAATATTCGCCAAGGAAAAAAAGGTCACAATGCCATTTGCAGCACCGTAGATGAGTCTCGAGGTAATCACGTGACTTGGAGTAAGTCAGAAAGTGAAAGACACATATCATATCATATCACTTATAGGTGTTACCTATAAATTGATACCAGGGCAGATATTTCCACGGAGAAGGGCAATCACAGATTCATTAAACAAACTTATGGTTCACCAAAGGAAAGGTGTGAGGATTGAATTCATTACGATATTGGGGTTAACAGGCATATACAAACACAGTAGACGTATATAATCACCAAAGACCTACAGAGTACCAAGAGAAGACTACTCAACATTCTGTCATAACGTACATGGGAAAAGGATCCCAGGAAGAACAGACATATGTATATGTGTAAAAGAACCACCTCTTGCACACCTACTACAAGCTAAACGTTGTACTCAAACTTGCTGTAATAAAAAATAAAAAATTAAATTAAAAACACGAACAAGAAGTAGTGAGACAAACTTGAGGGGCTTTCTCCTGGCACATTCCGTTCTACATTCCAATCTAGAACGCGACTTCCATTGAGGCTCTGCTGCCCTAGTAACCAGATTTGGTAAGGGAGAACTGCTGCCACCTTGTGGCCGTTTCACGCAACAGCAGCTTTAATCCCAGCGCTAATGGTCAGTGGATATTCCAAATCATTACAGGCCTGTAAATGACACCTGCCCTGAAAATATATCCTGGGGTCATATATCGACCAAAAAATTCAAAAGACGTCCATATTTCAAAACGACAGTTTCAAGAGGCATATTTCACGCACATTAGTGTTCTGCTTCTTTTGCTTGCTTTCTTTCTTTGTTAAAAAAACGGGAATGGAAAAAGGCAACCCTCAGAATGGGCGAAAACGTTCACAAACGAATCAATGGACAAAGGTTTAATCTCCAATATATATAAACAGCTCATGCAGCTTAATATTAATAAAACAAACAACCCAATACAAAAATGGGCAGAAGATCTAAAGAGACGTTTCTTCAAAGAAGACACAGAGATGGCCAAGACGCACATAAAAAGCTGCTCAACATCACGAATTATTAGAGAAATGCAAATCAAAACTACAATGAGGTAAGACCTCACACCTGTGAGAATCGGCATCATCAGATAATCTACAAACAACAAATTCTGGGGAGGGTGTGGACAAAAGGAACCCTCTTCCGCTATTGGTGGGAATGTAAATTGATACAGTCACTATGGAGAACAGTATGGAGGTTCCTTTAAAAAACTAAAAAGAGAATTACCATAGGATCCAGCAATCCCACTTCTGGGCATATACCCAGAGAAAACCATAAATCACAAAGACACATTCACCACAATGTTCATTGCAGCACTATTTACAATAGCCAGGTAATGGAAGCAACCTAAATGCCCACAGACAGACGAATGGATAAAGATGTGGTACATATATAAAATGGAATATTACTCAGCCAAAAAAAGGAATGAAACTGGGTCATTTGTAGAGAAGTTGATGGATCTAGAGACTGTCATACAGAGTGAAGTAAGTCAGAAAGAGAGAAAAACAAATATTGTATATTAATGCCTATATGTGGAACCTAGAAAAATGGTACAGATGAACTGGTTTGCAGGGCAGAAAGAGAGACACAGAGGTAGAGAACAAACGTATGGACACAAAGTGGGGGAAGCCAAGGTGTGGTGGTGGTGGGATGAGTTGGGAGATTGGGATTGACCTGTATACATGTATATGCATAAAATAGATAACTAATAATAACCTACTGTATAAAAAAATAAATTAAATTAAATTTCAAAATTTTTAAAAATAAAATGTAAAAATAAAACAGAAAAAAAGTTCTTCCATTCACACTGATGTATTTATAAGAATGAATTATTTCCATGCTTATATCCATAAATACATAAAAGAGGAATAAAATCTAACTTGAACCAAAAAAGAAAAATAAAAACTGAACCTAACATTTATACCGAGGAAAACACTACCAAGGCACTTGCTCCAGTGGTAAACAATTCTGAAATTGGTCAGAGGTGGGGAATCATCTCCCATACAGCCAGCAGCCCCGCCCGCCCACGCAAGGAGCGTCCTTATTGCAAAGCTGGGGGACCGTGCCGAGGCCTCTGTGAGTAAACGTGAGCTGAGCCCCAGGCCAGCTGCTGCTGAACTCTTCCCACCCTTCCCAGGTGAAACACCTGAATATGTACAAGGGCTTGAAAGCCTAGAGGAAGGGCCATGGAGCCACACCAGCGACAGCACGCAGGCCAACTTGGTGCCTGCAGGTCAGCCAGGATGGTCCTGGCCACGGGCGCTCTTCTGGAAGCTTTCCATTGCCCTGCCTGAGATACCCCTCCTGTCCCGGCCCCAACTCCTTTTTTTCCTTCCTCACCTCAGCCCGGAGAGATATTCCAGTGGAAGTTATGGGTGACACATCCTCTTCTTTACAGGTGGCAGCCTGGCAACTCCTGCCGAAAGTCCAGCAGAGCCCCACTCACACCGGGCCCCCCACAAAGCAGTGGACCCTCACACCCTCCCAGCAGCACAGCCCCGAGACTGCTGACGGGGCAGAGAATATGGAGTCAGGCACAGCTGCAGGGGCTATTGCTGCCTGGAGTGCTGTTTATATTGACCTCAACCCAGGCACACCTGGGGAGGGCTTGCCGGCAGGGTCAGGCTGCCCAGGGCAGCTAATCCTCAGCCCTCGGGGAATCACATTGCAGAAAATGGACCTCGCTAAGACAGAATATTCGCCAAGGAAAAAAAGGACACAATGCCATTTGCAGCACCGTAGATGAGTCTCGAGGTAATCACGTGACTTGGAGTAAGTCAGAAAGTGAAAGACACATATGATATCATATCACTTATACGTGTTACCTATAAATTGATACCAGGGCAGATATTTCCACGGAGAAGGGCAATCACAGATTCATTAAACAAACTTATGGTTCACCAAAGGAAAGGTGTGAGGATTGAATTCATTACGATATTGGGGTTAACAGACATATACAAACACAGTAGACGTATATAATCGCCAAAGACCTACGGAGTTCCAAGAGAAGACTACTCAACATTCTGTCATAACGTACATGGGAAAAGGATCCCAGGAAGAACAGACATATGTATATGTGTAAAAGAACCACCTCTTGCACACCTACAACAAGCTAAACGTTGTACTCAAACTTTCTGTAATAAAAAATAAAAAATTAAATTAAAAACACGAACAAGAAGTAGTGAGACAAACTTGAGGGGCTTTCTCCTGGCACATTCCGTTCTACATTCCAATCTAGAACGCGACTTCCATTGAGGCTCTGCTGCCCTAGTAACCAGATTTGGTAAGGGAGAACTGCTGCCACCTTGTGGCCGTTTCACACAACAGCAGCTTTAATCCCAGCGCTAATGGTCAGTGGATATTCCAAATCATTACAGGCCTGTAAATGACACCTGCCCTGAAAACATATCCTGGGGTCATATATCGACCAAAAAATTCAAAAGACGTCCATATTTCAAAACGACAGTTTCAAGAGGCATATTTCACGCACATTAGTGTTCTGCGTCTTTTGCTTGCTTTCTTTCTTTGTTAAAAAAACGGGAATGGAAAAAGGCAACCCTCAGAATGGGCGAAAACGTTCACAAACGAATCAATGGACAAAGGTTTAATCTCCAATATATATAAACAGCTCATGCAGCTTAATATTAATAAAACAAACAACCCAATACAAAAATGGGCAGAAGACCTAAAGAGACGTTTCTTCAAAGAAGACACAGAGATGGCCAAGACGCACATGAAAAGCTGCTCAACATCACTAATTATTAGAGAAATGCAAATCAAAACTACAATGAGGTAAGACCTCACACCTGTGAGAATCGGCCTCATCAGATAATCTACAAACAACAAATTCTGGGGAGGGTGTGGACAAAAGGAACCCTCTTCCGCTATTGGTGGGAATGTAAATTGATACAGTCACTATGGAGAACAGTATGGAGGTTCCTTTAAAAAACTAAAAAGAGAATTACCATAGGATCCAGCAATCCCACTTCTGGGCATATACCCAGAGAAAACCATAAATCACAAAGACACATTCACCACAATGTTCATTGCAGCACTATTTACAATAGCCAGGTAATGGAAGCAACCTAAATGCCCACAGACAGACGAATGGATAAAGATGTGGTACATATATAAAATGGAATATTACTCAGCCAAAAAAAGGAATGAAACTGAGTCATTTGTAGAGAAGTTGATGGATCTAGAGACTGTCATACAGAGTGAAGTAAGTCAGAAAGAGAGAAAAACAAATATTGTATATTAATGCCTATATGTGGAACCTAGAAAAATGGTACAGATGAACTGGTTTGCAGGGCAGAAATAGAGACACAGAGGTAGAGAACAAACGTATGGACATGGACACAAAGTGGGGGAAGCCATGGGGTGGTGGTGGTGGGATGAGTTGGGAGATTGGGATTGACCTGTATACATGTCTATGCATAAAATAGATAACTAATAATAACCTACTGTCTAAAAAAATAAATAAAATTAAATTTCAAAATTTTTAAAAATAAAATGTAAAAATAAAACAGAAAAAGAGTTCTTCCATTCACACTGATGTATTTATAAGAATGAATTATTTCCATGCTTACATCCATAAATACATAAATGAGGAATAAAATCTAACTTGAACCAAAAAAGAAAAAAAAAGTGAACCTAACGTTTATACAGAGGAAAACACTACCAAGGCACTTGCTCCAGTGGTAAACAATTGTGAAATTGGTCAGAGGTGGGGAATCATCTCCCATACAGCCAGCCGCCCCGCCCGCCCACGCAAGGAGCGTCCTTATTGCAAAGCTGGGGGACCGTGCCGAGGCCACTGTGAGTAAACGTGAGCTGAGCCCCAGGCCAGCTGCTGCTGAACTCTTCCCACCCTTCCCAGGTGAAACACCTGAATATGTACAAGGGCTTGAAAGCCTAGAGGAAGGGCCGTGGAGCCACACCAGCGACAGCACGCAGGCCAACTTGCTGCCTGCAGGTCAGCCAGGATGGTAATGTCCACGGGCGCTCTTCTGGAAGTTTTCCATTGCCCTGCCTGAGATACCCCTCCTGTCCCGGCCCCCACTCCCTTTTTTCCTTCCTCACCTCAGCCCGGAGAGATATTCCAGTGGAAGTTATGGGTGACACATCCTCTTCTTTACAGGTGGCAGCCTGGCAACTCCTGCCGAAAGTCCAGCAGAGCCCCACTCACACCGGGCCCCCCACAAAGCCGTGGACCCTCACAACCTCCCAGCAGCACAGCCCCGAGACTGCTGACGGGGCAGAGAATATGGAGTCAGGCACAGCTGCAGGGGCTATTGCTGCCTGGAGTGCTGTTTATATTGACCTCAACCCAGGCACACCTGGGGAGGGCTTGCCGGCAGGGTCAGGCTGCCCAGGTCAGCTAATCCTCAGCCCTCGGGGAATCACATTGCAGAAAATGGACCTCGCTAAGACAGAATATTCGCCAAGGAAAAAAAGGACACAATTCCATTTGCAGCACCGTAGATGAGTCTCGAGGTAATCACGTGACTTGGAGTAAGTCAGAAAGTGAAAGACACATATCATATCATATCACTTATAGGTGTTACCTATAAATTGATACCAGGGCAGTTATTTCCACGGAGAAGGGCAATCACAGATTCATTAAACAAACTTATGGTTCACCAAAGGAAAGGTGTGAGGATTGAATTCATTACGATATTGGGGTTAACAGACATATACAAACACAGTAGACGTATAGATTCACCAAAGACCTACGGAGTACCAAGAGAAGACTACTCAACATTCTGTCATAACGTACATGGGAAAAGGATCCCAGGAAGAACAGACATATGTATATGTGTAAAAGAACCACCTCTTGCACACCTACAACAAGCTAAACGTTGTACTCAAACTTGCTGTAATAAAAAATAAAAAATTAAATTAAAAACACGAAAAAGAAGTAGTGAGACAAACTTGAGGGGCTTTCTCGTGGCACATTCCGTTCTACATTCCAATCTAGAACGCGACTTCCATTGAGGCTCTGCTGCCCTAGTAACCAGATTTGGTAAGGGAGAACTGCTGCCACCTTGTGGCCGTTTCACACAACAGCAGCTTTAATCCCAGCGCTAATGATCAGTGGATATTCCAAATCATTACAGGCCTGTAAATGACACCTGCCCTGAAAACATATCCTGAGGTCATATATCGACCAAAAATTTCAAAAGACGTCCATATTTCAAAACGACAGTTTCAAGAGGCATATTTCACGCACATTAGTGTTCTGCTTCTTTTGCTTGCTTTCTTTCTTTGTTAAAAAAACGGGAATGGAAAAAGGCAACCCTCAGAATGGGCGAAAACGTTCACAAACGAATCAATGGACAAAGGTTTAATCTCCAATACATATAAACAGCTCATGCAGCTTAATATTAATAAAACAAACAACCCAATACAAAAATGGGCAGAAGATCTAAAGAGACGTTTCTTCAAAGAAGACACAGAGATGGCCAAGACGCACATGAAAAGCTGCTCAACATCACTAATTATTAGAGAAATGCAAATCAAAACTACAATGAGGTAAGACCTCACACCTGTGAGAATCGGCATCATCAGATAATCTACAAACAACAAATTCTGGGGAGGGTGTGGACAAAAGGAACCCTCTTCCGCTATTGGTGGGAATGTAAATTGATACAGTCACTATGGAGAACAGTATGGAGGTTCCTTTCAAAAACTAAAAAGAGAATTACCATAGGATCCAGCAATCCCACTTCTGGGCATATACCCAGAGAAAACCATAAATCACAAAGACACATTCACCACAATGTTCATTGCAGCACTATTTACAATAGCCAGGTAATGGAAGCAACCTAAATGCCCACAGACAGACGAATGGATAAAGATGTGGTACATATATAAAATGGAATATTACTCAGCCAAAAAAAGGAATGAAACTGGGTCATTTGTAGAGAAGTTGATGGATCTAGAGACTGTCATACAGAGAGAAGTAAGTCAGAAAGAGAAAAACAAATATTGTATATTAATGCCTATATGTGGAACCTAGAAAAATGGTACAGATGAACTGGTTTGCAGGGCAGAAATAGAGACACAGAGGTAGAGAACAAACGTATGGACATGGACACAAAGTGGGGGAAGCCATGGGGTGGTGGTGGTGGGATGAGTTGGGAGATTGGGATTGACCTGTATACATGTATATGCATAAAATAGATAACTAATAATAACCTACTGTATAAAAAATTAATTAAATTAAATTTCAAAATTTGTAAAAATAAAATGTAAAAATAAAACAGAAAAAAAGTGCTTCCATTCACACTGATGTATTTATAAGAATGAATTATTTCCATGCTTATATCCATAAATACATAAAAGAGGAATAAAATCTAACTTGACCAAAAAAGAAAAAAAAAACTGAACCTAACATTTATACAGAGGAAAACACTACCAAGGCACTTGCTCCAGTGGTAAACAATTCTGAAATTGGTCAGAGGTGGGGAATCATCTCCCATACAGCCAGCAGCCCCGCCCGCCCACGCAAGGAGCGTCCTTATTGCAAAGCTGGGGGACCGTGCCGAGGCCTCTGTGAGTAAACGTGAGCTGAGCCCCAGGCCAGCTGCTGCTGAACTCTTCCCACCCTTCCCAGGTGAAACACCTGAATATGTACAAGGGCTTGAAAGCCTAGAGGAAGGGCCGTGGAGCCACACCAGCGACAGCACGCAGGCCAACTTGGTGCCTGCAGGTCAGCCAGGATGGTCCTGGCCACGGGCGCTCTTCTGGAAGCTTTCCATTGCCCTGCCTGAGATACCCCTCCTGTCCCGGCCCCCACTCCTTTTTTTCCTTCCTCACCTCAGCCCGGAGAGATATTCCAGTGGAAGTTATGGGTGACACATCCTCTTCTTTACAGGTGGCAGCCTGGCAACTCCTGCCGAAAGTCCAGCAGAGCCCCACTCACACCGGGCCCCCCACAAAGCCGTGGACCCTCACACCCTCCCACCAGCACAGCCCCGAGACTGCTGACGGGGCAGAGAATATGCAGTCAGGCACAGCTGCAGGGGCTATTGCTGCCTGGAGTGCTGTTTATATTGACCTCAACCCAGGCACACCTGGGGAGGGCTTGCTGGCAGGGTCAGGCTGCCCAGGTCAGCTAATCCTCAGCCCTCGGGGAATCACATTGCAGAAAATGGACCTCGCTAAGACAGAATATTCGCCAAGGAAAAATAGGACACCATGCCATTTGCAGCACCATAGATGAGTCTCGAGGTAATCACGTGACTTGGAGTAAGTCAGAAAGTGAAAGACACATATCATATCATATCACTTATAGGTGTTACCTATAAATTGATACCAGGGCAGATATTTCCACGGAGAAGGGCAATCACAGATTCATTAAACAAACTTATGGTTCACCAAAGGAAAGGTGTGAGGATTGAATTCATTACGATATTGGGGTTAACAGACATATACAAACACAGTAGACGTATAGATTCACCAAAGACCTACGGAGTACCAAGAGAAGACTACTCAACATTCTGTCATAACGTACATGGGAAAAGGATCCCAGGAAGAACAGACATATGTATATGTGTAAAAGAACCACCTCTTGCACACCTACAACAAGCTAAACGTTGTACTCAAACTTGCTGTAATAAAAAATAAAAAATTAAATTAAAAACACGAACAAGAAGTAGTGAGACAAACTTGAGGGGCTTTCTCGTGGCACATTCCGTTCTACATTCCAATCTAGAACGCGACTTCCATTGAGGCTCTGCTGCCCTAGTAACCAGATTTGGTAAGGGAGAACTGCTGCCACCTTGTGGCCGTTTCACACAACAGCAGCTTTAATCCCAGCGCTAATGGTCAGTGGATATTCCAAATCATTACAGGCCTGTAAATGACACCTGCCCTGAAAACAAATCCTGGGGTCATATATCGACCAAAAAATTCAAAAGACGTCCATATTTCAAAACGACAGTTTCAAGAGGCATATTTCACGCACATTAGTGTTCTGCTTCTTTTGCTTGCTTTCTTTCTTTGTTAAAAAAACGGGAATGGAAAAAGGCAACCCTCAGAATGGGCGAAAACGTTCACAAACGAATCAATGGACAAAGGTTTAATCTCCAATATATATAAACAGCTCATGCAGTTTAATATTAATAAAACAAACAACCCAATACAAAAATGGGCAGAAGACCTAAAGAGACGTTTCTTCAAAGAAGACACAGAGATGGCCAAGACGCACATGAAAAGCTGCTCAACATCACTAATTATTAGAGAAATGCAAATCAAAACTACAATGAGGTAAGACCTCACACCTGTGAGAATCGGCCTCATCAGATAATCTACAAACAACAAATTCTGGGGAGGGTGTGGACAAAAGGAACCCTCTTCCGCTATTGGTGGGAATGTAAATTGATACAGTCACTATGGAGAACAGTATGGAGGTTCATTTAAAAAACTAAAAAGAGAATTACCATAGGATCCAGCAATCCCACTTCTGGGCATATACCCAGAGAAAACCATAAATCACAAAGACACATTCACCACAATGTTCATTGCAGCACTATTTACAATAGCCAGGTAATGGAAGCAACCTAAATGCCCACAGACAGACGAATGGATAAAGATGTGGTACATATATAAAATGGAATATTACTCAGCCAAAAAAAGGAATGAAACTGGGTCATTTGTAGAGAAGTTGATGGATCTAGAGACTGTCATACAGAGAGAAGTAAGTCAGAAAGAGAAAAACAAATATTGTATATTAATGCCTATATGTGGAACCTAGAAAAATGGTACAGATGAACTGGTTTGCAGGGCAGAAAGAGAGACACAGAGGTAGAGAACAAACGTATGGACATGGACACAAAGTGGGGGAAGCCATGGGGTGGTGGTGGTGGGATGAGTTGGGAGATTGGGATTGACCTGTATACATGTATATGCATAAAATAGATAACTAATAATAACCTACTGTATAAAAAATAAATTAAATTAAATTTCAAAATTTTTAAAAATAAAATGTAAAAATAAAACAGAAAAAAAGTGCTTCCATTCACACTGATGTATTTATAAGAATGAATTATTTCCATGCTTATATCCATAAATACATAAAAGAGGAATAAAATCTAACTTGACCAAAAAAGAAAAAAAAAACTGAACCTAACATTTATACAGAGGAAAACACTACCAAGGCACTTGCTCCAGTGGTAAACAATTCTGAAATTGGTCAGAGGTGGGGAATCATCTCCCATACAGCCAGCAGCCCCGCCCGCCCACGCAAGGAGCGTCCTTATTGCAAAGCTGGGGGACCGTGCCGAGGCCTCTGTGAGTAAACGTGAGCTGAGCCCCAGGCCAGCTGCTGCTGAACTCTTCCCACCCTTCCCAGGTGAAACACCTGAATATGTACAAGGGCTTGAAAGCCTAGAGGAAGGGCCGTGGAGCCACACCAGCGACAGCACGCAGGCCAACTTGGTGCCTGCAGGTCAGCCAGGATGGTCCTGGCCACGGGCGCTCTTCTGGAAGCTTTCCATTGCCCTGCCTGAGATACCCCTCCTGTCCCGGCCCCCACTCCTTTTTTTCCTTCCTCACCTCAGCCCGGAGAGATATTCCAGTGGAAGTTATGGGTGACACATCCTCTTCTTTACAGGTGGCAGCCTGGCAACTCCTGCCGAAAGTCCAGCAGAGCCCCACTCACACCGGGCCCCCCACAAAGCCGTGGACCCTCACACCCTCCCACCAGCACAGCCCCGAGACTGCTGACGGGGCAGAGAATATGCAGTCAGGCACAGCTGCAGGGGCTATTGCTGCCTGGAGTGCTGTTTATATTGACCTCAACCCAGGCACACCTGGGGAGGGCTTGCTGGCAGGGTCAGGCTGCCCAGGTCAGCTAATCCTCAGTCCTCGGGGAATCACATTGCAGAAAATGGACCTCGCTAAGACAGAATATTCGCCAAGGAAAAAAAGTACACCATTCCATTTGCAGCACCGTAGATGAATCTCGAGGTAATCACGTGACTTGGAGTAAGTCAGAAAGTGAAAGACACATATCATATCATATCACTTATAGGTGTTACCTATAAATTGATACCAGGGCAGATATTTCCACGGAGAAGGGCAATCACAGATTCATTAAACAAACTTATGGTTCACCAAAGGAAAGGTGTGAGGATTGAATTCATTACGATATTGGGGTTAACAGACATATACAAACACAGTAGACGTATAGATTCACCAAAGACCTACGGAGTACCAAGAGAAGACTACTCAACATTCTGTCATAACGTACATGGGAAAAGGATCCCAGGAAGAACAGACATATGTATATGTGTAAAAGAACCACCTCTTGCACACCTACAACAAGCTAAACGTTGTACTCAAACTTGCTGTAATAAAAAATAAAAAATTAAATTAAAAACACGAACAAGAAGTAGTGAGACAAACTTGAGGGGCTTTCTCGTGGCACATTCCGTTCTACATTCCAATCTAGAACGCGACTTCCATTGAGGCTCTGCTGCCCTAGTAACCAGATTTGGTAAGGGAGAACTGCTGCCACCTTGTGGCCGTTTCACACAACAGCAGCTTTAATCCCAGCGCTAATGGTCAGTGGATATTCCAAATCATTACAGGCCTGTAAATGACACCTGCCCTGAAAACAAATCCTGGGGTCATATATCGACCAAAAAATTCAAAAGACGTCCATATTTCAAAACGACAGTTTCAAGAGGCATATTTCACGCACATTAGTGTTCTGCTTCTTTTGCTTGCTTTCTTTCTTTGTTAAAAAAACGGGAATGGAAAAAGGCAACCCTCAGAATGGGCGAAAACGTTCACAAACGAATCAATGGACAAAGGTTTAATCTCCAATATATATAAACAGCTCATGCAGTTTAATATTAATAAAACAAACAACCCAATACAAAAATGGGCAGAAGACCTAAAGAGACGTTTCTTCAAAGAAGACACAGAGATGGCCAAGACGCACATGAAAAGCTGCTCAACATCACTAATTATTAGAGAAATGCAAATCAAAACTACAATGAGGTAAGACCTCACACCTGTGAGAATCGGCCTCATCAGATAATCTACAAACAACAAATTCTGGGGAGGGTGTGGACAAAAGGAACCCTCTTCCGCTATTGGTGGGAATGTAAATTGATACAGTCACTATGGAGAACAGTATGGAGGTTCATTTAAAAAACTAAAAAGAGAATTACCATAGGATCCAGCAATCCCACTTCTGGGCATATACCCAGAGAAAACCATAAATCACAAAGACACATTCACCACAATGTTCATTGCAGCACTATTTACAATAGCCAGGTAATGGAAGCAACCTAAATGCCCACAGACAGACGAATGGATAAAGATGTGGTACATATATAAAATGGAATATTACTCAGCCAAAAAAAGGAATGAAACTGGGTCATTTGTAGAGAAGTTGATGGATCTAGAGACTGTCATACAGAGAGAAGTAAGTCAGAAAGAGAAAAACAAATATTGTATATTAATGCCTATATGTGGAACCTAGAAAAATGGTACAGATGAACTGGTTTGCAGGGCAGAAAGAGAGACACAGAGGTAGAGAACAAACGTATGGACATGGACACAAAGTGGGGGAAGCCATGGGGTGGTGGTGGTGGGATGAGTTGGGAGATTGGGATTGACCTGTATACATGTATATGCATAAAATAGATAACTAATAATAACCTACTGTATAAAAAATAAATTAAATTAAATTTCAAAATTTTTAAAAATAAAATGTAAAAATAAAACAGTAAAAAAGTGCTTCCATTCACACTGATGTATTTATAAGAATGAATTATTTCCATGCTTATATCCATAAATACATAAAAGAGGAATAAAATCTAACTTGAACCAAAAAAAAAAACAAAAAACTGAACCTAACATTTATACAGAGGAAAACACTACCAAGGCACTTGCTCCAGTGGTAAACAATTCTGAAATTGGTCAGAGGTGGGGAATCATCTCCCATACAGCCAGCAGCCCCGCCCGCCCACGCAAGGAGCGTCCTTATTGCAAAGCTGGAGGACCGTGCCGAGGCCTCTGTGAGTAAACGTGAGCTGAGCCCCAGGCCAGCTGCTGCTGAACTCTTCCCACCCTTCCCAGGTGAAACACCTGAATATGTACAAGGGCTTGAAAGCCTAGAGGAAGGGCCGTGGAGCCACACCAGCGACAGCACGCAGGCCAACTTGGTGCCTGCAGGTCAGCCAGGATGGTCCTGGCCACGGGCGCTCTTCTGGAAGCTTTCCATTGCCCTGCCTGAGATACCCCTCCTGTCCCGGCCCCCACTCCCTTTTTTCCTTCCTCACCTCAGCCCGGAGAGATATTCCAGTGGAAGTTATGGGTGACACATCCTCTTCTTTACAGGTGGCAGCCTGGCAACTCCTGCCGAAAATCCAGCAGAGCCCCACTCACACCGGGCCCCCACAAAGCCGTGGACCCTCACACCCTCCCACCAGCACAGCCCCGAAACTGCTGACGGGGCAGAGAATATGCAGTCAGGCACAGCTGCAGGGGCTATTGCTGCCTGGAGTGCTGTTAATATTGACCTCAACCCAGGCACACCTGGGGAGGGCTTGCCGGCAGGGTCAGGCTGCCCAGGTCAGCTAATCCTCAGCCCTCGGGGAATCACATTGCAGAAAATGGACCTCGCTAAGACAGAATATTCGCCAAGGAAAAAAAGGACACAATGCCATTTGCAGCACCGTAGATGAGTCTCGAGGTAATCACGTGACTTGGAGTAAGTCAGAAAGTGAAAGACACATATCATATCATATCACTTATAGGTGTTACCTATAAATTGATACCAGGGCAGATATTTCCACGGAGAAGGGCAATCACAGATTCATTAAACAAACTTATGGTTCACCAAAGGAAAGGTGTGAGGATTGAATTCATTACGATATTGGGGTTAACAGACATATACAAACACAGTAGACGTATAGATTCACCAAAGATCTACAGAGTACCAAGAGAAGACTACTCAACATTCTGTCATAACGTACATGGGAAAAGGATCCCAGGAAGAACAGACATATGTATATGTGTAAAAGAACCACCTCTTGCACACCTACAACAAGCTAAACGTTGTACTCAAACTTGCTGTAATAAAAAATAAAAAATTAAATTAAAAACACGAACAAGAAGTAGTGAGACAAACTTGAGGGGCTTTCTCCTGGCACATTCCGTTCTACATTCCAATCTAGAACGCGACTTCCATTGAGGCTCTGCTGCCCTAGTAACCAGATTTGGTAAGGGAGAACTGCTGCCACCTTGTGGCCGTTTCACACAACAGCAGCTTTAATCCCAGCGCTAATGGTCAGTGGATATTCCAAATCATTACAGGCCTGTAAATGACACCTGCCCTGAAAACATATCCTGGGGTCATATATCGACCAAAAAATTCAAAAGACGTCCATATTTCAAAACGACAGTTTCAAGAGGCATATTTCACGCACATTAGTGTTCTGCTTCTTTTGCTTGCTTTCTTTCTTTGTTAAAAAAACGGGAATGGAAAAAGGCAACCCTCAGAATGGGCGAAAACGTTCACAAACGAATCAATGGACAAAGGTTTAATCTCCAATACATATAAACAGCTCATGCAGCTTAATATTAATAAAACAAACAACCCAATACAAAAATGGGCAGAAGATCTAAAGAGACGTTTCTTCAAAGAAGACACAGAGATGGCCAAGACGCACATGAAAAGCTGCTCAACATCACTAATTATTAGAGAAATGCAAATCAAAACTACAATGAGGTAAGACCTCACACCTGTGAGAATCGGCCTCATCAGATAATCTACAAACAACAAATTCTGGGGAGGGTGTGGACAAAAGGAACCCTCTTCCGCTATTGGTGGGAATGTAAATTGATACAGTCACTATGGAGAACAGTATGGAGGTTCCTTTCAAAAACTAAAAAGAGAATTACCATAGGATCCAGCAATCCCACTTCTGGGCATATACCCAGAGAAAACCATAAATCACAAAGACACATTCACCACAATGTTCATTGCAGCACTATTTACAATAGCCAGGTAATGGAAGCAACCTAAATGCCCACAGACAGACGAATGGATAAAGATGTGGTACATATATAAAATGGAATATTACTCAGCCAAAAAAAGGAATGAAACTGAGTCATTTGTAGAGAAGTTGATGGATCTAGAGACTGTCATACAGAGTGAAGTAAGTCAGAAAGAGAAAAACAAATATTGTATATTAATGCCTATATGTGGAAGCTAGAAAAATGGTACAGATGAACTGGTTTGCAGGGCAGAAATAGAGACACAGAGGTAGAGAACAAACGTATGGACATGGACACAAAGTGGGGGAAGCCATGGGGTGGTGGTGGTGGGATGAGTTGGGAGATTGGGATTGACCTGTATACATGTATATGCATAAAATAGATAACTAATAATAACCTACTGTATAGAAAAATAAATTAAATTAAATTTCAAAATTTTTAAAAATAAAATGTAAAAATAAAACAGAAAAAAAGTTCTTCCATTCACACTGATGTATTTATAAGAATGAATTATTTCCATGCTTATATCCATAAATACATAAAAGAGGAATAAAATCTAACTTGAACCAAAAAAGAAAAAAAAAACTGAACCTAACATTTATACAGAGGAAAACACTACCAAGGCACTTGCTCCAGTGGTAAACAATTCTGAAATTGGTCAGAGGTGGGGAATCATCTCCCATACAGCCAGCAGCCCCGCCCGCCCACGCAAGGAGCGTCCTTATTGCAAAGCTGGGGGACCGTGCCGAGGCCTCTGTGAGTAAACGTGAGCTGAGCCCCAGGCCAGCTGCTGCTGAACTCTTCCCACCCTTCATAGGTGAAATACCTGAATATGTACAAGGGCTTGAAAGCCTAGAGGAAGGGCCGTGGAGCCACACCAGCGACAGCACGCAGGCCAACTTGGTGCCTGCAGGTCAGCCAGGATGGTCCTGGCCACGGGCGCTCTTCTGGAAGCTTTCCATTGCCCTGCCTGAGATACCCCTCCTGTCCCGGCCCCCACTCCTTTTTTTCCTTCCTCACCTCAGCCCGGAGAGATATTCCCGTGGAAGTTATGGGTGACACATCCTCTTCTTTACAGGTGGCAGCCTGGCAACTCCTGCCGAAAGTCCAGCAGAGACCCACTCACACCGGGCCCCCCACAAAGCCGTGGACCCTCACACCCTCCCACCAGCACAGCCCCGAGACTGCTGACGGGGCAGAGAATATGCAGTCAGGCACAGCTGCAGGGGCTATTGCTGCCTGGAGTGCTGTTTATATTGACCTCAACCCAGGCACACCTGGGGAGGGCTTGCCGGCAGGGTCAGGCTGCCCAGGTCAGCTAATCCTCAGCCCTCGGGGAATCACATTGCAGAAAATGGACCTCGCTAAGACAGAATATTCACCAAGGAAAAAAAGGACACAATGCCATTTGCAGCACCGTAGATGAGTCTCGAGGTAATCACGTGACTTGGAGTAAGTCAGAAAGTGAAAGACACATATCATATCATATCACTTATAGGTGTTACCTATAAATTGATACCAGGGCAGATATTTCCACGGAGAAGGGCAATCACAGATTCATTAAACAAACTTATGGTTCACCAAAGGAAAGGTGTGAGGATTGAATTCATTACGATATTGGGGTTAACAGACATATACAAACACAGTAGACGTATAGAATCACCAAAGACCTACGGAGTACCAAGAGAAGACTACTCAACATTCTGTCATAACGTACATGGGAAAAGGATCCCAGGAAGAACAGACATATGTATATGTGTAAAAGAACCACCTCTTGCACACCTACAACAAGCTAAACGTTGTACTCAAACTTGCTGTAATAAAAAATAAAAAATTAAATTAAAAACACGAACAAGAAGTAGTGAGACAAACTTGAGGGGCTTTCTCCTGGCACATTCCGTTCTACATTCCAATCTAGAACGCGACTTCCATTGAGGCTCTGCTGCCCTAGTAACCAGATTTGGTAAGGGAGAACTGCTGCCACCTTGTGGCCGTTTCACACAACAGCAGCTTTAATCCCAGCGCTAATGGTCAGTGGATATTCCAAATCATTACAGGCCTGTAAATGACACCTGCCCTGAAAACATATCCTGGGGTCATATATCGACCAAAAAATTCAAAAGACGTCCATATTTCAAAACGACAGTTTCAAGAGGCATATTTCACGCACATTAGTGTTCTGCTTCTTTTGCTTGCTTTCTTTCTTTGTTAAAAAAACGGGAATGGAAAAAGGCAACCCTCAGAATGGGCGAAAACGTTCACAAACGAATCAATGGACAAAGGTTTAATCTCCAATACATATAAACAGCTCATGCAGCTTAATATTAATAAAACAAACAACCCAATACAAAAATGGGCAGAAGATCTAAAGAGACGTTTCTTCAAAGAAGACACAGAGATGGCCAAGACGCACATGAAAAGCTGCTCAACATCACTAATTATTAGAGAAATGCAAATCAAAACTACAATGAGGTAAGACCTCACACCTGTGAGAATCGGCCTCATCAGATAATCTACAAACAACAAATTCTGGGGAGGGTGTGGACAAAAGGAACCCTCTTCCGCTATTGGTGGGAATGTAAATTGATACAGTCACTATGGAGAACAGTATGGAGGTTCCTTTCAAAAACTAAAAAGAGAATTACCATAGGATCCAGCAATCCCACTTCTGGGCATATACCCAGAGAAAACCATAAATCACAAAGACACATTCACCACAATGTTCATTGCAGCACTATTTACAATAGCCAGGTAATGGAAGCAACCTAAATGCCCACAGACAGACGAATGGATAAAGATGTGGTACATATATAAAATGGAATATTACTCAGCCAAAAAAAGGAATGAAACTGAGTCATTTGTAGAGAAGTTGATGGATCTAGAGACTGTCATACAGAGTGAAGTAAGTCAGAAAGAGAAAAACAAATATTGTATATTAATGCCTATATGTGGAACCTAGAAAAATGGTACAGATGAACTGGTTTGCAGGGCAGAAATAGAGACACAGAGGTAGAGAACAAACGTATGGACATGGACACAAAGAGGGGGAAGCCATGGGGTGGTGGTGGTGGGATGAGTTGGGAGATTGGGATTGACCTGTATACATGTATATGCATAAAATAGATAACTAATAATAACCTACTGTATAGAAAAATAAATTAAATTAAATTTCAAAATTTTTAAAAATAAAATGTAAAAATAAAACAGAAAAAAAGTTCTTCCATTCACACTGATGTATTTATAAGAATGAATTATTTCCATGCTTATATCCATAAATACATAAAAGAGGAATAAAATCTAACTTGAACCAAAAAAGAAAAAAAAACTGAACCTAACATTTATACAGAGGAAAACACTACCAAGGCACTTGCTCCAGTGGTAAACAATTCTGAAATTGGTCAGAGGTGGGGAATCATCTCCCATACAGCCAGCAGCCCCGCCCGCCCACACAAGGAGCGTCCTTATTGCAAAGCTGGGGGACCGTGCCGAGGCCTCTGTGAGTAAACGTGAGCTGAGCCCCAGGCCAGCTGCTGCTGAACTCTTCCCACCCTTCCCAGGTGAAACACCTGAATATGTACAAGGGCTTGAAAGCCTAGAGGAAGGGCCGTGGAGCCACACCAGCGACAGCACGCAGGCCAACTTGGTGCCTGCAGGTCAGCCAGGATGGTCCTGGCCACGGGCGCTCTTCTGGAAGCTTTCCATTGCCCTGCCTGAGATACCCCTCCTGTCCCGGCCCCCACTCCTTTTTTTCCTTCCTCACCTCAGCCCGGAGAGATATTCCCGTGGAAGTTATGTTTGACACATCCTCTTCTTTACAGGTGGCAGCCTGGCAACTCCTGCCGAAAGTCCAGCAGAGCCCCACTCACACCGGGCCCCCCACAAAGCCGTGGACCCTCACACCCTCCCACCAGCACAGCCCCGAGACTGCTGACGGGGCAGAGAATATGCAGTCAGGAACAGCTGCAGGGGCTATTGCTGCCTGGAGTGCTGTTTATATTGACCTCAACCCAGGCACACCTGGGGAGGGCTTGCCGGCAGGGTCAGGCTGCCCAGGTCAGCTAATCCTCAGCCCTCGGGGAATCACATTGCAGAAAATGGACCTCGCTAAGACAGAATATTCGCCAAGGAAAAAAAGGACACAATGCCATTTGCAGCACCGTAGATGAGTCTCGAGGTAATCACGTGACTTGGAGTAAGTCAGAAAGTGAAAGACACATATCATATCATATCACTTATAGGTGTTACCTATAAATTGATACCAGGGCAGATATTTCCACGGAGAAGGGCAATCACAGATTCATTAAACAAACTTATGGTTCACCAAAGGAAAGGTGTGAGGATTGAATTCATTACGATATTGGGGTTAACAGACATATACAAACACAGTAGACGTATAGAATCACCAAAGACCTACGGAGTACCAAGAGAAGACTACTCAACATTCTGTCATAACGTACATGGGAAAAGGATCCCAGGAAGAACAGACATATGTATATGTGTAAAAGAACCACCTCTTGCACACCTACAACAAGCTAAACGTTGTACTCAAACTTGCTGTAATAAAAAATAAAAAATTAAATTAAAAACACGAACAAGAAGTAGTGAGACAAACTTGAGGGGCTTTCTCCTGGCACATTCCGTTCTACATTCCAATCTAGAACGCGACTTCCATTGAGGCTCTGCTGCCCTAGTAACCAGATTTGGTAAGGGAGAACTGCTGCCACCTTGTGGCCGTTTCACACAACAGCAGCTTTAATCCCAGCGCTAATGGTCAGTGGATATTCCAAATCATTACAGGCCTGTAAATGACACCTGCCCTGAAAACATATCCTGGGGTCATATATCGACCAAAAAATTCAAAAGACGTCCATATTTCAAAACGACAGTTTCAAGAGGCATATTTCACGCACATTAGTGTTCTGCTTCTTTTGCTTGCTTTCTTTCTTTGTTAAAAAAACGGGAATGGAAAAAGGCAACCCTCAGAATGGGCGAAAACGTTCACAAACGAATCAATGGACAAAGGTTTAATCTCCAATACATATAAACAGCTCATGCAGCTTAATATTAATAAAACAAACAACCCAATACAAAAATGGGCAGAAGATCTAAAGAGACGTTTCTTCAAAGAAGACACAGAGATGGCCAAGACGCACATGAAAAGCTGCTCAACATCACTAATTATTAGAGAAATGCAAATCAAAACTACAATGAGGTAAGACCTCACACCTGTGAGAATCGGCCTCATCAGATAATCTACAAACAACAAATTCTGGGGAGGGTGTGGACAAAAGGAACCCTCTTCCGCTATTGGTGGGAATGTAAATTGATACAGTCACTATGGAGAACAGTATGGAGGTTCCTTTCAAAAACTAAAAAGAGAATTACCATAGGATCCAGCAATCCCACTTCTGGGCATATACCCAGAGAAAACCATAAATCACAAAGACACATTCACCACAATGTTCATTGCAGCACTATTTACAATAGCCAGGTAATGGAAGCAACCTAAATGCCCACAGACAGACGAATGGATAAAGATGTGGTACATATATAAAATGGAATATTACTCAGCCAAAAAAAGGAATGAAACTGAGTCATTTGTAGAGAAGTTGATGGATCTAGAGACTGTCATACAGAGTGAAGTAAGTCAGAAAGAGAAAAACAAATATTGTATATTAATGCCTATATGTGGAACCTAGAAAAATGGTACAGATGAACTGGTTTGCAGGGCAGAAATAGAGACACAGAGGTAGAGAACAAACGTATGGACATGGACACAAAGAGGGGGAAGCCATGGGGTGGTGGTGGTGGGATGAGTTGGGAGATTGGGATTGACCTGTATACATGTATATGCATAAAATAGATAACTAATAATAACCTACTGTATAGAAAAATAAATTAAATTAAATTTCAAAATTTTTAAAAATAAAATGTAAAAATAAAACAGAAAAAAAGTTCTTCCATTCACACTGATGTATTTATAAGAATGAATTATTTCCATGCTTATATCCATAAATACATAAAAGAGGAATAAAATCTAACTTGAACCAAAAAAGAAAAAAAAACTGAACCTAACATTTATACAGAGGAAAACACTACCAAGGCACTTGCTCCAGTGGTAAACAATTCTGAAATTGGTCAGAGGTGGGGAATCATCTCCCATACAGCCAGCAGCCCCGCCCGCCCACACAAGGAGCGTCCTTATTGCAAAGCTGTGGGACCGTGCCGAGGCCTCTGTGAGTAAACGTGAGCTGAGCCCCAGGCCAGCTGCTGCTGAACTCTTCCCACCCTTCCCAGGTGAAACACCTGAATATGTACAAGGGCTTGAAAGCCTAGAGGAAGGGCCGTGGAGCCACACCAGCGACAGCACGCAGGCCAACTTGGTGCCTGCAGGTCAGCCAGGATGGTCCTGGCCACGGGCGCTCTTCTGGAAGCTTTCCATTGCCCTGCCTGAGATACCCCTCCTGTCCCGGCCCCCACTCCTTTTTTTCCTTCCTCACCTCAGCCCGGAGAGATATTCCCGTGGAAGTTATGTTTGACACATCCTCTTCTTTACAGGTGGCAGCCTGGCAACTCCTGCCGAAAGTCCAGCAGAGCCCCACTCACACCGGGCCCCCCACAAAGCCGTGGACCCTCACACCCTCCCACCAGCACAGCCCCGAGACTGCTGACGGGGCAGAGAATATGCAGTCAGGCACAGCTGCAGGGGCTATTGCTGCCTGGAGTGCTGTTTATATTGACCTCAACCCAGGCACACCTGGGGAGGGCTTGCCGGCAGGGTCAGGCTGCCCAGGTCAGCTAATCCTCAGCCCTCGGGGAATCACATTGCAGAAAATGGACCTCGCTAAGACAGAATATTCGCCAAGGAAAAAAAGGACACAATGCCATTTGCAGCACCGTAGATGAGTCTCGAGGTAATCACGTGACTTGGAGTAAGTCAGAAAGTGAAAGACACATATCATATCATATCACTTATAGGTGTTACCTATAAATTGATACCAGGGCAGATATTTCCACGGAGAAGGGCAATCACAGATTCATTAAACAAACTTATGGTTCACCAAAGGAAAGGTGTGAGGATTGAATTCATTACGATATTGGGGTTAACAGACATATACAAACACAGTAGACGTATAGAATCACCAAAGACCTACGGAGTACCAACAGAAGACTACTCAACATTCTGTCATAACGTACATGGGAAAAGGATCCCAGGAAGAACAGACATATGTATATGTGTAAAAGAACCACCTCTTGCACACCTACAACAAGCTAAACGTTGTACTCAAACTTGCTGTAATAAAAAATAAAAAATTAAATTAAAAACACGAACAAGAAGTAGTGAGACAAACTTGAGGGGCTTTCTCCTGGCACATTCCGTTCTACATTCCAATCTAGAACGCGACTTCCATTGAGGCTCTGCTGCCCTAGTAACCAGATTTGGTAAGGGAGAACTGCTGCCACCTTGTGGCCGTTTCACACAACAGCAGCTTTAATCCCAGCGCTAATGGTCAGTGGATATTCCAAATCATTACAGGCCTGTAAATGACACCTGCCCTGAAAACATATCCTGGGGTCATATATCGACCAAAAAATTCAAAAGACGTCCATATTTCAAAACGACAGTTTCAAGAGGCATATTTCACGCACATTAGTGTTCTGCTTCTTTTGCTTGCTTTCTTTCTTTGTTAAAAAAACGGGAATGGAAAAAGGCAACCCTCAGAATGGGCGAAAACGTTCACAAACGAATCAATGGACAAAGGTTTAATCTCCAATACATATAAACAGCTCATGCAGCTTAATATTAATAAAACAAACAACCCAATACAAAAATGGGCAGAAGATCTAAAGAGACGTTTCTTCAAAGAAGACACAGAGATGGCCAAGACGCACATGAAAAGCTGCTCAACATCACTAATTATTAGAGAAATGCAAATCAAAACTACAATGAGGTAAGACCTCACACCTGTGAGAATCGGCCTCATCAGATAATCTACAAACAACAAATTCTGGGGAGGGTGTGGACAAAAGGAACCCTCTTCCGCTATTGGTGGGAATGTAAATTGATACAGTCACTATGGAGAACAGTATGGAGGTTCCTTTCAAAAACTAAAAAGAGAATTACCATAGGATCCAGCAATCCCACTTCTGGGCATATACCCAGAGAAAACCATAAATCACAAAGACACATTCACCACAATGTTCATTGCAGCACTATTTACAATAGCCAGGTAATGGAAGCAACCTAAATGCCCACAGACAGACGAATGGATAAAGATGTGGTACATATATAAAATGGAATATTACTCAGCCAAAAAAAGGAATGAAACTGAGTCATTTGTAGAGAAGTTGATGGATCTAGAGACTGTCATACAGAGTGAAGTAAGTCAGAAAGAGAAAAACAAATATTGTATATTAATGCCTATATGTGGAAGCTAGAAAAATGGTACAGATGAACTGGTTTGCAGGGCAGAAATAGAGACACAGAGGTAGAGAACAAACGTATGGACATGGACACAAAGTGGGGGAAGCCATGGGGTGGTGGTGGTGGGATGAGTTGGGAGATTGGGATTGACCTGTATACATGTATATGCATAAAATAGATAACTAATAATAACCTACTGTATAGAAAAATAAATTAAATTAAATTTCAAAATTTTTAAAAATAAAATGTAAAAATAAAACAGAAAAAAAGTTCTTCCATTCACACTGATGTGTTTATAAGAATGAATTATTTCCATGCTTATATCCATAAATACATAAAAGAGGAATAAAATCTAACTTGAACCAAAAAAGAAAAAAAAACTAAACCTAACATTTATACAGAGGAAAACACTACCAAGGCACTTGCTCCAGTGGTAAACAATTCTGAAATTGGTCAGAGGTGGGGAATCATCTCCCATACAGCCAGCAGCCCCGCCCGCCCACGCAAGGAGCGTCCTTATTGAAAAGCTGGGGGACCGTGCCGAGGTCTCTGTGAGTAAACGTGAGCTGAGCCCCAGGACAGCTGCTGCTGAACTCTTCCCACCCTTCCCAGGTGAAACACCTGAATATGTACAAGGGCTTGAAAGCCTAGAGGAAGGGCCGTGGAGCCACACCAGCGACAGCACGCAGGCCAACTTGGTGCCTGCAGGTCAGCCAGGATGGTCCTGGCCACGGGCGCTCTTCTGGAAGCTTTCCATTGCCCTGCCTGAGATACCCCTCCTGTCCCGGCCCCCACTCCTTTTTTTCCTTCCTCACCTCAGCCCGGAGAGATATTCCAGTGGAAGTTATGGGTGACACATCCTCTTCTTTACAGGTGGCAGCCTGGCAACTCCTGCCGAAAGTCCAGCAGAGCCCCACTCACACCGGGCCACCCACAAAGCCGTGGACCCTCACACCCTCCCACCAGCACAGCCCCGAGACTGCTGACGGGGCAGAGAATATGGAGTCAGGCACAGCTGCAGGGGCTATTGCTGCCTGGAGTGCTGTTTATATTGACCTCAACACAGGCACACCTGGGGAGGGCTTGCCGGCAGGGTCAGGCTGCCCAGGTCAGCTAATCCTCAGCCCTCGGGGAATCACATTGCAGAAAATGGACCTCGCTAAGACAGAATATTCGCCAAGGAAAAAAAGGACACAATGCCATTTGCAGCACCGTAGATGAGTCTCGAGGTAATCACGTGACTTGGAGTAAGTCAGAAAGTGAAAGACACATATCATATCATATCACTTATAGGTGTTACCTATAAATTGATACCAGGGCAGATATTTCCACGGAGAAGGGCAATCACAAATTCATTAAACAAACTTATGGTTCACCAAAGGAAAGGTGTGAGGATTAAATTCATTACGATATTGGGGTTAACAGACATATACAAACACAGTAGACGTATAGATTCACCAAAGACCTACGGAGTACCAAGAGAAGACTACTCAACATTCTGTCATAACGTACATGGGAAAAGGATCCCAGGAAGAACAGACATATGTATATGTGTAAAAGAACCACCTCTTGCACACCTACAACAAGCTAAACGTTGTACTCAAACTTGCTGTAATAAAAAATAAAAAATTAAATTAAAAACACGAACAAGAAGTAGTGAGACAAACTTGAGGGGCTTTCTCCTGGCACATTCCGTTCTACATTCCAATCTAGAACGCGACTTCCATTGAGGCTCTGCTGCCCTAGTAACCAGATTTGGTAAGGGAGAACTGCTGCCACCTTGTGGCCGTTTCACACAACAGCAGCTTTAATCCCAGCGCTAATGGTCAGTGGATATTCCAAATCATTACAGGCCTGTAAATGACACCTGCCCTGAAAACATAACCTGGGGTCATATATCGACCAAAAAATTCAAAAGACGTCCATATTTCAAAACGACAGTTTCAAGAGGCATATTTCACGCACATTAGTGTTCTGCTTCTTTTGCTTGCTTTCTTTCTTTGTTAAAAAAACGGGAATGGAAAAAGGCAACCCTCAGAATGGGCGAAAACGTTCACAAACGAATCAATGGACAAAGGTTTAATCTCCAATATATATAAACAGCTCATGCAGCTTAATATTAATAAAACAAACAACCCAATACAAAAATGGGCAGAAGATCTAAAGAGACGTTTCTTCAAAGAAGACACAGAGATGGCCAAGACGCACATGAAAAGCTGCTCAACATCACTAATTATTAGAGAAATGCAAATCAAAACTACAATGAGGTAAGACCTCACACCTGTGAGAATCGGCCTCATCAGATAATCTACAAACAACAAATTCTGGGGAGGGTGTGGACAAAAGGAACCCTCTTCCGCTATTGGTGGGAATGTAAATTGATACAGTCACTATGGAGAACAGTATGGAGGTTCCTTTAAAAAACTAAAAAGAGAATTACCATAGGATCCAGCAATCCCACTTCTGGGCATATACCCAGAGAAAACCATAAATCACAAAGACACATTCACCACAATGTTCATTGCAGCACTATTTACAATAGCCAGGTAATGGAAGCAACCTAAATGCCCACAGACAGACGAATGGATAAAGATGTGGTACATATATAAAATGGAATATTACTCAGCCAAAAAAAGGAATGAAACTGAGTCATTTGTAGAGAAGTTGATGGATCTAGAGACTGTCATACAGAGTGAAGTAAGTCAGAAAGAGAAAAACAAATATTGTATATTAATGCCTATATGTGGAAGCTAGAAAAATGGTACAGATGAACTGGTTTGCAGGGCAGAAATAGAGACACAGAGGTAGAGAACAAACGTATGGACATGGACACAAAGTGGGGGAAGCCATGGGGTGGTGGTGGTGGGATGAGTTGGGAGATTGGGATTGACCTGTATACATGTATATGCATAAAATAGATAACTAATAATAACCTACTGTATAAAAAATAAATTAAATTAAATTTCAAAATTTTTAAAAATAAAATGTAAAAATAAAACAGAAAAAAAGTGCTTCCATTCACACTGATGTATTTATAAGAATGAATTATTTCCATGCTTATATCCATAAATACATAAAAGAGGAATAAAATCTAACTTGACCAAAAAAGAAAAAAAAAACTGAACCTAACATTTATACAGAGGAAAACACTACCAAGGCACTTGCTCCAGTGGTAAACAATTCTGAAATTGGTCAGAGGTGGGGAATCATCTCCCATACAGCCAGCAGCCCCGCCCGCCCACGCAAGGAGCGTCCTTATTGCAAAGCTAGGGGACCGTGCCGAGGCCTCTGTGAGTAAACGTGAGCTGAGCCCCAGGCCAGCTGCTGCTGAACTCTTCCCACCCTTCCCAGGTGAAACACCTGAATATGTACAAGGGCTTGAAAGCCTAGAGGAAGGGCCGTGGAGCCACACCAGCGACAGCACGCAGGCCAACTTGGTGCCTGCAGGTCAGCCAGGATGGTCCTGGCCACGGGCGCTCTTCTGGAAGCTTTCCATTGCCCTGCCTGAGATACCCCTCCTGTCCCGGCCCCCACTCCTTTTTTTCCTTCCTCACCTCAGCCCGGAGAGATATTCCAGTGGAAGTTATGGGTGACACATCCTCTTCTTTACAGGTGGCAGCCTGGCAACTCCTGCCGAAAGTCCAGCAGAGCCCCACTCACACCGGGCCCCCCACAAAGCCGTGGACCCTCACACCCTCCCACCAGCACAGCCCCGAGACTGCTGACGGGGCAGAGAATATGCAGTCAGGCACAGCTGCAGGGGCTATTGCTGCCTGGAGTGCTGTTTATATTGACCTCAACCCAGGCACACCTGGGGAGGGCTTGCTGGCATGGTCAGGCTGCCCAGGTCAGCTAATCCTCAGCCCTCGGGGAATCACATTGCAGAAAATGGACCTCGCTAAGACAGAATATTCGCCAAGGAAAAAAAGTACACCATTCCATTTGCAGCACCGTAGATGAATCTCGAGTTATTCACGTGACTTGGAGTAAGTCAGAAAGTGAAAGACACATATCATATCATATCACTTATAGGTGTTACGTATAAATTGATACCAGGGCAGATATTTCCACGGAGAAGGGCAATCACAGATTCATTAAACAAACTTATGGTTCACCAAAGGAAAGGTGTGAGGATTGAATTCATTACGATATTGGGGTTAACAGACATATACAAACACAGTAGACGTATAGATTCACCAAAGACCTACGGAGTACCAAGAGAAGACTACTCAACATTCTGTCATAACGTACATGGGAAAAGGATCCCAGGAAGAACAGACATATGTATATGTGTAAAAGAACCACCTCTTGCACACCTACAACAAGCTAAACGTTGTACTCAAACTTGCTGTAATAAAAAATAAAAAATTAAATTAAAAACACGAACAAGAAGTAGTGAGACAAACTTGAGGGGCTTTCTCGTGGCACATTCCGTTCTACATTCCAATCTAGAACGCGACTTCCATTGAGGCTCTGCTGCCCTAGTAACCAGATTTGGTAAGGGAGAACTGCTGCCACCTTGTGGCCGTTTCACACAACAGCAGCTTTAATCCCAGCGCTAATGGTCAGTGGATATTCCAAATCATTACAGGCCTGTAAATGACACCTGCCCTGAAAACAAATCCTGGGGTCATATATCGACCAAAAAATTCAAAAGACGTCCATATTTCAAAATGACAGTTTCAAGAGGCATATTTCACGCACATTAGTGTTCTGCTTCTTTTGCTTGCTTTCTTTCTTTGTTAAAAAAACGGGAATGGAAAAAGGCAACCCTCAGAATGGGCGAAAACGTTCACAAACGAATCAATGGACAAAGGTTTAATCTCCAATATATATAAACAGCTCATGCAGTTTAATATTAATAAAACAAACAACCCAATACAAAAATGGGCAGAAGACCTAAAGAGACGTTTCTTCAAAGAAGACACAGAGATGGCCAAGACGCACATGAAAAGCTGCTCAACATCACTAATTATTAGAGAAATGCAAATCAAAACTACAATGAGGTAAGACCTCACACCTGTGAGAATCGGCATCATCAGATAATCTACAAACAACAAATTCTGGGGAGGGTGTGGACAAAAGGAACCCTCTTCCGCTATTGGTGGGAATGTAAATTGATACAGTCACTATGGAGAACAGTATGGAGGTTCCTTTAAAAAACTAAAAAGAGAATTACCATAGGATCCAGCAATCCCACTTCTGGGCATATACCCAGAGAAAACCATAAATCACAAAGACACATTCACCACAATGTTCATTGCAGCACTATTTACAATAGCCAGGTAATGGAAGCAACCTAAATGCCCACAGACAGACGAATGGATAAAGATGTGGTACATATATAAAATGGAATATTACTCAGCCAAAAAAAGGAATGAAACTGGGTCATTTGTAGAGAAGTTGATGGATCTAGAGACTGTCATACAGAGAGAAGTAAGTCAGAAAGAGAAAAACAAATATTGTTTATTAATGCCTATATGTGGAACCTAGAAAAATGGTACAGATGAACTGGTTTGCAGGGCAGAAATAGAGACACAGAGGTAGAGAACAAACGTATGGACATGGACACAAAGTGGGGGAAGCCATGGGGTGGTGGTGGTGGGATGAGTTGGGAGATTGGGATTGACCTGTATACATGTATATGCATAAAATAGATAACTAATAATAACCTACTGTATAAAAAATTAATTAAATTAAATTTCAAAATTGTTAAAAATAAAATATAAAAATAAAACAGAAAAAAAGTTCTTCCATTCACACTGATGTATTTATAAGAATGAATTATTTCCATGCTTATATGCATAAATACATAAAAGAGGAATAAAATCTAACTTGAACCAAAAAAGAAAAAAAAAAGCTGAACCTAACATTTATACAGAGGAAAACACTACCAAGGCACTTGCTCCAGTGGTAAACAATTCTGAAATTGGTCAGAGGTGGGGAATCATCTCCCATACAGCCAGCAGCCCCGCCCGCCCACGCAAGGAGCGTCCTTATTGCAAAGCTGGGGGACCGTGCCGAGGCCTCTGTGAGTAAACGTGAGCTGAGCCCCAGGCCAGCTGCTGCTGAACTCTTCCCACCCTTCCCAGGTGAAACACCTGAATATGTACAAGGGCTTGAAAGCCTAGAGGAAGGGCCGTGGAGCCACACCAGCGACAGCACGCAGGCCAACTTGGTGCCTGCAGGTCAGCCAGGATGGTCCTGGCCACGGGCGCTCTTCTGGAAGCTTTCCATTGCCCTGCCTGAGATACCCCTCCTGTCCCGGCCCCCACTCCTTTTTTTCCTTCCTCACCTCAGCCCGGAGAGATATTCCAGTGGAAGTTATGGGTGACACACCCTCTTCTTTACAGGTGGCAGCCTGGCAACTCCTGCCGAAAGTCCAGCAGAGCCCCACTCACACCGGGCCCCCCACAAAGCCGTGGACCCTCACACCCTCCCACCAGCACAGCCCCGAGACTGCTGACGGGGCCGAGAATATGCAGTCAGGCACAGCTGCAGGGGCTATTGCTGCCTGGAGTGCTGTTTATATTGACCTCAACCCACGCACACCTGGGGAGGGCTTGCTGGCAGGGTCAGGCTGCCCAGGTCAGCTAATCCTCAGCCCTCGGGGAATCACATTGCAGAAAATGGACCTCGCTAAGACAGAATATTCGCCAAGGAATAAAAGGACACAATGCCATTTGAAGCACCGTAGATGAATCTCGAGGTAATCACGTGACTTGGAGTAAGTCAGAAAGTGAAAGACACATATCATATCATATCACTTATAGGTGTTACCTATAAATTGATACCAGGGCAGATATTTCCACGGAGAAGGGCAATCACAGATTCATTAAACAAACTTATGGTTCACCAAAGGAAAGGTGTGAGGATTGAATTCATTACGATATTGGGGTTAACAGACATATACAAACACAGTAGACGTATAGATTCACCAAAGACCTACGGAGTACCAAGAGAAGACTACTCAACATTCTGTCATAACGTACAAGGGAAAAGGATCCCAGGAAGAACAGACATATGTATATGTGTAAAAGAACCACCTCTTGCACACCTACAACAAGCTAAACGTTGTACTCAAACTTGCTGTAATAAAAAATAAAAAATTAAATTAAAAACACGAACAAGAAGTAGTGAGACAAACTTGAGGGGCTTTCTCCTGGCACATTCCGTTCTACATTCCAATCTAGAACGCGACTTCCATTGAGGCTCTGCTGCCCTAGTAACCAGATTTGGTAAGGGAGAACTGCTGCCACCTTGTGGCCGTTTCACACATCAGCAGCTTTAATCCCAGCGCTAATGGTCAGTGGATATTCCAAATCATTACAGGCCTGTAAATGACACCTGCCCTGAAAACAAATCCTGGGGTCATATATCGACCAAAAAATTCAAAAGACGTCCATATTTCAAAACGACAGTTTCACGAGGCATATTTCACGCACATTAGTGTTCTGCTTCTTTTGCTTGCTTTCTTTCTTTGTTAAAAAAACGGGAATGGAAAAATGCAACCCTCAGAATGGGCGAAAACGTTCACAAACGAATCAATGGACAAAGGTTTAATCTCCAATATATATAAACAGCTCATGCAGCTTAATATTAATAAAACAAATAACCCAATACAAAAATGGGCAGAAGACCTAAAGAGACGTTTCTTCAAAGAAGACACAGAGATGGCCAAGACGCACATGAAAAGCTGCTCAACATCACTAATTATTAGAGAAATGCAAATCAAAACTACAATGAGGTAAGACCTCACACCTGTGAGAATCGGCATCATCAGATAATCTACAAACAACAAATTCTGGGGAGGGTGTGGACAAAAGGAACCCTCTTCCGCTATTGGTGGGAATGTAAATTGATACAGTCACTATGGAGAACAGTATGGAGGTTCCTTTAAAAAACTAAAAAGAGAATTACCATAGGATCCAGCAATCCCACTTCTGGGCATATACCCAGAGAAAACCATAAATCACAAAGACACATTCACCACAATGTTCATTGCAGCACTATTTACAATAGCCAGGTAATGGAAGCAACCTAAATGCCCACAGACAGACGAATGGATAAAGATGTGGTACATATATAAAATGGAATATTACTCAGCCAAAAAAAGGAATGAAACTGAGTCATTTGTAGAGAAGTTGATGGATCTAGAGACTGTCATACAGAGTGAAGTAAGTCAGAAAGAGAGAAAAACAAATATTGTATATTAATGCCTATATGTGGAACCTAGAAAAATGGTACAGATGAACTTGTTTGCAGGGCAGAAATAGAGACACAGAGGTAGAGAACAAACGTATGGACATGGACACAAAGTGGGGGAAGCCATGGGGTGGTGGTGGTGGGATGAGTTGGGAGATTGGGATTGACCTGTATACATGTATATGCATAAAATAGATAATTAATAATAACCTACTGTCTAAAAAAATTAATTAAATTAAATTTCAAAATTTTTAAAAATAAAATGTAAAAATAAAACAGAAAAAAAGTTCTTCCATTCACACTGATGTATTTATAAGAATGAATTATTTCCATGCTTATATCCATAAATACATAAAAGAGGAATAAAATCTAACTTGAACCAAAAAAGAAAAAAAAAACTGAACCTAACATTTATACAGAGGAAAACACTACCAAGGCACTTGCTCCAGTGGTAAACAATTCTGAAATTGGTCAGAGGTGGGGAATCATCTCCCATACAGCCAGCAGCCCCGCCCGCCCACGCAAGGAGCGTCCTTATTGCAAAGCTGGGGGACCGTGCCGAGGCCTCTGTGAGTAAACGTGAGCTGAGCCCCAGGCCAGCTGCTGCTGAACTCTTCCCACCCTTCCCAGGTGAAACACCTGAATATGTACAAGGGCTTGAAAGCCTAGAGGAAGGGCCGTGGAGCCACACCAGCGACAGCACGCAGGCCAACTTGGTGCCTGCAGGTCAGCCAGGATGGTCCTGGCCACGGGCGCTCTTCTGGAAGCTTTCCATTGCCCTGCCTGAGATACCCCTCCTGTCCCGGCCCCCACTCCTTTTTTTCCTTCCTCACCTCAGCCCGGAGAGATATTCCAGTGGAAGTTATGGGTGACACATCCTCTTCTTTACAGGTGGCAGCCTGGCAACTCCTGCCGAAAGTCCAGCAGAGCCCCACTCACACCGGGCCCCCCACAAAGCCGTGGACCCTCACACCCTCTCACCAGCACAGCCCCGAGACTGCTGACGGGGCAGAGAATATGGAGTCAGGCACAGCTGCAGGGGCTATTGCTGCCTGGAGTGCTGTTTATATTGACCTCAACCCAGGCACACCTGGGGAGGGCTTGCCGGCAGGGTCAGGCTGCCCAGGTCAGCTAATCCTCAGCCCTCGGGGAATCACATTGCAGAAAGTGGACCTCGCTAAGACAGAATATTCGCCAAGGAAAAAAAGGACACAATGCCATTTGCAGCACCGTAGATGAGTCTCGAGGTAATCACGTGACTTGGAGTAAGTCAGAAAGTGAAAGACACATATCATATCATATCACTTATAGGTGTTACCTATAAATTGATACCAGGGCAGATATTTCCACGGAGAAGGGCAATCACAGATTCATTAAACAAACTTATGGTTCACCAAAGGAAAGGTGTGAGGATTGAATTCATTACGATATTGGGGTTAACAGACATATACAAACACAGTAGACGTATAGAATCACCAAAGACCTACGGAGTACCAAGAGAAGACTACTCAACATTCTGTCATAAAGTACATGGGAAAGGGATCCCAGGAAGAACAGACATATGTATATGTGTAAAAGAACCACCTCTTGCACACCTACAACAAGCTAAACGTTGTACTCAAACTTGCTGTAATAAAAAATAAAAAATTAAATTAAAAACACGAACAAGAAGTAGTGAGACAAACTTGAGGGGCTTTCTCCTGGCACATTCCGTTCTACATTCCAATCTAGAACGCGACTTCCATTGAGGCTCTGCTGCCCTAGTAACCAGATTTGGTAAGGGAGAACTGCTGCCACCTTGTGGCCGTTTCACACAACAGCAGCTTTAATCCCAGCGCTAATGGTCAGTGGATATTCCAAATCATTACAGGCCTGTAAATGACACCTGCCCTGAAAACATATCCTGGGGTCATATATCGACCAAAAAATTCAAAAGACGTCCATATTTCAAAACGACAGTTTCAAGAGGCATATTTCACGCACATTAGTGTTCTGCTTCTTTTGCTTGCTTTCTTTCTTTGTTAAAAAAACGGGAATGGAAAAAGGCAACCCTCAGAATGGGCGAAAACGTTCACAAACGAATCAATGGACAAAGGTTTAATCTCCAATATATATAAACAGCTCATGCAGCTTAATATTAATAAAACAAACAACCCAATACAAAAATGGGCAGAAGATCTAAAGAGACGTTTCTTCAAAGAAGACACAGAGATGGCCAAGACGCACATGAAAAGCTGCTCAACATCACTAATTATTAGAGAAATGCAAATCAAAACTACAATGAGGTAAGACCTCACACCTGTGAGAATCGGCCTCATCAGATAATCTACAAACAACAAATTCTGGGGAGGGTGTGGACAAAAGGAACCCTCTTCCGCTATTGGTGGGAATGTAAATTGATACAGTCACTATGGAGAACAGTATGGAGGTTCCTTTAAAAAACTAAAAAGAGAATTACCATAGGATCCAGCAATCCCACTTCTGGGCATATACCCAGAGAAAACCATAAATCACAAAGACACATTCACCACAATGTTCATTGCAGCACTATTTACAATAGCCAGGTAATGGAAGCAACCTAAATGCCCACAGACAGACGAATGGATAAAGATGTGGTACATATATAAAATGGAATATTACTCAGCCAAAAAAAGGAATGAAACTGAGTCATTTGTAGAGAAGTTGATGGATCTAGAGACTGTCATACAGAGTGAAGTAAGTCAGAAAGAGAAAAACAAATATTGTATATTAATGCCTATATGTGGAAGCTAGAAAAATGGTACAGATGAACTGGTTTGCAGGGCAGAAATAGAGACACAGAGGTAGAGAACAAACGTATGGACATGGACACAAAGTGGGGGAAGCCATGGGGTGGTGGTGGTGGGATGAGTTGGGAGATTGGGATTGACCTGTATACATGTATATGCATAAAATAGATAACTAATAATAACCTACTGTATAGAAAAATAAATTAAATTAAATTTCAAAATTTTTAAAACTAAAATGTAAAAATAAAACAGAAAAAAAGTTCTTCCATTCACACTGATGTATTTATAAGAATGAATTATTTCCATGCTTATATCCATAAATACATAAAAGAGGAATAAAATCTAACTTGAACCAAAAAAAAAAACAAAAAACTGAACCTAACATTTATACAGAGGAAAACACTACCAAGGCACTTGCTCCAGTGGTAAACAATTCTGAAATTGGTCAGAGGTGGGGAATCATCTCCCATACAGCCAGCAGCCCCGCCCGCCCACGCAAGGAGCGTCCTTATTGCAAAGCTGGAGGACCGTGCCGAGGCCTCTGTGAGTAAACGTGAGCTGAGCCCCAGGCCAGCTGCTGCTGAACTCTTCCCACCCTTCCCAGGTGAAACACCTGAATATGTACAAGGGCTTGAAAGCCTAGAGGAAGGGCCGTGGAGCCACACCAGCGACAGCACGCAGGCCAACTTGGTGCCTGCAGGTCAGCCAGGATGGTCCTGGCCACGGGCGCTCTTCTGGAAGCTTTCCATTGCCCTGCCTGAGATACCCCTCCTGTCCCGGCCCCCACTCCCTTTTTTCCTTCCTCACCTCAGCCCGGAGAGATATTCCAGTGGAAGTTATGGGTGACACATCCTCTTCTTTACAGGTGGCAGCCTGGCAACTCCTGCCGAAAATCCAGCAGAGCCCCACTCACACCGGGCCCCCACAAAGCCGTGGACCCTCACACCCTCCCACCAGCACAGCCCCGAAACTGCTGACGGGGCAGAGAATATGCAGTCAGGCACAGCTGCAGGGGCTATTGCTGCCTGGAGTGCTGTTTATATTGACCTCAACCCAGGCACACCTGGGGAGGGCTTGCCGGCAGGGTCAGGCTGCCCAGGTCAGCTAATCCTCAGCCCTCGGGGAATCACATTGCAGAAAATGGACCTCGCTAAGACAGAATATTCGCCAAGGAAAAAAAGGACACAATGCCATTTGCAGCACCGTAGATGAGTCTCGAGGTAATCACGTGACTTGGAGTAAGTCAGAAAGTGAAAGACACATATCATATCATATCACTTATAGGTGTTACCTATAAATTGATACCAGGGCAGATATTTCCACGGAGAAGGGCAATCACAGATTCATTAAACAAACTTATGGTTCACCAAAGGAAAGGTGTGAGGATTGAATTCATTACGATATTGGGGTTAACAGACATATACAAACACAGTAGACGTATAGATTCACCAAAGATCTACAGAGTACCAAGAGAAGACTACTCAACATTCTGTCATAACGTACATGGGAAAAGGATCCCAGGAAGAACAGACATATGTATATGTGTAAAAGAACCACCTCTTGCACACCTACAACAAGCTAAACGTTGTAGTCAAACTTGCTGTAATAAAAAATAAAAAATTAAATTAAAAACACGAACAAGAAGTAGTGAGACAAACTTGAGGGGCTTTCTCCTGGCACATTCCGTTCTACATTCCAATCTAGAACGCGACTTCCATTGAGGCTCTGCTGCCCTAGTAACCAGATTTGGTAAGGGAGAACTGCTGCCACCTTGTGGCCGTTTCACACAACAGCAGCTTTAATCCCAGCACTAATGGTCAGTGGATATTCCAAATCATTACAGGCCTGTAAATGACACCTGCCCTGAAAACATATCCTGGGGTCATATATCGACCAAAAAATTCAAAAGACGTCCATATTTCAAAACGACAGTTTCAAGAGGCATATTTCACGCACATTAGTGTTCTGCTTCTTTTGCTTGCTTTCTTTCTTTGTTAAAAAAACGGGAATGGAAAAAGGCAACCCTCAGAATGGGCGAAAACGTTCACAAACGAATCAATGGACAAAGGTTTAATCTCCAATACATATAAACAGCTCATGCAGCTTAATATTAATAAAACAAACAACCCAATACAAAAATGGGCAGAAGATCTAAAGAGACGTTTCTTCAAAGAAGACACAGAGATGGCCAAGACGCACATGAAAAGCTGCTCAACATCACTAATTATTAGAGAAATGCAAATCAAAACTACAATGAGGTAAGACCTCACACCTGTGAGAATCGGCCTCATCAGATAATCTACAAACAACAAATTCTGGGGAGGGTGTGGACAAAAGGAACCCTCTTCCGCTATTGGTGGGAATGTAAATTGATACAGTCACTATGGAGAACAGTATGGAGGTTCCTTTCAAAAACTAAAAAGAGAATTACCATAGGATCCAGCAATCCCACTTCTGGGCATATACCCGGAGAAAACCATAAATCACAAAGACACATTCACCACAATGTTCATTGCAGCACTATTTACAATAGCCAGGTAATGGAAGCAACCTAAATGCCCACAGACAGACGAATGGATAAAGATGTGGTACATATATAAAATGGAATATTACTCAGCCAAAAAAAGGAATGAAACTGAGTCATTTGTAGAGAAGTTGATGGATCTAGAGACTGTCATACAGAGTGAAGTAAGTCAGAAAGAGAAAAACAAATATTGTATATTAATGCCTATATGTGGAAGCTAGAAAAATGGTACAGATGAACTGGTTTGCAGGGCAGAAATAGAGACACAGAGGTAGAGAACAAACGTATGGACATGGACACAAAGTGGGGGAAGCCATGGGGTGGTGGTGGTGGGATGAGTTGGGAGATTGGGATTGACCTGTATACATGTATATGCATAAAATAGATAACTAATAATAACCTACTGTATAGAAAAATAAATTAAATTAAATTTCAAAATTTTTAAAAATAAAATGTAAAAATAAAACAGAAAAAAAGTTCTTCCATTCACACTGATGTATTTATAAGAATGAATTATTTCCATGCTTATATCCATAAATACATAAAAGAGGAATAAAATCTAACTTGAACCAAAAAAGAAAAAAAAAACTGAACCTAACATTTATACAGAGGAAAACACTACCAAGGCACTTGCTCCAGTGGTAAACAATTCTGAAATTGGTCAGAGGTGGGGAATCATCTCCCATACAGCCAGCAGCCCCGCCCGCCCACGCAAGGAGCGTCCTTATTGCAAAGCTGGGGGACCGTGCCGAGGCCTCTGTGAGTAAACGTGAGCTGAGCCCCAGGCCAGCTGCTGCTGAACTCTTCCCACCCTTCATAGGTGAAATACCTGAATATGTACAAGGGCTTGAAAGCCTAGAGGAAGGGCCGTGGAGCCACACCAGCGACAGCACGCAGGCCAACTTGGTGCCTGCAGGTCAGCCAGGATGGTCCTGGCCACGGGCGCTCTTCTGGAAGCTTTCCATTGCCCTGCCTGAGATACCCCTCCTGTCCCGGCCCCCACTCCTTTTTTTCCTTCCTCACCTCAGCCCGGAGAGATATTCCCGTGGAAGTTATGGGTGACACATCCTCTTCTTTACAGGTGGCAGCCTGGCAACTCCTGCCGAAAGTCCAGCAGAGACCCACTCACACCGGGTCCCCCACAAAGCCGTGGACCCTCACACCCTCCCACCAGCACAGCCCCGAGACTGCTGACGGGGCAGAGAATATGCAGTCAGGCACAGCTGCAGGGGCTATTGCTGCCTGGAGTGCTGTTTATATTGACCTCAACCCAGGCACACCTGGGGAGGGCTTGCCGGCAGGGTCAGGCTGCCCAGGTCAGCTAATCCTCAGCCCTCGGGGAATCACATTGCAGAAAATGGACCTCGCTAAGACAGAATATTCGCCAAGGAAAAAAAGGACACAATGCCATTTGCAGCACCGTAGATGAGTCTCGAGGTAATCACGTGACTTGGAGTAAGTCAGAAAGTGAAAGACACATATCATATCATATCACTTATAGGTGTTACCTATAAATTGATACCAGGGCAGATATTTCCACGGAGAAGGGCAATCACAGATTCATTAAACAAACTTATGGTTCACCAAAGGAAAGGTGTGAGGATTGAATTCATTACGATATTGGGGTTAACAGACATATACAAACACAGTAGACGTATAGAATCACCAAAGACCTACGGAGTACCAAGAGAAGACTACTCAACATTCTGTCATAACGTACATGGGAAAAGGATCCCAGGAAGAACAGACATATGTATATGTGTAAAAGAACCACCTCTTGCACACCTACAACAAGCTAAACGTTGTACTCAAACTTGCTGTAATAAAAAATAAAAAATTAAATTAAAAACACGAACAAGAAGTAGTGAGACAAACTTGAGGGGCTTTCTCCTGGCACATTCCGTTCTACATTCCAATCTAGAACGCGACTTCCATTGAGGCTCTGCTGCCCTAGTAACCAGATTTGGTAAGGGAGAACTGCTGCCACCTTGTGGCCGTTTCACACAACAGCAGCTTTAATCCCAGCGCTAATGGTCAGTGGATATTCCAAATCATTACAGGCCTGTAAATGACACCTGCCCTGAAAACATATCCTGGGGTCATATATCGACCAAAAAATTCAAAAGACGTCCATATTTCAAAACGACAGTTTCAAGAGGCATATTTCACGCACATTAGTGTTCTGCTTCTTTTGCTTGCTTTCTTTCTTTGTTAAAAAAACGGGAATGGAAAAAGGCAACCCTCAGAATGGGCGAAAACGTTCACAAACGAATCAATGGACAAAGGTTTAATCTCCAATACATATAAACAGCTCATGCAGCTTAATATTAATAAAACAAACAACCCAATACAAAAATGGGCAGAAGATCTAAAGAGACGTTTCTTCAAAGAAGACACAGAGATGGCCAAGACGCACATGAAAAGCTGCTCAACATCACTAATTATTAGAGAAATGCAAATCAAAACTACAATGAGGTAAGACCTCACACCTGTGAGAATCGGCCTCATCAGATAATCTACAAACAACAAATTCTGGGGAGGGTGTGGACAAAACGAACCCTCTTCCGCTATTGGTGGGAATGTAAATTGATACAGTCACTATGGAGAACAGTATGGAGGTTCCTTTCAAAAACTAAAAAGAGAATTACCATAGGATCCAGCAATCCCACTTCTGGGCATATACCCAGAGAAAACCATAAATCACAAAGACACATTCACCACAATGTTCATTGCAGCACTATTTACAATAGCCAGGTAATGGAAGCAACCTAAATGCCCACAGACAGACGAATGGATAAAGATGTGGTACATATATAAAATGGAATATTACTCAGCCAAAAAAAGGAATGAAACTGAGTCATTTGTAGAGAAGTTGATGGATCTAGAGACTGTCATACAGAGTGAAGTAAGTCAGAAAGAGAAAAACAAATATTGTATATTAATGCCTATATGTGGAACCTAGAAAAATGGTACAGATGAACTGGTTTGCAGGGCAGAAATAGAGACACAGAGGTAGAGAACAAACGTATGGACATGGACACAAAGAGGGGGAAGCCATGGGGTGGTGGTGGTGGGATGAGTTGGGAGATTGGGATTGACCTGTATACATGTATATGCATAAAATAGATAACTAATAATAACCTACTGTATAGAAAAATAAATTAAATTAAATTTCAAAATTTTTAAAAATAAAATGTAAAAATAAAACAGAAAAAAAGTTCTTCCATTCACACTGATGTATTTATAAGAATGAATTATTTCCATGCTTATATCCATAAATACATAAAAGAGGAATAAAATCTAACTTGAACCAAAAAAGAAAAAAAAACTGAACCTAACATTTATACAGAGGAAAACACTACCAAGGCACTTGCTCCAGTGGTAAACAATTCTGAAATTGGTCAGAGGTGGGGAATCATCTCCCATACAGCCAGCAGCCCCGCCCGCCCACACAAGGAGCGTCCTTATTGCAAAGCTGGGGGACCGTGCCGAGGCCTCTGTGAGTAAACGTGAGCTGAGCCCCAGGCCAGCTGCTGCTGAACTCTTCCCACCCTTCCCAGGTGAAACACCTGAATATGTACAAGGGCTTGAAAGCCTAGAGGAAGGGCCGTGGAGCCACACCAGCGACAGCACGCAGGCCAACTTGGTGCCTGCAGGTCAGCCAGGATGGTCCTGGCCACGGGCGCTCTTCTGGAAGCTTTCCATTGCCCTGCCTGAGATACCCCTCCTGTCCCGGCCCCCACTCCTTTTTTTCCTTCCTCACCTCAGCCCGGAGAGATATTCCCGTGGAAGTTATGTTTGACACATCCTCTTCTTTACAGGTGGCAGCCTGGCAACTCCTGCCGAAAGTCCAGCAGAGCCCCACTCACACCGGGCCCCCCACAAAGCCGTGGACCCTCACACCCTCCCACCAGCACAGCCCCGAGACTGCTGACGGGGCAGAGAATATGCAGTCAGGCACAGCTGCAGGGGCTATTGCTGCCTGGAGTGCTGTTTATATTGACCTCAACCCAGGCACACCTGGGGAGGGCTTGCCGGCAGGGTCAGGCTGCCCAGGTCAGCTAATCCTCAGCCCTCGGGGAATCACATTGCAGAAAATGGACCTCGCTAAGACAGAATATTCGCCAAGGAAAAAAAGGACACAATGCCATTTGCAGCACCGTAGATGAGTCTCGAGGTAATCACGTGACTTGGAGTAAGTCAGAAAGTGAAAGACACATATCATATCATATCACTTATAGGTGTTACCTATAAATTGATACCAGGGCAGATATTTCCACGGAGAAGGGCAATCACAGATTCATTAAACAAACTTATGGTTCACCAAAGGAAAGGTGTGAGGATTGAATTCATTACGATATTGGGGTTAACAGACATATACAAACACAGTAGACGTATAGAATCACCAAAGACCTACGGAGTACCAACAGAAGACTACTCAACATTCTGTCATAACGTACATGGGAAAAGGATCCCAGGAAGAACAGACATATGTATATGTGTAAAAGAACCACCTCTTGCACACCTACAACAAGCTAAACGTTGTACTCAAACTTGCTGTAATAAAAAATAAAAAATTAAATTAAAAACACGAACAAGAAGTAGTGAGACAAACTTGAGGGGCTTTCTCCTGGCACATTCCGTTCTACATTCCAATCTAGAACGCGACTTCCATTGAGGCTCTGCTGCCCTAGTAACCAGATTTGGTAAGGGAGAACTGCTGCCACCTTGTGGCCGTTTCACACAACAGCAGCTTTAATCCCAGCGCTAATGGTCAGTGGATATTCCAAATCATTACAGGCCTGTAAATGACACCTGCCCTGAAAACATATCCTGGGGTCATATATCGACCAAAAAATTCAAAAGACGTCCATATTTCAAAACGACAGTTTCAAGAGGCATATTTCACGCACATTAGTGTTCTGCTTCTTTTGCTTGCTTTCTTTCTTTGTTAAAAAAACGGGAATGGAAAAAGGCAACCCTCAGAATGGGCGAAAACGTTCACAAACGAATCAATGGACAAAGGTTTAATCTCCAATACATATAAACAGCTCATGCAGCTTAATATTAATAAAACAAACAACCCAATACAAAAATGGGCAGAAGATCTAAAGAGACGTTTCTTCAAAGAAGACACAGAGATGGCCAAGACGCACATGAAAAGCTGCTCAACATCACTAATTATTAGAGAAATGCAAATCAAAACTACAATGAGGTAAGACCTCACACCTGTGAGAATCGGCCTCATCAGATAATCTACAAACAACAAATTCTGGGGAGGGTGTGGACAAAACGAACCCTCTTCCGCTATTGGTGGGAATGTAAATTGATACAGTCACTATGGAGAACAGTATGGAGGTTCCTTTCAAAAACTAAAAAGAGAATTACCATAGGATCCAGCAATCCCACTTCTGGGCATATACCCAGAGAAAACCATAAATCACAAAGACACATTCACCACAATGTTCATTGCAGCACTATTTACAATAGCCAGGTAATGGAAGCAACCTAAATGCCCACAGACAGACGAATGGATAAAGATGTGGTACATATATAAAATGGAATATTACTCAGCCAAAAAAAGGAATGAAACTGAGTCATTTGTAGAGAAGTTGATGGATCTAGAGACTGTCATACAGAGTGAAGTAAGTCAGAAAGAGAAAAACAAATATTGTATATTAATGCCTATATGTGGAAGCTAGAAAAATGGTACAGATGAACTGGTTTGCAGGGCAGAAATAGAGACACAGAGGTAGAGAACAAACGTATGGACATGGACACAAAGTGGGGGAAGCCATGGGGTGGTGGTGGTGGGATGAGTTGGGAGATTGGGATTGACCTGTATACATGTATATGCATAAAATAGATAACTAATAATAACCTACTGTATAGAAAAATAAATTAAATTAAATTTCAAAATTTTTAAAAATAAAATGTAAAAATAAAACAGAAAAAAAGTTCTTCCATTCACACTGATGTGTTTATAAGAATGAATTATTTCCATGCTTATATCCATAAATACATAAAAGAGGAATAAAATCTAACTTGAACCAAAAAAGAAAAAAAAACTGAACCTAACATTTATACAGAGGAAAACACTACCAAGGCACTTGCTCCAGTGGTAAACAATTCTGAAATTGGTCAGAGGTGGGGAATCATCTCCCATACAGCCAGCAGCCCCGCCCGCCCACGCAAGGAGCGTCCTTATTGAAAAGCTGGGGGACCGTGCCGAGGTCTCTGTGAGTAAACGTGAGCTGAGCCCCAGGACAGCTGCTGCTGAACTCTTCCCACCCTTCCCAGGTGAAACACCTGAATATGTACAAGGGCTTGAAAGCCTAGAGGAAGGGCCGTGGAGCCACACCAGCGACAGCACGCAGGCCAACTTGGTGCCTGCAGGTCAGCCAGGATGGTCCTGGCCACGGGCGCTCTTCTGGAAGCTTTCCATTGCCCTGCCTGAGATACCCCTCCTGTCCCGGCCCCCACTCCTTTTTTTCCTTCCTCACCTCAGCCCGGAGAGATATTCCAGTGGAAGTTATGGGTGACACATCCTCTTCTTTACAGGTGGCAGCCTGGCAACTCCTGCCGAAAGTCCAGCAGAGCCCCACTCACACCGGGCCACCCACAAAGCCGTGGACCCTCACACCCTCCCACCAGCACAGCCCCGAGACTGCTGACGGGGCAGAGAATATGGAGTCAGGCACAGCTGCAGGGGCTATTGCTGCCTGGAGTGCTGTTTATATTGACCTCAACACAGGCACACCTGGGGAGGGCTTGCCGGCAGGGTCAGGCTGCCCAGGTCAGCTAATCCTCAGCCCTCGGGGAATCACATTGCAGAAAATGGACCTCGCTAAGACAGAATATTCGCCAAGGAAAAAAAGGACACAATGCCATTTGCAGCACCGTAGATGAGTCTCGAGGTAATCACGTGACTTGGAGTAAGTCAGAAAGTGAAAGACACATATCATATCATATCACTTATAGGTGTTACCTATAAATTGATACCAGGGCAGATATTTCCACGGAGAAGGGCAATCACAAATTCATTAAACAAACTTATGGTTCACCAAAGGAAAGGTGTGAGGATTAAATTCATTACGATATTGGGGTTAACAGACATATACAAACACAGTAGACGTATAGATTCACCAAAGACCTACGGAGTACCAAGAGAAGACTACTCAACATTCTGTCATAACGTACATGGGAAAAGGATCCCAGGAAGAACAGACATATGTATATGTGTAAAAGAACCACCTCTTGCACACCTACAACAAGCTAAACGTTGTACTCAAACTTGCTGTAATAAAAAATAAAAAATTAAATTAAAAACACGAACAAGAAGTAGTGAGACAAACTTGAGGGGCTTTCTCCTGGCACATTCCGTTCTACATTCCAATCTAGAACGCGACTTCCATTGAGGCTCTGCTGCCCTAGTAACCAGATTTGGTAAGGGAGAACTGCTGCCACCTTGTGGCCGTTTCACACAACAGCAGCTTTAATCCCAGCGCTAATGGTCAGTGGATATTCCAAATCATTACAGGCCTGTAAATGACACCTGCCCTGAAAACATAACCTGGGGTCATATATCGACCAAAAAATTCAAAAGACGTCCATATTTCAAAACGACAGTTTCAAGAGGCATATTTCACGCACATTAGTGTTCTGCTTCTTTTGCTTGCTTTCTTTCTTTGTTAAAAAAACGGGAATGGAAAAAGGCAACCCTCAGAATGGGCGAAAACGTTCACAAACGAATCAATGGACAAAGGTTTAATCTCCAATATATATAAACAGCTCATGCAGCTTAATATTAATAAAACAAACAACCCAATACAAAAATGGGCAGAAGATCTAAAGAGACGTTTCTTCAAAGAAGACACAGAGATGGCCAAGACGCACATGAAAAGCTGCTCAACATCACTAATTATTAGAGAAATGCAAATCAAAACTACAATGAGGTAAGACCTCACACCTGTGAGAATCGGCCTCATCAGATAATCTACAAACAACAAATTCTGGGGAGGGTGTGGACAAAACGAACCCTCTTCCGCTATTGGTGGGAATGTAAATTGATACAGTCACTATGGAGAACAGTATGGAGGTTCCTTTCAAAAACTAAAAAGAGAATTACCATAGGATCCAGCAATCCCACTTCTGGGCATATACCCAGAGAAAACCATAAATCACAAAGACACATTCACCACAATGTTCATTGCAGCACTATTTACAATAGCCAGGTAATGGAAGCAACCTAAATGCCCACAGACAGACGAATGGATAAAGATGTGGTACATATATAAAATGGAATATTACTCAGCCAAAAAAAGGAATGAAACTGAGTCATTTGTAGAGAAGTTGATGGATCTAGAGACTGTCATACAGAGTGAAGTAAGTCAGAAAGAGAAAAACAAATATTGTATATTAATGCCTATATGTGGAAGCTAGAAAAATGGTACAGATGAACTGGTTTGCAGGGCAGAAATAGAGACACAGAGGTAGAGAACAAACGTATGGACATGGACACAAAGTGGGGGAAGCCATGGGGTGGTGGTGGTGGGATGAGTTGGGAGATTGGGATTGACCTGTATACATGTATATGCATAAAATAGATAACTAATAATAACCTACTGTATAGAAAAATAAATTAAATTAAATTTCAAAATTTTTAAAAATAAAATGTAAAAATAAAACAGAAAAAAAGTTCTTCCATTCACACTGATGTATTTATAAGAATGAATTATTTCCATGCTTATATCCATAAATACATAAAAGAGGAATAAAATCTAACTTGAACCAAAAAAAAAAAAAAAACTGAACCTAACATTTATACAGAGGAAAACACTACCAAGGCACTTGCTCCAGTGGTAAACAATTCTGAAATTGGTCAGAGGTGGGGAATCATCTCCCATACAGCCAGCAGCCCCGCCCGCCCACGCAAGGAGCGTCCTTATTGCAAAGCTGGGAGACCGTGCCGAGGCCTCTGTGAGTAAACGTGAGCTGAGCCCCAGGCCAGCTGCTGCTGAACTCTTCCCACCCTTCCCAGGTGAAACACCTGAATATGTACAAGGGCTTGAAAGCCTAGAGGAAGGGCCGTGGAGCCACACCAGCGACAGCACGCAGGCCAACTTGGTGCCTGCAGGTCAGCCAGGATGGTCCTGGCCATGGGCGCTCTTCTGGAAGCTTTCCATTGCCCTGCCTGAGATACCCCTCCTGTCCCGGCCCCCACTGCCTTTTTTCCTTCCTCACCTCAGCCCGGAGAGAAATTCCAGTGGAAGTTATGGGTGACACATCCTCTTCTTTACAGGTGGCAGCCTGGCAACTCCTGCCGAAAATCCAGCAGAGCCCCACTCACACCGGGCCCCCCACAAAGCCGTGGACCCTCACACCCTCCCACCAGCACAGCCCCGAGACTGCTGACGGGGCAGAGAATATGCAGTCAGGCACAGCTGCAGGGGCTATTGCTGCCTGGAGTGCTGTTTATATTGACCTCAACCCAGGCACACCTGGGGAGGGCTTGCCGGCAGGGTCAGGCTGCCCAGGTCAGCTAATCCTCAGCCCTCGGGGAATCACATTGCAGAAAATGGACCTCGCTAAGACAGAATATTCGCCAAGGAAAAAAAGGACACAATGCCATTTGCAGCACCGTAGATGAGTCTCGAGGTAATCACGTGACTTGGAGTAAGTCAGAAAGTGAAAGACACATATCATATCATATCACTTATAGGTGTTACCTATAAATTGATACCAGGGCAGATATTTCCACGGAGAAGGGCAATCACAGATTCATTAAACAAACTTATGGTTCACCAAAGGAAAGGTGTGAGGATTGAATTCATTACGATATTGGGGTTAACAGACATATACAAACACAGTAGACGTATAGATTCACCAAAGATCTACGGAGTACCAAGAGAAGACTACTCAACATTCTGTCATAACGTACATGGGAAAAGGATCCCAGGAAGAACAGACATATGTATATGTGTAAAAGAACCACCTCTTGCACACCTACAACAAGCTAAACGTTGTACTCAAACTTGCTGTAATAAAAAATAAAAAATTAAATTAAAAACACGAACAAGAAGTAGTGAGACAAACTTGAGGGGCTTTCTCCTGGCACATTCCGTTCTACATTCCAATCTAGAACGCGACTTCCATTGAGGCTCTGCTGCCCTAGTAACCAGATTTGGTAAGGGAGAACTGCTGCCACCTTGTGGCCGTTTCACACAACAGCAGCTTTAATCCCAGCGCTAATGGTCAGTGGATATTCCAAATCATTACAGGCCTGTAAATGACACCTGCCCTGAAAACATATCCTGGGGTCATATATCGACCAAAAAATTCAAAAGACGTCCATATTTCAAAACGACAGTTTCAAGAGGCATATTTCACGCACATTAGTGTTCTGCTTCTTTTGCTTGCTTTCTTTCTTTGTTAAAAAAACGGGAATGGAAAAAGGCAACCCTCAGAATTGGCGAAAACGTTCACAAACGAATCAATGGACAAAGGTTTAATCTCCAATATATATAAACAGCTCATGCAGCTTAATATTAATAAAACAAACAACCCAATACAAAAATGGGCAGAAGATCTAAAGAGACGTTTCTTCAAAGAAGACACAGAGATGGCCAAGACGCACATGAAAAGCTGCTCAACATCACTAATTATTAGAGAAATGCAAATCAAAACTACAATGAGGTAAGACCTCACACCTGTGAGAATCGGCATCATCAGATAATCTACAAACAACAAATTCTGGGGAGGGTGTGGACAAAAGGAACCCTCTTCCGCTATTGGTGGGAATGTAAATTGATACAGTCACTATGGAGAACAGTATGGAGGTTCCTTTAAAAAACTAAAAAGAGAATTACCATAGGATCCAGCAATCCCACTTCTGGGCATATACCCAGAGAAAACCATAAATCACAAAGACACATTCACCACAATGTTCATTGCAGCACTATTTACAATAGCCAGGTAATGGAAGCAACCTAAATGCCCACAGACAGACGAATGGATAAAGATGTGGTACATATATAAAATGGAATATTACTCAGCCAAAAAAAGGAATGAAACTGGGTCATTTGTAGAGAAGTTGATGGATCTAGAGACTGTCATACAGAGTGAAGTAAGTCAGAAAGAGAAAAACAAATATTGTATATTAATGCCTATATGTGGAACCTAGAAAAATGGTACAGATGAACTGGTTTGCAGGGCAGAAATAGAGACACAGAGGTAGAGAACAAACGTATGGACACAAAGTGGGGAAGCCATGGGGTGGTGGTGGTGGGATGAGTTGGGAGATTGGGATTGACCTGTATACATGTATATGCATAAAATAGATAACTAATAATAACCTACTGTATAAAAAAATAAATTAAATTAAATTTCAAAATTTTTAAAAATAAAATGTAAAAATAAAACAGAAAAAAAGTTCTTCCATTCACACTGATGTATTTATAAGAATGAATTATTTCCATGCTTATATCCATAAATACATAAAAGAGGAATAAAATCTAACTTGAACCAAAAAAGAAAAAAAACTAAACCTAACATTTATACAGAGGAAAACACTACCAAGGCACTTGCTCCAGTGGTAAACAATTCTGAAATTGGTCAGAGGTGGGGAATCATCTCCCATACAGCCAGCAGCCCCGCCCGCCCACGCAAGGAGCGTCCTTATTGCAAAGCTGGGGGACCGTGCCGAGGCCTCTGTGAGGAAACGTGAGCTGAGCCCCAGGCCAGCAGCTGCTGAACTCTTCCCACCCTTCCCAGGTGAAACACCTGAATATGTACAAGGGCTTGAAAGCCTAGAGGAAGGGCCGTGGAGCCACACCAGCGACAGCACGCAGGCCAACTTGGTGCCTGCAGGTCAGCCAGGATGGTCCTGGCCACGGGCGCTCTTCTGGAAGCTTTCCATTGCCCTGCCTGAGATACCCCTCCTGTCCCGGCCCCCACTCCTTTGTTTCCTTCCTCACCTCAGCCCGGAGAGATATTCCAGTGGAAGTTATGGGTGACACATCCTCTTCTTTACAGGTGGCAGCCTGGCAACTCCTGCCGAAAGTCCAGCAGAGCCCCACTCACATCGGGACCCACACAAAGCCGTGGACCCTCACACCCTCCCACCAGCACATCCCCGAGACTGCTGACGGGGCAGAGAATATGGAGTCAGGCACAGCTGCAGGGGCTATTGCTGCCTGGAGTGCTGTTTATATTGACCTCAACCCAGGCACACCTGGGGAGGGCTTGCCGGCAGGGTCAGGCTGCCCAGGTCAGCTAATCCTCAGCCCTCGGGGAATCACATTGCAGAAAATGGACCTCGCTAAGACAGAATATTCGCCAAGGAAAAAAAGGACACAATGCCATTTGCAGCACCGTAGATGAGTCTCGAGGTAATCACGTGACTTGGAGTAAGTCAGAAAGTGAAAGACACATATCATATCATATCACTTATAGGTGTTACCTATAAATTGATACCAGGGCAGATATTTCCACGGAGAAGGGCAATCACAGATTCATTAAACAAACTTATGGTTCACCAAAGGAAAGGTGTGAGGATTGAATTCATTACGATATTGGGGTTAACAGACATATACAAACACAGTAGACGTATAGAATCACCAAAGACCTACGGAGTACCAAGAGAAGACTACTCAACATTCTGTCATAACGTACATGGGAAAAGGATCCCAGGAAGAACAGACATATGTATATGTGTAAAAGAACCACCTCTTGCACACCTACAACAAGCTAAACGTTGTACTCAAACGTGCTGTAATAAAAAATAAAAAATTAAATTAAAAACACGAACAAGAAGTAGTGAGACAAACTTGAGGGGCTTTCTCCTGGCACATTCCGTTCTACATTCCAATCTAGAACGCGACTTCCATTGAGGCTCTGCTGCCCTAGTAAGCAGATATGGTAAGGGAGAACTGCTGCCACCTTGTGGCCGTTTCACTCAACAGCAGCTTTAATCCCAAAGCTAATGGTCAGTGGATATTCCAAATCATTACAGGCCTGTAAATGACACCTGCCCTGAAAACATATCCTGGGGTCATATATCGACCAAAAAATTCAAAAGACGTCCATATTTCAAAACGACAGTTTCAAGAGGCATATTTCACGCACATTAGTGTTCTGCTTCTTTTGCTTGCTTTCTTTCTTTGTTAAAAAAACGGGAAAGGAAAAAGGCAACCCTCAGAATGGGCGAAAACGTTCACAAAGGAATCAATGGACAAAGGTTTAATCTCCAATATATATAAAGAGCTCATGCAGCTTAATATTAATAAAACAAACAACCCAATACAAAAATGGGCAGAAGATCTAAAGAGACGTTTCTTCAAAGAAGACACAGAGATGGCCAAGACGCACATGAAAAGCTGCTCAACATCACTAATTATTAGAGAAATGCAAATCAAAACTACAATGAGGTAAGACCTCACACCTGTGAGAATCGGCATCATCAGATAATCAACAAACAACAAATTCTGGGGAGGGTGTGGACAAAAGGAACCCTCTTCCGCTATTGGTGGGAATGTAAATTGATACAGTCACTATGGAGAACAGTATGGAGGTTCATTTATAAAACTAAAAAGAGAATTACCATAGGATCTAGCAATCCCACTTCTGGGCATATACCCAGAGAAAACCATAAATCACAAAGACACATTCACCACAATGTTCATTGCAGCACTATTTACAATAGCCAGGTAATGGAAGCAACCTAAATGCCCACAGACAGACGAATGGATAAAGATGTGGTACATATATAAAATGGAATATTACTCAGCCAAAAAAAGGAATGAAACTGGGTCATTTGTAGAGAAGTTGATGGATCTAGAGACTGTCATACAGAGTGAAGTAAGTCAGAAAGAGAAAAACAAATATTGTATATTAATGCCTATATGTGGAACCTAGAAAAATGGTACAGATGAACTGGATTGTAGGGCAGAAATAGAGACACAGAGGTAGAGAACAAACGTATGGACATGGACACAAAGTGGGGGAAGCCATGGGGTGGTGGTTGTGGGATGAGTTGGGAGATTGGGATTGACCTGTATTCATGTATATGCATAAAATAGATAACTAATAATAACCTTCTGTATAAAAAAATAAATTAAATTAAATTTCAAAATTTTTAAAAATAAAATGTAAAAATAAAACAGAAAAAAGTTCTTCCATTCACACTGATGTATTTATAAGAATGAATTATTTCCATGCTTATATCCATAAATACATAAAAGAGGAATAAAATCTAACTTGAACCAAAAAAGAAAAAAAAACTGAACCTAACATTTATACAGAGGAAAACACTACCAAGGCACTTGCTCCAGTGGTAAACAATTCTGAAATTGGTCAGAGGTGGGGAATCATCTCCCATACAGCCAGCAGCCCTGCCCGCCCACGCAAGGAGCATCCTTATTGCAAACCTGGGGGACCGTGCCGAGGCCTCTCTGAGTAAACGTGAGCTGAGCCCCAGGCCAGCTGCTGCTGAACTCTTCCCACCCTTCCCAGGTGAAACACCTGAACATGTACAAGGGCTTGAAAGCCTAGAGGAAGGGCCGTGGAGCCACACCAGCGACAGCACGCAGGCCAACTTGGTGCCTGCAGGTCAGCCAGGATGGTCCTGGCCACGGGCGCTCTTCTGGAAGCTTTCCATTGCCCTGCCTGAGATACCCCTCTTGTCCCGGCCCCCACTCCTTTTTTTCCTTCCTCACCTCAGCCCGGAGAGATATTCCAGTGGAAGTTATGGGTGACACATCCTCTTCTTTACAGGTGGCAGCCTGGCAACTCCTGCCGAAAGTCCAGCAGAGCCCCACTCACACCGGGCCCCCCACAAAGCCGTGGACCCTCACACCCTCCCACCAGCACAGCCCCGAGACTGCTGACGGGGCAGAGAATATGGAGTCAGGCACAGCTGCAGGGGCTATTGCTGCCTGGAGTGCTGTTTATATTGACCTCAACCCAGGCACACCTGGGGAGGGCTTGCCGGCAGGGTCAGGCTGCCCAGGTCAGCTAATCCTCAGCCCTCGGGGAATCACATTGCAGAAAATGGACCTCGCTAAGACAGAATATTCGCCAAGGAAAAAAAGGACACAATGCCATTTGCAGCACCGTAGATGAGTCTCGAGGTAATCACGTGACTTGGAGTAAGTCAGAAAGTGAAAGACACATATCATATCATATCACTTATAGGTGTTACCTATAAATTGATACCAGGGCAGATATTTCCACGGAGAAGGGCAATCACAGATTCATTAAACAAACTTATGGTTCACCAAAGGAAAGGTGTGAGGATTGAATTCATTACGATATTGGGGTTAACAGACATATACACACACAGTAGACGTATAGAATCACCAAAGACCTACGGAGTACCAAGAGAAGACTACTCAACATTCTGTCATAACGTACATGGGAAAAGGATCCCAGGAAGAACAGACATATGTATATGTGTAAAAGAACCACCTCTTGCACACCTACAACAAGCTAAACGTTGTACTCAAACTTGCTGTAATAAAAAATAAAAAATTAAATTAAAAACACGAACAAGAAGTAGTGAGACAAACTTGAGGGGCTTTCTCCTGGCACATTCCGTTCTACATTCCAATCTAGAATGCGACTTCCATTGAGGCTCTGCTGCCCTAGTAACCAGATTTGGTAAGGGAGAACTGCTGCCACCTTGTGGCCGTTTCACACAACAGCAGCTTTAATCCCAGCGCTAATGGTCAGTGGATATTCCAAATCATTACAGGCCTTTAAATGACACCTGCCCTGAAAACATATCCTGGGGTCATATATCGACCAAAAAATTCAAAAGACGTCCATATTTCAAAACGACAGTTTCAAGAGGCATATTTCACGCACATTAGTGTTCTGCTTCTTTTGCTTGCTTTCTTTCTTTGTTAAAAAAACGGGAATGGAAAAAGGCAACCCTCAGAATGGGCGAAAACGTTCACAAACGAATCAATGGACAAAGGTTTAATCTCCAATATATATAAAGAGCTCATGCAGCTTAATATTAATAAAACAAACAACCCAATACAAAAATGGGCAGAAGATCTAAAGAGACGTTTCTTCAAAGAAGACACAGAGATAGCCAAGACGCACATGAAAAGCTGCTCAACATCACTAATTATTAGAGAAATGCAAATCAAAACTACAATGAGGTAAGACCTCACACCTGTGAGAATCGGCATCATCAGATAATCTACAAACAACAAATTCTGGGGAGGGTGTGGACAAAAGGAACCCTCTTCCGCTATTGGTGGGAATGTAAATTGATACAGTCACTATGGAGAACAGTATGGAGGTTCCTTTCAAAAACTAAAAAGAGAATTACCATAGGATCCAGCAATCCCACTTCTGGGCATATACCCAGAGAAAACCATAAATCACAAAGACACATTCCCACAATGTTTATTGCAGCACTATTTACAATAGCCAGGTAATGGAAGCAACCTAAATGCCCACAGACAGACGAATGGATAAAGATGTGGTACATATATAAAATGGAATATTACTCAGCCAAAAATAGGAATGAAACTGGGTCATTTGTAGAGAAGTTGATGGATCTAGAGACTGTCATACAGAGTGAAGTAAGTCAGAAAGAGAAAAACAAATATTGTATATTAATGCCTATATGTGGAACCTAGAAAAATGGTACAGATGAGCTGGTTTGCAGGGCAGAAATAGAGACACAGAGGTAGAGAACAAACGTATGGACACAAAGTGGGGGAAGCCATGGGGTGGTGGTGGTGGGATGAGTTGGGAGATTGGGATTGACCTGTATACATGTATATGCATAAAATAGATAACTAATAATAACCTACTGTCTAAAAAAATAAATTAAATTAAATTTCAAAATTTTTAAAAATAAAATGTAAAAATAAAACAGAAAAAAAGTTCTTCCATTCCCACTGATGTATTTATAAGAATGAATTATTTCCATGCTTATATCCATAAATACATAAAAGAGGAATAAAATCTAACTTGAACCAAAAAAGAAAAAAAACTGAACCTAACATTTATACAGAGGAAAACACTACCAAGGCACTTGCTCCAGTGGTAAACAATTCTGAAATTGGTCAGAGGTGGTTAATCATCTCCCATACAGCCAGCAGCCCCGCCCGCCCACGCAAGGAGCGTCCTTATTGCAAAGCTGGGGGACCGTGCCGAGGCCTCTGTGAGGAAACGTGAGCTGAGCCCCAGGCCAGCTGCTGCTGAACTCTTCCCACCCTTCCCAGGTGAAACACCTGAACATGTACAAGGGCTTGAAAGCCTAGAGGAAGCGCCGTGGAGCCACGCCAGCGACAGCACGCAGGCCAACTTGGTGCCTGCAGGTCAGCCAGGATGGTCCTGGCCACGGGCGCTCTTCTGGAAGCTTTCCATTGCCCTGACTGAGATACCCCTCCTGTCCCGGCCCCCACTCCTATTTTTCCTTCCTCACCTCAGCCCGGAGAGATATTCCAGTGGAAGTTATGGGTGACACATCCTCTTCTTTACAGGTGGCAGCCTGGCAACTCCTGCCGAAAGTCCAGCAGAGCCCCACTCACACCGTGCCCCCCACAAATCCGTGGACCCTCACACCCTCCCACCAGCACAGCCCCGAGACTGCTGACGGGGCAGAGAATATGGAGTCAGGCACAGCTGCAGGGGCTATTGCTGCCTGGAGTGCTGTTTATATTGACCTCAACCCAGGCACACCTGGGGAGGGCTTGCCGGCATGGTCAGGCTGCCCAGGTCAGCTAATCCTCAGCCCTCGGGGAATCACATTGCAGAAAATGGACCTCACTAAGACAGAATATTCGCCAAGGAAAAAAAGGACACAATGCCATTTGCAGCACCGTAGATGAGTCTCGAGGTAATCACGTGACTTGGAGTAAGTCAGAAAGTGAAAGACACATATCATATCATATCACTTATAGGTGTTACCTATAAATTGATACCAGGGCAGATATTTCCACGGAGAAGGGCAATCACAGATTCATTAAACAAACTTATGGTTCACCAAAGGAAAGGTGTGAGCATTGAATTCATTACGATATTGGGGTTAACAGATATATACAAACACAGTAGACGTATAAAATCACCAAAGACCTACGGTGTACCAAGAGAAGACTACTCAACATTCTGTCATAAAGTACATGGGAAAAGGATCCCAGGAAGAACAGACATATGTATATGTGTAAAAGAACCACCTCTTGCACACCTACAACAAGCTAAACGTTGTACTCATACTTGCTGTAATAAAAAATAAAAAATTAAATTAAAAACACGAACAAGAAGTAGTGAGACAAACTTGAGGGGCTTTCTCCCGGCACATTCCGTTCTACATTCCAATCTAGAACGCGACTTCCATTGAGGCCCTGCTGCCCTAGTAACCAGATTTGGTAAGGGAGAACTGCTGCCACCTTGTGGCCGTTTCACACAACAGCAGCTTTAATCCCAGCGCTAATGGTCAGTGGATATTCCAAATCATTACAGGCCTGTAAATGACACCTGCCCTGAAAACATATCCTGGGGTCATATATCGACCAAAAAATTCAAAAGACGTCCATATTTCAAAACGACAGTTTCAAGAGGCATATTTCAGGCACATAAGTGTTCTGCTTCTTTTGCTTGCTTTCTTTCTTTGTTAAAAAAACGGGAATGGAAAAAGGCAACCCTCAGAATGGGCGAAAAGATTCACAAACGAATCAATGGACAAAGGTTTAATCTCCAATATATATAAACAGCTCATGCAGCTTAATATTAATAAAACAAACAACCCAATACAAAAATGGGCAGAAGATCTAAAGAGACGTTTCCTCAAAGAAGATACAGAGATGGCCAAGACGCACATGAAAAGCTGCTCAACATCACTAATTATTAGAGAAATGCAAATCAAAACTACAAGGAGTTAAGACCTCACACCTGTGAGAATCGGCATCATCAGATAATCTACAAACAACAAATTCTGGGGACGGTGTGGACAAAAGGAACCCTCTTCCGCTATTGGTGAGAATGTAAATTGATACAGTCACTATGGAGAACAGAATGGAGGTTCCTTTAAAAAACTAAAAAGAGAATTACCATAGGATCCAGCAATCCCACTTCTGGACATATACCCAGAGAAAACCATAAATCACAAAGACACATTCACCACAATGTTCATTGCAGCACTATTTACAATAGCCAGGTAATGGAAGCAACCTAAATGCCCACAGACAGACGAATGGATAAAGATGTGGTACATATATAAAATGGAATATTACTCAGCCAAAAAAAGGAATGAAACTGAGTCATTTGTAGAGAAGTTGATGGATCTAGAGACTGTCATACAGAGTGAAGTAAGTCAGAAAGAGAAAAACAAATATTGTATATTAATGCCTATATGTGGAACCTTGAAAAATAGTACGGATGAACTGGTTTGCTGGGCAGAAATAGAGACACAGAGGTAGAGAACAAACGTATGGACACAAAGTGGGGGAAGCCATGGGGTGGTGGTGGTGGGATGAGTTGGGAGATTGGGATTGACCTGTATACATGTATATGCATAAAATAGATAACTAATAATAACCTACTGTATAAAAAAATAAATTAAATTAAATTTCAAAATTTTTAAAAATAAAATGTAAAAATAAAACAGAAAAAAGTTCTTCCATTCACACTGTTGTATTTATAAGAATGAATTATTTCCATGCTTATATCCATAAATACATAAAAGAGGAATAAAATCTAACCTGAACCAAAAAAGAAAAAAAAAACTGAACCTAACATTTATACAGAGGAAAACACTACCAAGGCACTTGCTCCAGTGGTAAACAATTCTGAAATTGGTCAGAGGTGGGGAATCATCTCCCATACAGCCAGCAGCCCCGCCCGCCCACGCAAGGAGCGTCCTTATTGCAAAGCTGGGGGACTGTGCCGAGGCCTCTGTGAGTAAACGTGAGCTGAGCCCCAGGCCAGCTGCTGCTGAACTCTTCCCACCCTTCCCAGGTGAAACACCTGAATATGTACAAGGGCTTGAAAGCC